>NC_089839.1:226912948-227215448 GCF_035609145.1 Eleutherodactylus coqui
GCATTTACCCTTAAAAATTGCATAGAAAATCTAGCCATCTATTAGGCTGCACATAGACAGAACTGGGCAAAAGTTTTACGCATGGGTGGGAAATATGCTGCAAAGTAGGAATGCTTTCAGAAACAGAAGTATTAATAGTTTATTTTTTAGTCAACTCACAAAAGGCAAGATGATTGAAAAGAGAAATGTAAATCATATCAGTATTTGGTGCGACCGCCCTTCATCTTCACACCAGAATCAGTTCTTCATGGTACACTTACACACAGTCGGGGATTTTGTAGGATTATAGTCAGGTGTACGATTAACCTATTGTACCAAATAGGTGATAATAAACATAATTTTGATATGTAGGTCATTAACGAAAACTAAAATTGCTGTGCGGGAGGCTTAAACTGGATGAGGAACAGACAAACACTACTACAAAAGGTGAGGTTGTGGAAGACAGTTTCATGTTACAGGTCATACAACATGACAAGATTAAACACAGAAACAAGACTTAAGCCCCCTGCACATGGGTGGAAATTCCACGGCGGGATTTCCCACAGAATTTCCGCCCGTGTCTGCTTGCATAGGATTGCACTAGATAATGCAATCCTATGCACGTGGCCGTGATTTGTCCGCGTGAAAACATGCGCAGAAAACAAATCGCGCCATGTTCTATTTCTATGCGAGTCTCGCAGAGGCCTGAACAGAAATGTCAGCAGTGACGGGCCGTCTCTGCTCTGCGCATGCGCCGGCTGGAAGGCAGAGGGCACATAGCAGAGGAGACGAGATCTGCAGCTCACCTGCTCCTGGCGTCTCTGCAGGGGCACAGGTTTGCATCCCGGATCCGACCCGGCCGTCTGCAGGCGGGCATAAGGTGTGCGTGGAGAGAGGAATCTCCACACACATCAATGGGCACATTAAGCAGCGGATCTCCCACGCCTGCTGACAAGCCCGGAATTCGCTGCTCAATTTGCCTCGTGTGCATGAGGCCTTAGACTCTGTCTTATATCTGCACTGTGGTGGATCTGGCCCACAGTAAACACCAGTGAGCCCAATGGACCCCACTGACATATAATAAAGTCTGTTGGGTTCCTCAAAGATGTCTATTGCTTTGACAGGCATGAAAAATGACAGTATCTGCAAAGCAACCTCCTATGCAGAGTTAGAGCCGAGTTTTTGAAAGGTGGGTCATCAGGTTCATTACCCAACTCCCCTAAGTCAGAAAAGCCAATTATCCTAGGTATGTAACTAGACGGGTGTGGGAGATGTGCCATTGCGAAACCAGATTGTCAACTGAGCTCAGTGGGATATTAGGTCAATGGAACAAAAGTCAACAAGAGTCATGAAAGGAAGATTCTAACCCATAACTATATAAATCGTGTATTACTGTTACACAAGGTAAGAGCCCTGGGATACAGCCATGTCTAAACTGGGGGCAATAATGATATAAAAATCTCATCTCTTCTGTTTATAACTTGCTATAAAGAGGCAAACTGTAAATACAATTTATCTGCGGCCTTGTTGGGGTAATTCTGCCGTTTCAGCATCTTTTATAACATGCAATAAAGTACAGAAGCAAGCTAGTTAATGAGTCACACAACATGGGAAATATTTGGGGCAACAAGATATGACAGAGGAAGCCTCAAAAATATCAGTGTGGCCCATTGGGGAATACGTACTTGAATGATATCCATCAGTAGGCCAGCTGCCACCATGCCCAGCCCGGCCATCAGGAAGGGCAACAGCACTTGGGCAGCGATAGAGAAGACAGTCTCCGGGAAAAACCCATGTGGTAACCGTGAGAGTTTGCACCTGAATCCCCTCAGCTTCTTTCCGTGATAGCAGAACTCCAGCTCCAAATGAGTAACCACCATTTTGTTTAAGCCACGGATTGCCAAAATTGTACCGAATCGAGCCAGGAAAAACTTGCGTCCATTGACATTGAAAAGTTTTAAAAAGTTTGAAGCCAGTGGAGCCTCATTTTTGAAACCGGTCTTAACCCATAATCAGTCCAAGAAGAATTCGGAGACTCTCATATGCCTCCGGGACTTGAAACTTCTGCTGGACTGATTTGCATGGTCCAGTGTTGCATTCGCTTCGGAACCCCTTGTAGAAGACTCCAGGATAAAAATGGGATAAGCTTGTTCAACTTGCAAAGTAAAAGTCTTAGAATTTCCTTGTAAATCTAATCCACTGACTGCCAAAAACGAACACAGAAGCTTCTCAGGTTGTTTCCTCCAGTGGCTTTGAACTACAAATGTCAAGAAAGTAATAAAAAAAAAGGAAAAACGCAAAAAAGAGAAACTAGACTAACCAGCTGCGGAACTACAAGTCCTTGGGCAATAATTGTTTTAACAATGAACCATGTGGTTGTCACTGATAGTATACATGTGCAGTGGGCAGGATCTATACATAGGCTGCCTATCTCTCCAGCACAAGATCCAAGAGTCCATCACGTAGTGATCATCTCGCTCCACGCCTTCTGACTGGTAGAGGGAAGGTAGCACAGTTTTCTCCTTACACGGAATACATTTTAGTAAGAATGAAAAGAGTGCAGAAGATGAGCAATTTACTCTATCTGTTGCTGAACAGAAGACGTCAAAGGGTAAAGTCAGGGGTTTCTCAGAGCGGTATCTGTGGACTGTGTTCTCTGGGAGAAGCCAATCATCAGCCATAGATTCTTATCAGCCGTCATCGCTTTCCTTGTCACTAGTTTATGAGAACCTAGATAAAGATCTTGATTGTGAGACTTATTCCAAGGTAGCCGAACGCATACTAAAAATATTGGAGCTCATGAAATAAAACACATATCAAGTATGCACAAACCAAAAATACTGAAAACATATTTCTAAGACAATAAAAACTTCACATATAGCATATTAGCAAAAATTACTATAATTCTGCCACCTATATACAAGAATAGAACTACTATAATACTGCCCCCCTGTACGAGAATATAACTACTATAATACTGCCTCATATGTACAAGAATATAACTACTATAATACTGCCCCCTATGTACAAGAATATAACTACTATAATACTGCCCCCTATGTACAAGAATATAACTACTATAATACTGCTCCCTATGTACAAGAATATAACTACTATAATACTGCTCCCTATATACAAGAATATAACTACTATAATACTGCTCCATATGTACAGGAATATAACTACTATAATACTGCTCCATATGTACAGGAATATAACTACTATAATACTACCCCCTATGTAAAAGAATATAACTACTATAATACTGCTCCGATGTACAAGAATATAACTACTATAATACTGTCCCCTATGTACAAGAATATAACTACTATAATACTGTCCCCTATGTACAAGAATATAACTACTATAATACTGTCCCCTATGTACAAGAATATAACTACTATAATACTGCCCCCTATGTACAAGAATATAACTACTATAATACTGTCCCCTATGTACAAGAATATAACTACTATAATACTGTCCCCTATGTACAAGAATATAACTATTATAATACTGCCCCTATGTACAAGAATATAACTACTATAATACTGCCCCTATGTACAAGAATATAACTACTATAATACTGCCCCCTATGTACAAGAATATAACTACTATAATACTGCTCCATATGTACAGGAATATAACTACTATAATACTGCTCCATATGTACAGGAATATAACTACTATAATACTACCCCCTATGTAAAAGAATATAACCACTATAATACTGCTCCGATGTACAAGAATATAATTACTATACTACTGCCTCATATGTACAAGAATAGAACTACTATAATACTGCGCCCTATGTACAAGAATATAACTACTATAATACTGCCCCCTATGTACAAGAATATAACTACTATAATACTGCTCCTATGTACAAGAATATAACTACTATAATACTGCCTCATATGTACAAGAATAGAACTACTATAATACTGCGCCCTATGTACAAGAATATAACTACTATAATACTGCTCCCTATGTACAAGAATATAACTACTATAATACTGCTCCCTATGTACAAGAATATAACTACTATAATACTGCGCCCTATGTACAAGAATATAACTACTATAATACTGCTCCCTATGTACAAGAATATAACTACTATAATACTGCTCCCTATGTACAAGAATAGAACTACTATAATGCTGCTCCCATGTACAAGAACACAACTACTATAATACTGGTCCTATGTACAAGAATATAGCTACTATAATACTGACCCCTATGAGCAGAAATATAACTACTATAATACTGCTCCTATGTACAAGAATATAACTACTATAATACTGCCTCCTATGTACAAGAATATAACTACTATAATACTGCCCCCTATGTACAAGAATATAACTACTATAATACTGCCCCCTATGTACAAGAATGTAACTACTATAATACTGCCCCCCTGTGTACAAAAATATAACTACTATAATACTGCCTCCTATGTACAAGAATATAACTACTATAATACTGCTCCCTATGTACAAGAATATAACTACTATAATACTGCCTCTATGTACAAGAATATAACTACTATAATACTGCCCCCTATGTACAAGAATATAACTACTATAATACTGCCTCACATGTACAAGAATAGAACTACTATAATACTGACCTTTATGTACAAGAATAGAACTACTATAATACTGTAATGATAGGTGGCGCTATAGTTATGCAAATAGCGCTACAAATGTTCGAGTTCAAATTCTCTATGGAGACTAAATAAAAATGTTAAATCAATTTTTTTTAAACAGTAAAAAAAATGTTAAAAATTCAATAGACTTTTCCCATTTTTTGTATAAGAAATCCACACCTTTCGTATCGCTGTGTTCTTAAAAATCAGAACTTTTAAAATATCACAATAATTATCCCACAATATGAACACCATAAAAAGGTAAAGAATGCCAGAAGTACCCCATCTCCCTCAAAAAGTTGAATAAAAAGTGATCAAATTGATGTATGTACACCAAAGTGGCACCAATAAAAGTTACAGCTCACCCCGCAAAAAACGTGCCCAATTGATGAAGAAATAAAAAAGCTCTGGTTCTCAGAATACAGTGATGGAAAGCAGTTTTAGATGGATGAAGAAAAGTTTCTTTTTTTTAAAACTATTAAAACATAAAAATGCTTACTAATGCTATAAATGCAGAAGTAACTCTGTCTGTCTGAAGCGATTTTGATGAAAATTGGCCGGAGATAGCTTGCATCCTGAGGAAGGACATAGACTACGTGTTATCCCGAAAATGTATAGAGTTCTCTAGGGAGCGCGACAAGACAGATTTATTTGGTGATGCGCAGGCGCACCTCTACTCCAGCGCCACGGTGAAGCGAGGGGAAGGGGTGCACATCATTACCTAGGCCTGCACAAACGGGCAGACACGTGAGGGCAGACGTCTCTGCCGCACATATGTGATTTTTAAGCTAGCAGGGATACCCGGTGTTGTCTGGGAGTAAAACTTGAACTAAAGACACATTAATATGGATTGAGATTTTAAAGAAAATCTGTTTTGCCCATAGCAACCAATCACAGCACAGCTTTCATTTTACCTCAGCAGTATAAGTAATAGTAACCAATCACAGCGCAGGTTTTATTTTACCTCAGCTGTGTAAGGAATGGTGTCCTTTTGATAATCGTATTTCCTATCCATTTTATGGCCTTCTTTTAAAATGCAGCACAAACACAAGCCAGATCTAGTGTGTAGTTCTAGCAGAGCTCGAGCTGCGAAAATTACTAGAACCCAAGAATCTGATGACCGCGCTGAGGTAAGAAGGCATCAACAAGGTGAAAGACGATGAATTAAAAAAAGAAATACAAGCAGAATTTCCATTCCAGTGGCAGGAAAGAACCCTTCCCTACTTAGGTGTAAATCTTTCCTTTTCCACATCTGACTTGATATCTGCAAACTTCCCCCAGCTTCTGGTAAATATCCAGAGGGATCTGGAATTTTTTTTTTCATACCCGCTATCATGGTTGGGCAGAATCTCTATTTATAAAATGCTTATATTACCAAAAATCCTCCACTACTTCCGTACATTTCCCTTACGGATCCCAAAACATACCTTAATTAGCTTTCAAAGACAACTCTCTAAATATATATGGCAAAACAAGAAACCTAGAATAGCATTATCCTTAAACAGGTATCAGGGGGGTTTGGGCCTTCCCAACTACAAATCTACCCTACTGAGCCATCTGCTACCTTGGGTACGATACAATCCAAAACTTAACTGGCCTTCAATAGAATTAGAATATAACAAACAAAATCCATTAAAAAATGTATTGTTTGCAGCATATTGGAGCCTCCTTTCCACCTCTAGGGAAATATATAGATGCGCTTTCCCCACCGATGGAGGCCTCGATAGGAGCTTGGATGAACCTAATAAAAAAAAAAGCTGATAAAAATACAACTAAACTCTTGTCAAATAGACCTCTGGAATCATTGGAGTATTTTATACCTAACATGCAACTAAAAACGTGGCGGAAAAAAGCCATAACATACATATCTGACCTCTAGACAAAAAGTGGCCTTCTTACTTTTGGAGCTTTAATATCTAAACATAATCTGCCAGAAACCGAGGCATTTAAATATATTCAAGTGACATCCTTCTTACAGGTTCACAATCTTCGAGACATTGAGGTCCCACATATAATTCTCTCCTTTTTAAACTCCTCAAATAAAAAAATTCCTACTAGGCTTTTCTATGATGAATTCACAGGGAATTTGAGGTCCTCGGGGAAGTGTCATCTCATTAATCGGGAAAAAGATCTAGGTTTAAAAATACCCACTTCCCATTGGCTCAAAGCTTTTAAGTGGGCAGGCCAATCTTCATAAGGAGTCAGTTTGATTGAAACCCATCTAAAACTCCTGACACGATGGTACTATATCCCTTCGATATTAGCTAAGAGAAATTTAATCCCTAATGACCTTTGTTCGGACATACAGGCTCCCTACTGCATATTTTCTGGTCGTGTCCACTCCTTCTCCCCTTTTGGAAAGACGTATATAATCTTATTAGTAAAGTTACGAGACAAGAACTCCCTTTCTCTCCAAAGACGGCTCTACTGTTAATAGACCCGGGTAAAATATCGCCCACACCAAGAACACTTATTGGTCATATTCTGTTGGGAGCCAAATCCCTAATTGTCAGAAATTGGAAACCTAAAACTATACCTACCACAAAAGACCTGACACAACTTATATCTGAACACAGGATATAGGAAAGAATTTTAGCCCTGTGAAATGATGGTATTTCTCAATATTACAACATGTGGAACTTTTGTTTGAATAGTAGAGATGAGCGAGTATACTCTCTAAGGGCAATTGCTCGAGAGAGCATTGCCCTTAGCGACTACCTGCCCGCTCGAGAGGAAAGCGGGGAGGAACGGAGGGGAGATCTCTCTCTCCCCCCGCTCCCCCCTGCTGACTGCCGCTACTCACGCTCCCTCCGCCGGCACCCGAACCTTTCCTCTCGAGCGGGAAGATACTCACTAAGGGCAATGCTCTCTCGACCAATTGCCCTTAGCGAGTATACTCGCTCATCTCTATTGAATGGCTTTCCTTGTTCAACAAAATAACTTCTGGGAGACCTAGTTAAGGTTGTTACATTTTGTATTCCTGACTTCCCTGAATATCTCCTTCCATCCTTTTCACTTCCCTTACACTCCCACCATTCCAACCCCCTTCACCCTCATCCTATCTAAACCATCCTCCCTCCCCCACCCTTTCCCCTCTTTACCTTCTTTTAGTTTCCCCACAAATGATGAAAATGTCTGACATGTACTGTTGCTCAGAGACTTTATTTCTCTCTCTGTACAGAATGCTTTTCCTAGAAATGTATAATCTTTCAATGCACTAAGTGTACATTTAAGCATGTGTTCAATAAAAAACTATTGTTGAGAGAAAAAAAAAAAAAAAAAAAGCTGAAAGACAGGCTGCTCTTAGAGCAGTAGAGACCCCGGAGCAAAAACATGGTGTGCAGAACAGCGCTGACAGCAGATCACAGCTACATTCCTTTCACTAGTTCAACTTTTTACATTTCAATATACAGCATAACACAGATTAGATAAAAAAAATACAAATTCCACGCGGACGAATGTAAAAACTAAACACCCCAAAAATTGGAGGAATTGCTTTTTTTCATTTAACCCTTTCCAATCCACTGTCTGACGTCTTCCTACACTCTGATTGAAGTTTGTAAAGCTCCAATGTCAGAAGACGTCCGACAGGGTATTCTTACCGTTGATTGCCAGCCACTCTGCTGTCAGAGCCTCTCTGGCGCACACACACTGGCTTTAGCCAGCAGATGGCACCGTTGTCTAACAGCAAAAAGAGAAAGCCTTTCAGGAAACCCTGAATCCAAAATTGGATTGGAAAGGGTTAACTCCATTTAAAAATGTTAAAAAAAAGTTTTTCAGTACATTATACATAAATTATACACTACAAAATACAACTGATATAGCTATGCCAATGGAAAAAAAGTTATGACTCTTGTAAGGCAGTAAAAAAAGGAAAATTAAAAATAATGAAAACTCTCTGTTCTAGAAGGCGTTAAACACAGTTTATAAGTGAGAGGTGAAGTATAGAACTGGAAAGACGACTTCTGGCATCTGTCAGCAAAACTCAGGCATCAACATTCAAATGTGTGCAGGCCACTTAAAAAGAAATACAACTTGAAATGCTTCTGCACATAGAGGAGCGCATCGTGGATGACAAAGATGGCTCCATCTCCGCCCCCCCACAACAGGTCTAGAGAGGGGCGAAAAAATTAACAGAAACAGTCCCATAGTGCGAAGGGAGCCGAATAGAATAATCCCATACAAGGAATATTGATTGATTTTTTTTTTGCGTATTTTTAGTTACTAATTGATGTATTTATTTGTTTCTATTGTCTGTGTTTTACAACTTCGTCACTGTGAGTGATCAGGTGACCAGATCGCATCACTTACTGTGTCTAGTGCAGTCGTATTGTAATTGGCCTGAATCATAGACTAGTAAAGTTGGAAAGGACCTCCAGGGTCATCGCAGGATCACTAAGGCTGCCTGTCCACGGGGGAGTGTTCATTTAGTTATTCGCAGCGATAATCCGGCCGCGGGTAACGCAGTAAACGCTTTCCATAGCAACGCTGTTCTATTTGGTTACCTTTCTGGGAAACAGTGATTTGGATTCCTGGCTGGCTGCTGCATAGATACACCTGATCCAGCCCAGCGAGGGCTTACAAAGAGTTCTGCTGGTACACATAGGTGTCTCTATTTGGATACCCAGACAGATGTCTGTCCAGCCTCTGTTTAAAGACCCTCAATTGAGGTAACCTGTTCCACTCATTGATCACCCTCCCTGTCTAATATCTAAAGGCCCATTTACACTGGACGGGTGTTGGGCAAACAATGCCTGACACTCGTCCCTGTGTCTCTGCACTCCTGTGCTCCTGCACAGGAGCTAGCACAACTGGCTCACACATGGAGTGGCCAGCAGGGGGGCGGGGCAGTGCAGGAGATTTCTCTCCTCTCGCTCCCCTGCCCCTCTCCATTGAGATACCCAGTGGTCTTCACTATGGAACGGCGGCTGTTTAAACTTAACGATGAGCGGTATTAGTGTATCTTGACGCCACCAGAATTACAGGTGGAGCCAAGATACAAGGAGTTTGACAGGGGGTTGACGCCCCCTGTTAGTGATCGGCTGTCCTTTTTTGTTCCCTGTCTTCGCCCTCACAGGTCCTTTAGCCACCGGCGGAGTATATGATACTGGCGCGGCTGTGCCTCTCCCTGGCTGCAGTTTCCCAGCTCCTGCTGTGATTATCCCCACCTGATTCATGCCGCAGCTGCTGTGCCTCTGGTTGGCGGCAGCGTCCCAGCTCCGCGCAGTTGTGATTGCTGCCGGCCCTGCTTAGGCTCTCCTCGCCGCCAGTCTCCCAACTTAGCAGCATGCCGCTGGCATCCTCACCGCGGCGATGTTCACAGTCCTGCTGCTGTGCACGTCAGCTGTCACAGCGAGGGAGGTAGCAGCGCGGCAGCCGACAACAGAGGAGCGGAGTGTCATCGCAGCTAAGCGGGATGGCCTGGTGAGTCCATTCAGCAGAGGAGTGGAGGGATGGGCACTTTTAGGTCGGCCCTCTGGTCACCGCTCCCTCGCACAGCAGCGCTGCAGAGTGCAGACCGACCGGTGTCACCTTCCTCCATGGCTTATCCGCTGCCCAGCACCGCTCATAAGTCGCGGTGGCTTGAGGACCTGTGAGGGCGAGGACGGGGAGAATGCAGGACAGCCAATCAGTAACAGGGGGCGTCAACTCCCTGTCAAACGTCTTGTATCTTGGCTCCACCTATAATTCTGGTGGCGTCAAGATACATTAATACCGCGATGAGCTTCATAGCTCAACTTTTAGCAGCATAAAAGCATTATCTTTTTTCAAAGACATTTAATTTTTTTAAATTAATTTTTTTGCCACCATCTTCTGATTTTTTATTTTTCTGTCAACATAGTTGTGCAAGGGCTCACTTTTTGCGGGACATTTTTATCGCTTTTTCTTGCGTCTTTTCTTGTAGACAGGGTGACCAAAAAAAAACAAACACATTTCTGGTCTTCTTCATTTTTTTTTCTGATGACATTCATCATGTGGGGTAAATAATGCATTACTTTGATAGATCAGACTTTTACGGACGTAGCGATACCAAATATGTATTTTTGTTTTATCACTTAGATTCTTTTATTATAAAATATGGCAAAAGGATTTTATAAAAACTTTTATTACTTTTTTTTAATAATTAGTAAAAAACTTTATTGATCTTATTTTTACTTTTTTTTTTTTTTAGTCCCCAGAGGGGACAACAACTTGCGATGCTTTGATCGCTCCTGCAGTATGATGTAATTCCATAGCATTACATCATACAGTGATTGGGCAGGCAGACACCCCACAGGCCCCCGGTAGAAATGGAACTCGTATGACTCCCTGTGATCCTATCGCAGGGGGCTGTGCTGGACCCCCGATCATTCAGGGCATTTAAATGGTTAACAGCACCGATCAGCCGTGTGGCTAATCGGAACTGTTTCCGTCTGGGGTAGGCAGTAGGAAACAGCGGTGTATGAAGGGGGATCGCCCCGCAATCTCTCTTCATACATTCCCCGACACGGAGGACGTAAATATACGTCCTATTTCGGGATGGGGTTGCATACTATTCTGTTAGTCACCGCCCACTGTTCAAGCTTTTATAGATCTTTTTGAATACTTTCTCTTCTCTAGTGTTAGCCAACCCTCCAAGCTTTGTGTCATTGGCAAATTTGATAATTTCCTCTCCAGATCATTTATAAAAATCTTGACCAACACTGGGCCTAGGACAGAGCCTTGCAGTACACCACTTGATACATTCTTCCACTTGGATGTGCACTCTGAGTAGATCACTCAGCCCGTTGTGAATCCACCTAACAGTTGTCTTGTCAATCCCATGTTTGGCCATTTTATCAATAAGTATGGTATGAGATACTTCGTCAAATGCCTTACTAAAGTCAAGATATACTATATCTACTGCATTTTTCTGATCAACCCAGTCGGTTATTCTGTCATAGAAGGAAATTAGATTTGTCTGGCATGACTTGTTTGTTACAAGTACCCATGCTGGCTCTGGTTAATTACTCCATTCTCATCCAAGTACTTGCATACTTGCTGTTTAATAAGATCTTTCCCAGTATAGAAGTCAGGCTCACAGGTCTGTAGTTTCCTGACGTTTTCTTCAGTCTTCTGAGACTTCTCCTGTTCTCAAGGATTTTTCAAAGATTATGGCGAGTAGTTCAGCAATTACCTCTGCTGCTTCCTTTAGTATCCTAGGATGTAATTAATCTGGACCTGAGTCTTGGATTTATGTAAATTAGCTAAGTGCTCCAATACCATCTCTCTGCTTATAGATACCCTGCCTTTTTTCATTCCCCCAATAGCACAGGGAAGATCAGTTGATGTTATATCTACTTTCTGAGAGAAAACATACAAAATAGGAATTTAAAAGTTCAGCCTTCTCAACATCATTTTTAACCAATTCACCATCTTCATCCTGTAAAGATCCTATAGCATCCTTGACTTTTCTTTAGTTTTTTACATACCACCAAAGAAAGGTGCCATTCTGGTATTGAAACACATTGCTAAATAAATCTCTTCCACTGCATCTCCTGGCCTTGGTCCTCCCTTTGAAGCATGCCGTGGTCCCGTTTTATTCATTACCCTGCTTCCTGCACAGGGACAGGACACATTGTGGAAAGTTGGACATGTTCTAGAGTGAGAAACATGTAATAGAGGGGTACTACATTATGGGAATACATTTTAAACACATAATTTGGACTCAATATGCAACAAAATATTTCATCATTCAGATAAGATCTTTATCAGGCTCTAGCTTCATTTACAGGCCAATCACCCAGCAAAAAGGAACCTATTCTACATGATAAGGAACCATAAACCAATACTGTCCTCAAAGGATCCAGAGCCTGAGAAAATAATCTGATGACATACTGATTTCCCATTCCTCAATCCTGTTCTTAACATTCCACGCTAAAATAAGGAAAGAAATGACTTGTCTACTTAGAGAAGAAACCTTGCTTATATATTATACTTCAGAGCTGAAATTCCTATTCTGCAGATGGAGGCATCATAAGACCCTCAGAGGTTTCCTATAGACTAAATATAACAGAAGCCACTGAAAATCTATTACTGAGGCAAATAGATGAAGCAGCAAATCACAATAAGGTAATTATTATGGGGGACTTTAACCGACTATAGACTGGGAAGCCAAAACCTGCGAATCTCATAAAGGTAACAATTTTTTGTCAATTACTAAAAATAATTATCTCATCCAACTTGTACAGGACCCGACTAGAGAGTCGACCATTTTGGACTTAATACTAACCAACAGACCTAACAGAATAACAGGGTTTCAAGGGATTTAAGTAATGTGATACACAGACCTTGTTCCTTACATTTAAGGACTCAGTAGTGACGGGGTGTGTTCCACCGGATTGGGGCATAGACAATGTGTTGGCGATATTGAAAATGGGGTCAAAAAAGTGAACCTGGAAATTACAGGCCGGTAAGTTTTACTTCTATTGTGGGTAAAATGTTTGAGGGGTTTCTAAGACATGCTACCCTGGAGAACCTCAAAGAAAATAGCTGCATAACTCTATGAGGGGTCGCTCCTGTCAAAACAATCTGATCAGTTTCTGCGAGGACGTAAGTTCTAGACTGGGCAGGGTAGAGTCATTGGATCTTGTGTATCTGAACTTTTTCCAAGGCGTTGGATACTGTGCCGCATAAAAAATTATATACAAAAATGAGAATGCTTGGTCTGTGTGTAGGTGGGTAAGTAACTGGCTCAGTGATAGAAAGCAGAGGATGGTTATAAATGGTACATACCAGTACTTTAATTGGGTCACCGTTACTAGTGGGGTTGGGCCTTACTCTTTTTAATATATTTCTTAATGACCTGGTAGAAGGATTGTGCAGTAAAATATCAATATTTGCAGTTGATACAACACTATGTAAAGATATTAACACAAGAGAGGATGCAAGAGGATCTGGATAAGTTGGAGGTTTGGGCAGAAAAATGGTAAGTAAGGTTTAACACTGACAAATGTAAGGTTATGCCCATGGGCAGAGGAAAAACATGTCCCCATTACACACTAAATGGGAAACCACTGGGTGGAAAAGAACTTGGGGATTTTAGTTAACTGTAAGCTTAATTGGAGCAACCAGTGTCAGTCAGCTGCTAGCAAGGCAAATAGGATCATGGGGTGCATCAAAAGAGGTCTAGGGGCACATGACAAGAACCTCCTCTTTACAAGTCACTGGTCAGACCACACATGGAATATTGTGTACAGTTTTTTGGCACCGGTACTCAAGGAGGACATATCAGAGCTTGAGCGGGTACAAAGATGGGCCAATATAGTAATAAATGGAATGGGTGGACTACAATACCCAGAGAGGTTATAAAAATTGGGATTATTTAGTTTAGAAAAAAACACTGCTATATTATCCTGTATCGATCCTGAGTTAGGCCAGCTGCACACGGGTGAGCCGGATTCCGCGTACCTTCTCTTTTCTGTATTGTGGATGACCCCGGACGCTTGCTGTCGATCGTGCGCAGTACAGGTCTTTTTTTAAATATTTGTTTTTCCCGGCAGGCGCTAGCCAATGACGCAGATACCCGCAATGTCAATTGAGGATGGGCTGCAGTTCAGACGGCTTCCACTGACTTCAATGGAAGTTATCTATTCGGATTCCATTCAAAAATAGAACATGCTGCAATTTTAAATCCACTTGTGGAAATCGCAATTGCTATCCGCTCATCTGTGCGGATATACGAATGTTCTATTTTTTTAATAGGTGCGGAATACCGTGGACCGTTTGCGCGGGTGACGATCGCATATTCTGCAATTGAAAGCCAGTCGTGTGCAGCCAGCCTTAAATTCTGTATTATACTCCAGAGCTGCACTCACTATTCTTCTGATGGAGTCACAGAGTACATATATTACTTATACTGTACTGATCCCGAGGTCCATCTTGTAATATACTCCAGAGCTGCACTCACTATTCTGCTGGTGGAGTCACTGTGTACTTACATTACTTATCCTGTACTGATCCTGAGTAACATCATATATTAAGGCTCCTTCGCATGACCCTATTGTTACAGCGTATTCCACATGTGGGTTTTTCTGGCACGCAGAATACACTGTGCCAATCTGCCATAGGCCCACACACTGCCGATTACACACATTGTGCGAAATATGCGCACAATAAAGATCGCAGCATGTTCTATTTTGGAGCATATTGTGTGCGCATGCACACTAAGATAGCCCACGGCAATCAGCGTTCCGCAACAAATACGCAATGTCATTGCATACTTGCTGCATGCCATGAGACTGTCACATGAGGGTGGCACCCAGCGAATTACGTTTGTGTGCAGCCGGCCTTAAGGCCCATTCAGACACAACGATTTTGAGCGATAATCATTGCGTCATTTCTAGCAAGCTAGAAATCACCGATGACTCTTATCAGCGCCGCACGCTGATTTTCTCAGCAGGTGGCGCTGAAAGTATTCTTTCAGCTGGTATCCCGCTTGCAGTTCTCAGCGGGACACCAGTTGAAGGCTCCGAGAACAATGCATCTGTTTGCATATACAGAATAGCTACTTTATTCTCTAAGCTATCACAGTGGTATCCCCCTCCACCTGTATAACTTTTAAGTAGCTAATTAGCTACTTAAGAGTTATGCAAAGATGATTGCTCAAAACTGTCACTCAAACTGTCGTTTGAGCGAATTTTGAGCGATCATCATTCCGTGTAAATGGGCCTTTATACTCCAGAGCTGCACTCACTATCATGCAGCTTCAGAGCCAAAATCTCCCAGCATGTATAGTATTTATATGTAGATTGATTTTGCTTTTGTCTTCACACATTTATCACTTAGGGCCCTTTTACACAGAATTATTTTTGTTCAGTTTTTCGCTGGATCGTGGAAATCTGAATGAAAGCGTTCAGTGTAAACGCTGCCAGCGACCGAACGAGGAACAATAATTATTTCCCTGAATGCTCGTCGTTCAGTTTATGCTGGCATTGAAATCAAACAACGATCAGCCCGTGTAGAAGGACCCTCAGTAATATTGGACTGTACGACCTATGGAAATAAAATTTGTGTAATTTTCCGTTCTTCCCGCCTGAGGTCCGTGACGCCTCACCCTGCAAGTGTCTCTAACAATAGGTGTCTGGGACATAATTTTTGGGCACATGAGTAAGGAGGTTATCTGGGCAGCGAGAGTAGCAGTTCAATGACTCAGCAGAGCTGACTCAGCGCACTACATCCACTACGATGACGTCTGTGTTGTGGAGGTGACCGACCGGCTGCATCTGATTCCTCCATTGTTTTGTCTTTATGGTTACTTATGGTATTATTAAGTAACATGTCCCTTTAAATAATTACTAATAATGAATGAAAGTGCTTGACTGACCCGCGAAGCGATGCCCAAAGTGCAAAGAAAGAGCTGTGAGTCAAGTGGTTTCTAGCCTTTGGCTGGCACTTTGGGTGCCAATTAGTAGGTACAACCAAGCCCTTTATATTAATGATCTTGGCTCTATGAGTGAGGGCTCCTTCACACAGGCGCTGCGATTCTTGATCGGCAGCGTCACAGCTGCCGTACGGCTGAAAAAAAAAAAAAAATTCACATGAACGACAGGCAGCTGTGACCATGTTACGGCTGCATTTCCCGTTTATGCGCCTGTTCAGACAGCCCGGGTGCAGCAAGTATACACTGCACCCGAAATACCATCAGGCAGGGGTAGAGAGTTTAATCCCTCCCCCTCTCTGCCCCTGTATTGGAGAACTTTTAATAATGTTTTTTGGAGGGGAGAAAAAACACCTCAATTCTGCTACTATTCTTTGGCTAACCCCACACGAGTGAGTGCGATGTCGGGCCGTCAATCATTGCCCAATACCCTGCGCGCCAACATGCGATTTCCCCACAGATGTGAGGCATTTTTATCTCAAAACCGCCTTGCATCACTTTGATGGAGGGCCGTGGAGTTTTTCCCATTGTTTTCAATAGGGAAACCTCACATTTCGTGCAACTAGGATGTGGCGCGATGCTGCCACCGGCCCCTATGAAAACAATGGGAGATTCAATGCGTTAGCACGCCCCAAAATAGGATGTGCCGCGATTTGTTTTCCACATCATGATGCGATGTTTAAAAACATTGTTCATGTGTATGACCCCATAAAAAAAAAAAAGAAGAGGTTCATATTCCTGCGAGATTTGTGCGTCTCACAACGCACAAATCTTGCGCGTTTTTCTCGCCCGTGTGAAGCCGGCCTTTGGGTGTTTTTTAAAGCATTAATCATGCATTATAAATGACATGGTATATTTTCTATGCCAGTCGGTACAATTATGACAATAGCAGAATTATATGTTTATCTAAGTCTTTCTAATTCTGCACAATAAAAAAACCTTTTTTGGATAATATATATCTTTCTGCTTTGTTGCATTCAAAGTTCCATAACATTTTTTCTCTCCATGGACGGAGCTCTGTGAGGGCTTGTTTTCTACATGATAAGCTGCAGTTTTTATTGGTACCATTTTGGGGTGCCTTAGGTTTTTTTAACACTTTTATTGTATCATGTTGGGAGGCAAAATAAACAACAACAACAAAAAAGTATTTTTTGTTTTTATACAGTGTTTGCCTTGCAGAATAAAAAGTTTGTTCCATTTATTGTACATCTCATTACTGATGCCATGCTACCAAACCTGCATTTTCTAACTTTTTCATTTTTTTTTTTAACAAAGCGGAGAAAGAAGGTTTTTTTCCAACTTTCTTTACTATTTCCATTTATTTATTTTTTTACATTTTTTATGTCCTTGTAGCGGACGTCAACCTGCGATCCTATGACTACTCTGATAATACATTGCAGTACATCTCATAGAGATCCAAGGCCATGGCAGACCAAGACACCATTGTGTGGCGTTCAGTTGCCATACCAACTCATCAACCCACCATGATTACATGGCGATTACATTGACTGCGCCATGTAAGAGATTGACAGCGGGAGGCTCGCTGTCAGTCACAGCCGACTCCTGCTGCAGATGGCGTGGGCTCAGCTTCTGAGCCATCAGCATCCATAGGACACAAGTTTACGTCCATTCGTAAAAATCCCTTCACAGCTAGAATCTAAGTTTATGTCCTGCAGCAGGAAGGGGTTAAAGTGTTACTGCACTTTTTAAAAAACTTTTGTCATAGGGACACGTCAAAAGCTTTGATTGTTGGAGGTCCAGCTGCTGAGACCCTGATGATTTCTAGAATAAGCCAGTTGAAGCGTTCATCTGAGCTCTGTCACTGGAAACTAAGGAATCCCGTAACTTTTCCATCTCCTTTATTCGCTCTCCGTCACGCTCATCCATGAGCAAGTTGTTGTCTCATTCTGCTTGTTTTCCCGGTATATCCAGCCACGTGTCAGCCTTACTAAGCTGACAAGTCTGTGGCATGAGCACACGCTGTCCGCCCAGTCCTTATCTGATAACAGAGGGTAGAGTGACCCGTTCTCCATGCCAAAAAGAATTAAAGGAGACCTCACACCAAATTCCGGACCTGGAATACCGACCATCATGGGAGAGGAAGCTCCAAATCACGTCATCAAACCTCACTGCTCCTGTGTCCTGTACCCCAACAATGCCTATACCAAGAACCCCATGTTTTATTTGGGAAATAGAGACTTTGTATCTATCCCCTGACTGGCACTTTTCAATATTCATCTTACTATCATGTTAGAAGTGTTTGACCTACAATGAATGGCCCCTTAATTAGAAAAAGCAGAAATATATTAGAGCCCCTGACCCTTCATTAGAGTCCACGGCCCCTTTATTAGAGCCAACTCTCCCCTGTATGGAAATTCTCCCCGTGACCCCGGAGTGCAGCACAAAATCATGTAACAAGTTTTCCGTGGATCAGTTTCACTGTGAATTCACATTAGATAGGAAAATCCAGCAATTTCAATAAGGCCTGGTCATCGGGGCTAGACTAGCCAGGGCCTCACTGCCAACCGCGTGGCTGTGAGAAAGGGGATTCTGAGGATGGAAGCAACAAACATCCACTGAAAGGGGTCAGAGGAGGGTGTCAGGAATCATGCTGACCAACATGCGCTGCTGTCAACATGCAACAGTCAGCTGAATACAACGCTGGTGCTTCAAATAACGTGTCTTAACACACAACCGTTCCTTAGCAAGGATGGGCTATAACTGCAGACAACCAGATCCAGCTCCAGAAAGGCAAGATTCCAGCGGGCAAAAGGGCGCAAAACTTGTATCACTGAGCAGCGGGAAAACATCGCCTGGTCAGATTAATCCAAATTTCTGTTGCAACACGCTACTAGATGGGGGTCTAATAAAGGGGCTGTTTAGTGTATTTGGTGCTGACTGTTTTTCATCACTCCTATCAGGACATACTCCAGGTCCACATGGGCCCTTGGGCAACACAGTGACAGTGCGCCCCCTTAGTAATTTATAAGCACCACTGTGCCCCCTGAGTAATCAATACGGCCCCACTGTGTGCAGTTATTTATAGGTCAAAATCTGTCCCACCCCCAACCAAGTAATTTACAGGCTCCACTGTGCCTCTTGAGTGATTAATAAGGCTCCATTGTGCCCTGAGTCATTTATAGGTCTCAATCTGCTCCCAAAATAATTTTATAGGCCACACTGTGCCCTCTGAGTAATTATTAATGCCTCCTGTAATATGTAGACACTGGGTGGCAGAACAGGAACACTTGCCTCCCTACAGTGCCGCTGTCATAGTCAATTGTATCAGCATCTTTAAGCATCTTAAAGACACAGGGACAATTAATATAAAACAAGGACCCGGTCGATCTTACCCCTGAGTGGGCCCCCCTAGATGCATTGGGCCCCGGTACCTGCCCACGTTTGCCAACGCTAGGCCAGATTCCTGTGGCAGCAGCTGACATAACGTATAGGGATACAACCAGACACACAACATTATCCATACATTCACATTATGTTTAGAGCTCTGTTGAAGGACTCCATTGCCCGGCTCCATCTGAATGGCTGGAAATGTTTCCAGCATTTTGGCCGGGCAGAATATTATAGTCGGCTACGACAGGGATCCCATTCATAGCTTTTCCAAGTAGTAATAAAGAGTGCTAGAATATAGTACAGCCCCAATGTTCTGCTTCTCCTACCTGCACGGCATCCAGCACCATGCCTGCCATCACCATGCCCAGCCCTGCCAGCAGGTACGGAAACAACACTTGCAGGGCAATGGAGATAGAGGACTCATCTCCTGGTTTAGGCATTGGAGCCTTCTTCTCCGGAGGTGGGGGGCGCTTTTCTGTAATGAGTGGCATCTCTTCTTCCACGATATCCTTGTGGAGGCCTCGGTTCTCATGCTGTTTGCCTTTGTTCTTTGCTCTGTGTTTGGAGCGCTCCCCATTTCTAGCACGACCCTCCTTCTTCCTCTGCCGGGTATCTTCACCCTTCATGGTGACCTCTCTGGACACGGGCACCTGTCACTGGGCAGAGATAACAGGTTTATTTACTTTGGTGACTGAAAAACCTGACTTGCAGAAGAAAAAAAAAAAAAAAAAAAAATCAATGAAAACATGTACTGCAGTACCAGCTATGACCACTGGGTGCAGAGCAAAATCAAGGGGTAACTAAGTGTAAAGAGTCTGTGCTTGCACTTACCTGCCAGATAGCCATGGGTAAGACCTCAGGCAATCAGGGGAGGCCACATCAAAATGTGTACTACACTCTTAGGGCTCACACCCACTTGCCTTTTTTTAACGCTGCGATATCGCTGTTTTTTTTCACGCGATTGTCAATGGGACTTTCTAATGTTAAAAACGCAACGCATGTTGGTGCTCTGCTATTTTTGTGCGATTCATTTTTAACATTAGAAAGTCCCATTAACAATCGCGTGAAAAAAACACAAGTGGGTGTGAGCCCTTAGAGCTTTGTCGCAGCTGAATGGGCTTAGCATGGGAGTGTGGCACTAACAAGATGCCCTAGAAAAGGTGAGATCGTGGGTGCATATATACCCTGAAATGTCCACAGACGTCATCAGTGCGTAGAAACTGTAACATGAGTTATATGAACCCCCTCAGGGTGTCAGGAGCCCCCCAGACTCATTGGTAGTTGGGCTTACAGGGGAAGTTTTGACTATTGCAAGTGTGACCGCTACCTCAGAGCTGCCATATTGTGACAGATCCACTTTAGGGGCTCAGTCACACGGGCGCTGATGCACCCCTGTTACTGCACGAAGAAGACGGCCGCACTGCAGGTGCGGACGACTCTCCGCACCGCCGGAAGAAAGAACACATGACCAACAATGGAGCGGCATTTACACAGGCCAGCACAATTGTGGCCCCAGAAATTTGGACTGATATCGCACTTGCAAACATGAGAGATTGCTTGGAAGTGCGATACGTTTCATCAGAAAGACGCACTGTGGTATGTCTGATTTTCATGCACTACTGATTTTGATAGTAAAAATTAAAAATCCTATTGCCCCTGCATGAAAATCCCAAGTTCATGGGAGCGCGGTGCCAGTGTTTAAAATCCCATAGGAAATAATGAGCAATATCTCCCGAAGAAATAGGACCTGCTGCGTCACCTGCAAACACCTCCTGCACGATGACGGACGACGTATACAGCAGACTGTGCGCTCATAGAAATATCCGGCATGCCTACAACCCAAGACAGCCCCCCGTACGACCCTCCGCTGACACTTGCAGCCACCCTGCGCTGGAGCCCCACATGAAGACGTCAGGATCCAGTTCCAAAGTAGCTTCCAAGATGATCTCAGATGATATAAATACGGCTGCACCTGTTGTTAGCCGGCGCCCTCCCTGCAGTGTTCTGCGCAGACCCGCACCCCATGGAAAACACATGAAGTGCCTGCAACACAATGAAACCCCGGCTCCATGACGAGCGCTGCTCTGGATGGACATCATACGGCATACAACTGCTGTTTATATAAAAGATGCTGAAGAGGGCAAAAAGAATTTGGAAGGTGCAATAGATGTGCTGTAAAATACCCCAATCACTTATAGGGGACTTGTCATCACTTCTAAACTTGGTAAACCACCTATAGAACGTTCCCTTAATGCACACTTCTTGTCAGAACCGATCCCTCCGCTGGAAAGCGTAATATATATAATATATACACACACAGTTTTTCGAAAGGCATTTAAAAAACCGCTCTGCCGCTGTGTTCTGTAAGTGTAGATGGTTTAACATGTTTAAAAGTGATACAGGTTCCTTTTAACATCCTCAAGATCTCTGCTTGCTGTTAGTGAAAGGAACATTCTTGCACACAGCCAGAGGCTGAAAACCCCTCCAGGTCTGATACTTCTCACGCTCTATGATTGTATCTAATGTAAACTAGCTAACCTGATAGATGTTACCTGCACTGATACATTGTAGCAAACTACCAGGACAGGAAAGAGATATGTGCTGCGGGCGTGTTCAGCTTACAGATGAAAGGTGTGGCACGCCCGCTGGAATGTTACAGACGCTTAGTGCATACCAGAATTATTTGTTTTCTCACGCAGAGGCACAACACTCTTAAGCCGAATGCACACGGGCGGAAATTCTGTGGCGAATTTCCGCCGCTGCACGGTGCCATTGGTTTATGCAATCCTATGCAGACAGCCGCTTTCACACGGGCGACAAAATCGTGCAATTTTGCTGTGATGCAACAGCGCAAGGAAGCACATGTATATTAAGCACATGCGCTCCAATGGGTTCCTTCACATTAGCGATGTTTTCTCTGATGCTGTCTTGCGAGAAAAATAAATTGCGCCATGCTCCATACTACCATGCTTTGTGATTTTTTTTTTATAGCTCACATTTCCCTATAGAGCGTTTGTTTTTGTTGTCATGAAATCTCGTCTTTTGTGCGACGCGACTTTAACATTAGAAAGTCCTATTCTCTTTCTCCTGAAACAACTGCTGCAAAATCCCGAGCGGCAGCGATATCACTGAGAGAGAACACAGCGGTAACGCACAAAAATCGTGGGATCCCAGCTGCGATATCACCGCAATTTTCCTGCGGTGATATCACTGTTGCCTGCGTGAAAAAGGCCTAAAGGTTACAGTCTCTAGCAGAGGTGCACAGCTTAATAGTTTCTCTTACACTTTCTGGTACAGTCTCTTAAAGGGGTTTTCTGGGACTTTGGTCCCATTCACATCGGCATGGGGACTCCTGGTGATTTCCATTGTACCGTACCCGCTGGATCCGACACGTACTGGAGCCGAACAGCGCCCATTGACTATAAGAGGGTCCGTCAGAGTTCTGGCATTTATCAGGTGAAATTGCGCAATGTGCTGCGCTACTTTGTCCAGGATTTTGTACCAGATGTGCTGGAGGCTCCAAAGGGATCCACTGCTCAGGACCCCCATCCATCAACTGTTTCAAGAGCCAGTGGTGCTCACGTAAGTACGGCACCTTCTTCTTAGGCCTGTGACGTCACGTTCATTGTACATGCATCCAAGTGAATTGGATTGAGCTGCTACACCAGGTACAGCCACTATACAATGTGCAGCGCTGCAGCTGATAAACAGTAAACAGGCCACATTGCTCATTTGAGTGCCACGGCCGCTTCAAACAGCTGATTGGCAGGGTCCCGAGTGGCGAAGCCACACCGATCAGATATAATGGAGTCCAGGGAAATCCCTTTAAAAGGCAGAACAGTCTATTAACCCTTTCCCGCCCCAGGATGTAGGTTTACCACCTGGCTGGGAAGGGTTCCTGCAAATGAATGTAAGCTTATGTCCTATGAATGGCGCGGGCTCAGAAGCTGAGCCTGCACCATCGGCAGCGAGAGCCCGCTGTGATTGACAGCCGGCAACACATTGCTAAAGTGAGTATTGGTGAGAATACAGATCCCTACAGTTAACCCCTTACATGCTGTGATCAATGTTGATCGTTGCATGTAAAGGCTTCACAGAGGGAAGGAGCTCCCTCTGTAATGTCACCAGCCCTCCACCATGTAATCGCGAGGGGTCGATTGGTTGCTGGCAACTGGACACCAGACAATGTGCAGATCTCTCATGGCTTGTGAGCATTATGAATAGCGATAATGCATTGCAGTACAAAAGTACTGCAATGTATTATCAGTGCAATCATAACATTACAGGTTCAAGTCCCCTGCCCTCCCAAAGAATGTAATAAAAGTTATACAATACATTATATGTACCCAAAACATGGTACCAATAAAAACTACAGCTCACTAAGCAAAAAACAAGCCCTCATGTCTCCAAAAAAATTAAAAAAAAACCTTATAGCTTTTAAAAACTGGAGAGACGAATCCCTTAAAAATCGTTGCATCCTTAGGACCAAAATAGGCCGCTTCACTAAAGGGTTAAAGGGCAGAACAGTTCTACAGTCTCTCATTGAGGCCTTGAGACCAGCTTGTGCCCAAGATGTTGCCAGAACGTTCTGTGTCACTGTAAGTGAGGATGATCCCTACGGCAGCATGCTTGGTGTTACTCGCAGGATTGTCTACGATGCCTAGCGAACACGGTAGTAACAACTGTGCTTTATCCTGAGCAGAGCCTTCCTGGGCAGATCACCCGGTCCATCGCAGGGTCCCCGCCACTTGCAGATGCCACCTTAGTGTTATTTTGGAAACACCACTTGGCTATCTATTTGCACCACTTGACTCTTGGCATCTCGCTTCTCTACAGACACGGGTCTCTGGTTCTCGCGGCTTGTAGACACGTTCCCCGTCTTCCCCCACTCGCATCACACGCGCTCTCTGGAGTGACCAGTCCCAAAATAATGCTAAATCTGTTGGAGGCCACAACAATGCTCGGAAGCAAAACGCAACCGCCGGCTCTTCCCCGACTCATCGGCCCCGCGGCTCTCTCAGAGTGACTCCTCTGAAGGCTGCCAGGCCGCGTCTCCCTCTCTCGGCTCCTCACACAGTAGTTGTATTGGAGATTTTCGTCCAAAAATTACACCAAAATAGGACAGGATCGTTCAGACCGGATACAAGGGATCTGTAGAGATGTTCAGCCTCTTACTGCACACAAGAGTGACAGCAAGCAGAGATCTTGAAAATGGTGATAAGCTGAATGGATGTTATTAGGGACGGCGGGTAGCTGGACTCACTGATGGTGGCTCCCACTTCGGAAGACTGACCATTAATGGAGGGGTCAATGGAAGGTTCTAGGCACCAACACATTATGGCGCCCCCGTGCATCTACAGCCCGTGTCCGCATACTCCATGAAATTATCTATAAGTAGTTGGCGACAATTCTGCATAGACCAGTCATAATGCGAGGTGAAACTTGTAGCGTCACTGTGCCACGTGGATGCTTGTGTCTGCTAACACAGGGTCACTGTGCCACGTGGATGCTTGTGTCTGCTAACATAGCGTGACTGTGCCACGTGGATGCTTGTGTCTGCCAACGCAGGGTCACTGTGCCACGTGGATGCTTGTGTCTGCCAGGACTACACTATTGTGCCAGCTTACCGCCCGCCACTATAAGGGGGTGCCCGCACCCTCTCTTACCATATCAGCAGTCCAGAATCTGTGACTGCTGGCCGCACCGTCAGCCCCGTTTGTTCCAGTCTAGTACCCGTCTCGGGGGGGTTGAGCGACGCTTCTTAGCACCAGTCTGTTGGGCACTGCCCGATGACCGGCGCCAAATGACGACACAGACTGCATGGAAGGCGAGGGAGGTGCCCTCCTGCCAGGACTTGGTTTTGGGCATTTCACGAGGCGGGTTAGAATAGTTGCAGTATGTTAGTATGTTGGACTGGTTATGCAAGGGTTAATGCGGTGTACGTTGCAGGGTGGCGGCGTACAACAGAGACGTTATCATTATGGACGCACACGTGGAGCTCTGAGATTACGTACAGATGAAAGATATGATCTGTAGGATGACCCCCGAGGCCGCGATGTCCGTGTGCGCCGCAGACCCCGACATAGAGCATGCAGCACTACCAATGAAGATGGACAGATATAAAGGGGCACTGAAGAGCCGCGCCGGGCGGCGATGAGACGTACTGGTAACGGGCGTTTCCAGTGGAGCTATGAAACGTCCGCAAAATGAGAGCCGTGGAAACGTCCGGGACATTTAATTTAAAAAAATATATCTGGCCTCCGTCTGCGCCATCCGGGACCATTGGCACTGATGTACTGGGGCTCTTGGGGGGCTGGCACCCCCTATAGGGCTTCTAGGGCACCTCATGCCGTGACGTGGGCACAGAGCGGGAGGAGGGCGCCCTCCGTTGGTGAGAAGCTGTAACTGCAGCGCTGGGGAACCGTCAGGAGTGGGAGCCACCCCTGCACACAGGAGCCGGGCACCAGAGAGCGGTGAGGGCACCCCGGTGACACAGGAGACGGCTAACCCGGGCACTGGGCGATGAGGGCACGGTCTCCGGGGCATCTCCGGTGACCGTCACCTATCATCCTCCCTGGACGCCCCTCAGTGTTACCCATCCTCACTGCTTACCTCCTCGGGGGGCCGGGGCCCGGGGGGTGGTCGAGTCTTCGCGCCCACATAACACGGGGAGGATCCCGGGAAGGAGGCGGCCGCCGATCAGTCCGGCAGGATGCAGTGTGTAATAACGGGAGCCGTGGGGCCCTACAGGAGCCGAGCGGCGGACCATAGGGAGAGCGGGGCCCCAGCAGCGGCGGCCGGGCCCTCATATGTGGAGCTGAGGTGATGACCCATTACTAACCCCCTATATACCGACCAGCCACAACATTAAAACCAGCTGGCTCATGTAGTGGGGGCCCGTGAGGAGATCACCGGCCATATATGTATACACACACCATTCCAACTCCCTGCTTATATTGTGTCCATGGTGACCCTATAATATCATCCATATACAATAGTGCTGGTGATAGAGACCCTATATATCATCATCTATAGGAACCATATAATAGTACCGTCGATCGAGTCCACATATCATCACTTATAGGGACCATATAATAATGCTGGCAATAGAGACCATATATATCATCACCTATAGGGACCGTATAATAATGCTGGCAATAGAGACCATATATATCATCACCTATAGGGGCCATATAATAGTGCTGGTGATAGAGACCACATATATCATCACCTATAGGGACCGTATAATAGTGCCAGTGATAGAGTCCATATATATCATCACCTATAGGGACCATATAATAGCAGCAATGGAGACCATATATAATCCATAGGGACCATTCCTAGGAAGCATATGGTAACATCAGCCATAGCAGCAGGTGGGTAACTGCCCCCTCAGTCCCCTTCTCCGGAGTCTGGGATCATTGCTGCTGGCATCGGCACAGAGGGCAGACTCTCCAGCACCATGAACACATCGGCTCCAGTGCAAAAACCATCCTCAAGCGATACAATTGCAGCGAACCCTCAGCCGTGAGCGGTCTTGGATCTGTACAAGGTTTCGAGTGTGAACGAGCACCTTCCCATTCACTGACAGCAAGCAGAGATCTTCAGAAACTGAGGCAGAAAGTTATTAGAAAGTTGCAGACGATTTCCTTCTACTATGAGCCCGGCTCTCCACCCCCTGCACTCCATGTATACCAGTGGGAGACGGGGGCACTGTACCCGCGCAGGGCGGCCCCCGTACACAGTAGCGCTACATGCAGATCCGTTACCTGGGGATAATTACAGCTTCATCCGCTGCGGCTGTAATGAGCTTCGGGAAGGGCGGCTGCGCTGGGGTCTCTGACGGCTCTACAGCTGTTGGCTCGCTTGGGCCACGTTCTCAGCGTCACGGCTAATGTGACCGGCTTATATTTCCGTCGGCTCAGCTTTACTCTCCTTTCACGAGCGAGTGAGACTCGGAGAGGGTGTGAGCGGGGCTGGTGGGATGCAGAAGAACGCACCACAGATAGATCCCCCCAGTCACCCAAACAGAGGCCTCCTCCATCCCTCAGATCAGGAATGGGAGTCACTACGAGCGGCGTGCTATAAAACGTCTTTCAGCACACAGAACATTTAAAGGGGTTCCCAAGACTAGAAAAACATGGCTGCTGTCTATGACAAACAGCGCCACATCCGTCCACAGGTTGAGTGTAGTATTGCAGATTGTATGGGGCTAAGCTGCAATACCCCAAACAACCTGTGGCGACATGGCGCTGTTTTCCAAGTTCTGGACAGCCCTTTTTCAGTGGTTTAGAAAGTTGCTTTTGCAGAAACAGCGCCACCGTTGTCCATTGGCTGTGACTGATACTGCAGGAAGCTGCTCAGGGTGTATGCACACGGGCGATTTGAATTGCAGCATCCGGAGCTGGCGACCACCTCCGGATTCCACTGCAAATACCGCCCATAGCATGCTATGGTAAAGTGATTCTTTATGCACACGAGAGGTAACCGCGGATGAAAAATCGTAGCATGCTCCATTTTCCTGTGGATTCCGCACAGACGACTACCATTGAAGTCCACGGAAGTCGCCTGACCCGCGGCCCGTTTGCAAGGAATTAAAAAAGAAATCTGGACTGCGCATGTCTAACGGCGAGCTGTGCGCACCATCCGCACTACAGCATAGAAGAAGAAAATACAGGTACGCGCCGATGCCAGCTGGGCACAAGGTCGGATTCCGCTGCGGGCTCCCGCATGCAGAATCCAACCCGTCCGTGTGCATGTGACCTTAAAGGTGGGTGCCAAACAGGGCACTCCCCCATCTATACTGAGAGCCCCTGACCTTTAAATAGACCAGTCTGTGCAGCATCCTGGGGGCTCGCGCACATGAAGACCACCATGCATCTCTGGAATAGTGGGGATTGGATCTGTATATGTCAGGGGTGCAGTGAGCGCCTTCCCATATTTCTATATCCATCTCTCATTTCTCTGAATTCTGGCAGATACAGAGTTTTCCTCCCAGAGCTGCGGGCAGCAGTAGTTGGCACAGCAGTCGGTGGAAGTCTGATGGCGCAGATTTCAGTGTCACGCTGCTCTCACCCGGCTCCTTGCACATTCCAGCCGCCCCGTGTTCTGTCCTCAGCTGCTCTGTGACTCTCTCCCCTTCCTGCATTAATGCTGCACATGAGGTTCCTGGCTGGATACCCGCTGCCTGGTGCACAGATACCATCAGACTGGCAGAAGATCCTGACCCGGTCTGTGAATCAGTGACTATCAGACGTGAGACTGGGAGACATGCAGAAGTGACGAGGCGACTCGTCCAGTGGGCTAGGCAAGGGAAATCTACCAATAAAGGGTTAAATGTCATCCAACTCAGCCTTGTTGATTGGTTGAGAGACCGGGCACCGACGTGCCTTTCATCTGGGCACAGTAGAAAGTACTCCAAAATTTGGTCTTGTGTCTTATAGACGTCTTTAACCTCTTTGTGTCCACAATATGTTTTTTTACTGACCTCACTAATGGGATTTAAGCTGGGGTCTTGGCTGACTACTGACAGCCCGGCTCCTGCTCTAACAGAGCACTTACAATCGCATATTTTCTCTGCACGTAATGAACAGTATGCAGCAAATGCACACATACACGCATATTAACTACGCCTTATGTACCGGACTATGATAATGGCCCCATGGAAATCAAGGGACTTTTAGCACTGTGTATTAAGTGTATATTTTTACACAGGCTAAATATGATTGTGTTAGTGGGCCCTTATAGCCAGGAATGGAGAAACCTCAGATCCTGGTAGTTTAACCCCTTACATGCCACAGTCAAAAGCAACTGCAGCATGTAACAGATGACGGTATTATTGTATCTTGACGCCACCAGGAAGTCCTGGTGGAGTCAAGATTGACAGGAGGGTGACGCCCCCTGTACCTGATTGGCTGGACAGCTCGTTGCCCTGTAGGTCCTGGAAGGCCACTAAGGATTCCCAGAAAGGGCCTTCCTCGGCGGTGGAGCACAAGCACGGACTATGGCAGCATTGCGGTGACCGGGGGAGCCGCCCTGATGGAGCACAGTGGGAGTGCTGAGCAGGGAAGCAGCCATCATGCAGCACAGAGGCGGGGGCCGGCACGAAGCTGACAGGCGGCTCCTGGTATGCAGCAGAGAGGTGGCGGGCGGCCGGCCGGACAGCTGTCCAGGCAGCGGACCACAAGTGGGGCCTGCGTCAGCATTGGAAACGGTGAGCAGAGGTGAGGGAGCACAGAGGCGCAGGCCGGCACGGAGCTCACAGACAGCTGCCGGGACGCAGCACTGAGGTGGCGGCTGCCCCGGAGCCGCAGCGTGTGCATTGATGTGTGCCTGCCCTGCAGCCTTACGCAGAGTACATTCTCTTCTTAGCCTTACATTATTAGATGTTAATGCTGCCTGTGATGATGTATCAGATTTTGTCCGTAGAGACGTTAGGCCGTCAGCCATTTTGTTCTGTGTACCTTGCCTTATATTCAGCCTCTATCCAGCAATCCATTTGGTATCTACTATACAATCCCTGAATATGGAAAGAAGCGACAGCTTTAGCAGCTTTTCCCCCAGCCTGTTGATATCTGCATGTAGAAAAAGCCTTGTCTCACCTGCCTGGACAAGAGCTGTGCGGTGGGGTAAATAACCCCCCATTCTTTCTCTCCCACATGTATTTGTCTGGTGGTATTAGCATGAGGATACAGACCATGTATGTGTTAATTACGTTTTAGAAAAACCATTCTTCTATTAGCAGGCTAGACTCTTCCTCTTCCAGACTGGCTGGGGCCGAAAGAATTCATATTGGGGAAATCTCTGATAAGAATATTTGGTTGTGTGAAGGTCCCAACCGGATCTGAGTTAGATTTTTAAAATCGGCGACCCAGCCGGACAAAACGCATCCACTCACGGTGCATTAATCACTCGGGAACCTGCTCAAACTACGTAACCCCATCCCTCGTTATGATTTCTGCGTCTTGCGAGATATCCAGGCGTCAATAAAATCATGACCAGGAATAGGGCAGGCATATCTTCACGATCGGAGACCGGCGCGCTGAGATATGACCAAAAATAACTGATTATGATTCTTCAGATTTTGTACCAGTCCAACCCTCCCTTCTCTGTATGACCTCAGAGGGGGCGGGGAGGAGGTGTGTACTGAGGGACCCTTAAAATGTGTGACCCCTCAGATCCAATGGGTCGATCCATGGGGTGTGCTGTGGCATATGTATGGTCCCCCAGTTTCTGGAGCCCCGCCAACAGATATCGGACCCGAAATCCAAATCTGGTGACTTTCTTTTAATTTTTCCTGTTTTATTGTAAATCTGCTGAGTGTGTATTCATACTGTATTCCTTATTCTCCCATGTAACCACCTTTTTCTTTGTATACCTTTGTACACTCTGTATGTATTGCACAGCTAGACCTTTTCTAGAATAAATCTACAATTTATCAGTTCAAGCCTTGTCCATTTTAACAACGAACCATAATACTCCAAAGATTGTGTTAATAATTTATAGATCGGGTCCAATGCCTGTGAACATTGGTGGTGGCAGCTGTGTATGGGCATTGTAGAGCTCTGGAGTCATTAGAACAGATCAGGTGGGGATTTGAGCTTTCGCTCTGCATGCGTGCAGAAGCCCCTAGGAAGCTGGGTACAAATCAGCCTGTATTCTAACGGCTTCACGCCTACAATACCGCTAGAGTAATCGAGGACAGAGGCGGGATTGATAGGTATCGTCCCCCCTCTCCCGTGTCCAGTACGTGACACTGCCATGTTACAGTGGTAACATGGCAGCATTTACAGCTGATAATGTAAGGCTAAGAAGACAACTAAGTCAGGCTAAGGCTGCAGGGCAGGCGCACATCAATGCACACTGTGCTGCTAGGACCTTCCTGCCTTGACCCTATCAGGAGCTGGGGGTGTGACAGGGGCGTTCCCCTGTCAAACCCCTAGCTTCCGGTGGCGTCAAGATACAATAATACCACAGATGACAAGAGGGTGGGGGTTCTTTCTATCACCCATCGGCATCCTGCAGTACGATCACAAGGCACCAATGAGTTCCAATGGCAGCCAGAAGTCTGACAAAGGCCTCTATTTTTACCATATAACTCAGTCCATTAGACCCCGCCTCTAACAAAATCTGACAGGCTGCTGTCATAGGCTTAGTAGAATGCACTACATAAGTAATGCAGTGTACTATCCTAGAGATCGAATGATCACAACTTCAAGTCCCCTTTATAGACTAAAAATAGTGTTAAAAACAGTTTAAATTTAAAAATAAAAAAATCCAGCTGAAAAAAAATATACATTTTCCCCACAAAAAAACATTTTGAATAGATAAAATACCCCAAAAATATTTTTAAAAAACAGCACATAATTGGTATTACTCTGTTCATAACAACCCAGACAATGAAAATATTTTGTTTCTCTCACATGGTGAACGTGGTAAAAATAATTAAAAACATGAATGCCAGAATTGCTATTTTCCCACCTCCCATTGTTCACCTCCCAAAAATCATGATTAAAAAACAATTTCAAAATGGTACCAATAAAAACTATAACTGTTCCCGAAAAAAGACAAGCCCTCACAGAGCTCTGCTGCCGGAAAATACTAATGTTCTGGGTCTTAGAATGCAACGATGCAGAATCCGTTCTTTAAAAACGTGTTTTTATTGTGCAAAAGAAGTAAAAAAAAAAACCCAATCCCTAAATATCTCAGTAATCATGCCAATCCAGATGAGAAAGTTATCAGAACAAAACCCCAAAATAATGGTGGAATTTCTTGATTCTTTTCCATCTTTCCCCCCAAAAAACATAATGAAAGTTCTGCAACACATTATTTGTACCCCAGAGTGCTGCGAGTAAAAAATACAACTGGTCCCACAAACAGAAGCCCTTATATAGCGATGTCAGCGAGTTATGCCCTTGCAATGCAACAATGAAAATAGACTGGTCACAAAAGGGTTAAGTCACTCTCCTCTAAGATGCGCATAATCAAATGGCTGATAACAGGGAACTATAGAGTGCTTTTAACGACACAACACATGGACTTTATATGTAGCGTCCCTTTAAGAGGAGACATGAAGACGAAAGCTAAAGAGAGGACTGGCACCACCTACAGGCAGTAAACCGCACCTACATACGATCTGCATTTAGTGACAGATTTTCTTAAAGGGGATTTCCAGCCTTACTAGCAAAATTACTCAGCTTTGCACAGGTCTATTTTGTGTAACTGTTTGTTTATGTGCCGCTGAAAACTTGGTTTGCTGCTGATGTGAAGCCAACATAATAAACATAATAAAGGCTGTTCACAGCGAGTAACGAAATATGGCTGGGTTGTTATGTGCAGAAATATGATGCTTTGCTTTTGGCATCCCAGAAAGATGGGATATCCAGTTACAGACCCCTGCTTCAGTAGGACCCCTCTAGTAAAATAATAAAGTGAACTATAATTACCCCTCCACGGCCACCAGGATCCAGCGCTGCAGCCCCGCTGCGATCCCGATGATTGCTGTGTCAGATGTCACAGGAAATCAGGTGACCACTGTAGCCAATGGGAAGCTGCAGTGTTACCGCTCATTCTCCTGGTGGCGGCGCTTGGATCCTGATGCCGCAGCCTCTCATTGGCTGATTTCCTGTGACATCATCTATCACAGTAGGGCTGCAGCGCTGGATCCTGGTGGCCACGGAGGGGTAAGTATAGTATACTTTATTAATTTACTACAGGGCGTCCTATTGAATGGGGGTCTCCAACAAACAGACACCCCTTTAATATTTGTGTTTGTATTCTGATTATTTTGCGAATATGTCGAGAACAGAAGGTCCAAAGGGGGTGCCATTCCGAGCTTGGAAAGCTGGGTGATAACTGAAGGGAGCTGTGATAAGGGGGGAAGGGACTTGTTATTTGTATAGCGCTAACTTATTCCCCGGCGCTTTCAGGTGATTTGTTTATTACCCTCCAGCAAGCTAGGTATTCATTTTACTGACCTGGGAAGACTGGAAGGCTGAGTCAAACTTGAGCCGGCTGCCTGAACCATACGGGGATTGAACCCGCAACCTTCAGGTCATGAGTGAGAGCAATACGGTGGCCATATTGGTTGCCTTGAGGGCTGGAAAAGGATTTTACATTTTCTATTGTCCTCCCTGGTCTGTGGACATGTGCAGTCATTGGCTTGGTAGCCCACCTCCTTGTCTAACAGCCTCTTATACATTTGCACGCTGAAGTCTACATCCTATTTCTACTAGTTGTAAACACACGACGGTTTGTGGTCAGGTGCCGGGACAGATAATGCATCAGTAGTTCTGAACACCTGGTGTGTCAAAAACAATTATACTTCCCCTCCTACTAAATGTTCCAATGAGACTCTGCCTTCATCAGCTCAGAGATCTCCCAGTGTAACCCCTTTTTTTGACAATCTGTGATTGTTTTTGACAATGAATGTATTGCTATGTTGAGCACAGAGTCATCATATCTTGTGGTGGGAAATTAGGAAATAATTAGGAAATTATAACTGTATGGAGGTACTAATTGTGGGGCATAAAAGGTGGCACTAATATTGTATGGGGCACAAAGGCAGGTACTACTACTATGGGGAGGTACAGCATTGGGGATAGCAGCAGGGTTATAGAAATGAGTTTGAACTGGAAGAAGATATCAAGGTGGTCTGGGCCAAGATAGAGAAGAAAAGGGAAAATAGACGACTGTAATGACAGAAGAGATGTCTAAGAGTGCACTTACACAGGCGAGTACAATATTGGATAGAGAAATTCAGACCGATATCACACTTGCAAACCTGCAGGTTTTATGTGTAATGCGTTTTGTGATAAAAAAAAAAAAAATCACATGCTGCACTTGTAATTTTCATGTGTGTGAAAATTGCCCATCATTCCCTATGGAAGAAAAATTGCTTTGCATGTACATTTTTGCTCCCAGAGGGAAGAGTGGACGATTATTCAACAGAACCGCCCAAAAATAGGACATCCTGCAATTTTTCTCTTACATCACTTTTCACAGCTCTAGAAGAGAAAACTTGCACCCATAAAAGCACCCCATGAACATAATGGGTTCTTTTCTCGTGCGATATCTGTGCATCTCACAATTATGCGGGTAAACTGGTCATGTAAATGCATCCTGGTAGATATATAAGTATGTATGCATTGAAACCAGTATAACTGGGGCTGATGAGGAGCTATTTTTAGTTTTGCTGTGGGCCTTCATGAGTTAAATACAAGCCCCTGGATAAAGTGTAACTCTGGGTCAGTAAAAGATGACCAAAGTATTTCCACAACTACTCAACTTGTTATGTAGATTAATACTTCTGCCCATGTGCAATGTACAGAGAGGGAAATTGATGTGTCCAGAAACACTCAGTAGTGTGACCCAGTCTGGAATATCATACCTGTCATAACACCACCAGCAGGGGTCAGTGTGTCACAGTTCTCGAATGTGATCGTGCTGTGCTTCATTTACGTCACCTTCAGTAGTTCACCCCCTCAAGTGAAGCTTCCATCAAAAAGCAATAAAAATAAACACATGATTACCGGTTATGTAATTTGTATTCTACCAAATTATTCAATACAATTCTTGAAAATATTTATCTTGTCCCCAGCAGAATAGTGAGTGCATCTCTGGAGAAGGTTGGGTGTTTGAGAGCTCTGAAAGATTCAGGGTGTGGTAACCAGTAAGAGGAAAAGTTACCCAGCAAAGGCTACAGGTGCTAGGCTTGCTCCAGCCATGGAGTCCCAGACCTCCTCCCTCCGGCTTCGATCGGGGGAGGGAGTACTGCACCCCAGGAAGGGAGACGATCTACTGGGGGAAGCAGCAATGTCACCCTGACTTCCCTGGAGGAGCCTACATGACTCGCAGCCAGAGGAAGAAAGGGGAGGATCATGCAGCAAAACAACATACGCAGGCAAGTTGGGCTGATCGCAAGGAGGCAAGTCAGCGACGGATGTGGCAACCTGTATTGCCAAATACATGAAGGACTTTGGGCATGTCGGGAGGCAGCTTAATAAATATAGGCAGGAGCTGCGTGCTGCCTGCTATGATGCAGAGCCGGCCAAATCCCGCACCAGGAAATTGGCCATATCACGGCAGATTAAAGCTTGTGAGGAGGCTATTAACTTCTATGAAGAACAAAGAGAAAGGATTCTGCAAAGAAGTGGATCTTTTAAAGAGAAACTCTTAAACGATGAGAGGTTTAGCAAAATGGCGTCTGTGAGCAGCAGCTCGGGAGAATCTGACAGTACTCAGGATGGGCAAGCTGGGTGCTCTGGTGAGCGGCAATCATCACTGCCAGGTGGGACTACTGGGCCCAGCATCCCAGCTGAACAGGTCAGCCTCTGCCCCCCACGTCAGGCGAATCTGACCTGGAGGACTCTGATGACAGCTGCAGCAGCAGTGGAGAGGGGGAGCTAATAATACGGCAGATTCAGCTGCAAGAGTCCCCAAATAGGCTGCAGTCCTACTTTGGAAAAGATTTGCCCCCGGAAACATCAAGCAAGAAGAAGAGGAAAAAGGAAAAAACATATATGCAGGAGAAATTTATTTATGTCACCAAGCACTCTGGTTTGGCTGCAAAGTCAGACCAGGGTGGTAACCCTGAGCTCCTAGTCCCGGGCTCTGTGGTGGGTCCGGTGCAGGGGACTGGGGAAGAGAGGGTTAATGCGGGCCAAAACTCCAAACCCGCTTGTGCCAGTAGTGGGAATGGAGGAGTAAAGGAGGTAGAGAAGAGCGCTGGGAAAGTGAAAGGTCGCGGCCAGTCCAGAGGTGCTGGCGCTGTTGGTCACGTCCCAGTGTGAGGGGTGGGTGATCCGGCGCCAGGTCTTACCTGTGTGGCTTGGCTGTCCCCCATGTCCCTAAAGCGCCTTTCGGGTGCAGAGGGGGCGCAGTGGGTGGTGGCTGGGTCTGCCGATCCTCCCACCCATGGTAAACATCCACCTGTTGCTGGAAGGAAAGTTGGAGGAACTACAACTCCCAGAGTGGCTAAGGTGGGTGGAGCTACAGCCACCAGAGTCAAGAGAAATGTTGAAGTGCATCTTCAGCCCCCCACCGGAGGTGCCATGGACTTGCCCTCTGGGCATAAAGGGAAAGTTAAGGGTAAAGGTAATATGGGTCCTGGTCCAGCAGCTAATGGAGAGGTGAGTGAGGTAATGGATGTGGCTGTTGATACCCCTGCTGCCCCTGTTCCTGCAGGGACCCTGGAAACTCCAGGTGTACAGGTGGGTGGGACTTCGGAGGGTAGTCAGGGGGTGGGTCAGGATCCAGTCGCCCCTCCAGTGGCTACAATATTTAGTAGAAGTTATGCCAGTGTCGCCGCTGGAGGGAGGGGAGAGGCGTCCTTCTTGTCTTTGGGCTCTATTTACGGTGTTTTGCAGCAGCGCCTCCTGGAGGCCTTGGGGAGGGGTGAAAGCTCGATGAATGTAGGGGGTAGAGTAGTGGATTTGTCTCTATGGATAGAGAGACATGGACTCGGTGCCTTCCGAGAGCAAAGGGGAGAGACCGCATGGTCCCTGCCAACAACCGGGCAGGACATTGACCGTAGGAATGGGGCCTGTCTTCAGTGGAGAGGCGATGATGCATGCCCCTCAAGGAGTAAGGTGGTAGAGCTTCTGCTGAAATGGGGTTCAGGGCGAATGACATCTATGCCCTGATCCCTCCTTACGGCACGTCTGAGTTCGACATCAGCTTTGTTCGACCAGAGGGCCTTGAGCTCTTTTGGGGGAACTACAAGTTCAAGGACGAGCCCGACGGGCGCGATTTCGCTGCACAAGGGGTAACCCACCAGACTGGAGTCAAGAGAGTGACCATTTTGACTCGTAACGAGTCACTCTTGTTATGATATTATGACTTGGCTAAGTCGTTATGGTGAAGTGATAGACATGCCCAATGAGAACCGGGACGAACACGGCATCTGGTCTGGAGCCTGGACGTTTATGGTGAAACCAAAGCGTTCAGGGAACTCGGTGGCCCACATACCATCTGCGGCCTTCCTCAGTCGGGATCGTATCTTGGCCTTCTACCAGGGGTAGTCGAAGCTCTGTCACAAGTGCGGAGACCCCACACATTTGCCTGTAAAGTCATCAAGTGCGCTCTGTGTGGCGAGGTAGGTCATCTTACGGCATCTTGTGCTGAGATTAGGTGTCACCTGTGTGGTGACCTCGGTCACCCATTCAGTCGCTGTCCACGCTCTTTCGCCAATGCGGTTGTCGCCCCAGCGGAGGAGAGCCGTGAGGTTGCCTCTGCGGGAGAGGGGACCAGCAGAGGCGATGGAGCCCAGGAGCCAAGGAGGAACAAGCATGCTGGAGCTGCCAAGCTGAGGCACCAAGAAAAGAGCAGAAGGCGCAGGGAGCTGGTGAAAACCCAGGTGGCAGGTGGGTCAATGCTGGCCTCTGCTCCGGATACAAATCATGAAGCTGAGGCTCCAGAGGACAGGGAATTGGATGAGGCGGTCAGGAGGATCCAAAGGCAGGAGACTGCCACTTCTTAAGATTCCTCCTACTATGCAAGTGTGGGTGAGAGTGACAAGAAGTGGCGAAAGAAAAAATGCAAGCAGGGCACTGGGAAAGGAAAAACGAGGGAAAGGAAAAGTTTTCTTACACGAGGCCAAAGGCAGGAAGGTAATCCCAACACTCCTTCTGTCGAGCTCTCCAATAGGTTCCAAACTCTCTCCTCTTCTTCAGAGGAGGCAGACAGTGAGGTACCTATGACAAAGGTGAGGCCAACAGGAGGCGCTGAGTCTTTGTTTTTGCAAAAGATCAGACTGCCAAATTTGGCAGCTGTGCATAAGGCAAGGAGGGAATAGAGGTCTGGTCCATCATACTGGTCTCTTGCGGCCGAGCCATATAGCGGAGTGGTGGTCCTTTTTACCGCAGCGGTTGAATGCCGACGGGTTATTGAGTTAGAAATAGGGAGGTGCCTGATCCTGGATGTTCTCATAAAGGGACAAGGGCTTTGGCTAATCAACATCTACGGTCCCCAAACCAAGCAGGACCGCAAGGATCTCTTTATGAGGATCAAGCCGTACCTTTTTACCAGTCAGCAGGTGTTCTTTGGGGGTGACTTTAACGCAGTCACGAGGACCCGTGACAGGGGAGGCTCCCTAGGTAAGCTGACTTATGATAGCGTTACGCTTAATAGCATAGCTAGTGAAGCTCGCCTGGTGGATGTCCACATCCAGCATACCCCAGGCCACAAGGGGTTCACCTATTATAGAGGTGAGAGCAGGTCTAGAATAGACAGGTTTTATTTGAAGGAGGAAGCCATCTCTTCACCAGTGTCTGTTGTTGAGGTGGAATTCTCCAACCACTGTCTGATTTTGTTCTCCCTGAATGTTGCAGAGACCCCCCGGATGGGCAGAGGCTTATGGAGGCTGAATTCGTCACTCCTGGAGGAAGCAGAGATAAGACAGACCTTTGAGGATTTTCTACAGAGCCAGGTACTATTACTGGATCTTTGTAGCAGTAAGTCAGAGTGGTGGGAGATGCTCAAGATCAGGGTGGCGAGGTTCTTCCGCCAGCTCTCTAGCCTCAGGACCCTGAGTAAATACCGTTTTTATCAGGGCCTGAGGAGGAAACTCGAACATCTTGTCTCTACTGGAGGTAGCCGCGAGGATATCTCCAGAGTGAAGTCTTTGCTCTAAGGGTGCCAGTATAATACGCATGCATCTTTGGTTTTTGAGAGGGATTTCGGGAAGCACCACTCGCCTGACCCTTACAGAAACTGTAAGATGTCAGTGAATCGTAAAGTTGTCACTGGACTGATCGACGGTACGGGATCTCTGAGCAGGTGCAGATCGGGGATTCTGGAAGTCGTCAGATCCTTCTACTCGCACCTTTTGAGAAAGAGGGATCTAGATCGAGATGTGATGTCGGCTTTCCTGGCTGAAGTTGTCCCTGAGCCAGGGGATGACATCTCCCTTAATGTTTTGATGGAGGAGATCAACGTAGAGGAAGTTAAACTGGCGATTGATGGGCTTGGGCTCAAAAAATTATCAGGTCCGGATAACTTAACATCTGAGAACTATAAGACCTTTAAGGACATCTTGAGTCCCCTCTTGACTGAGGTATTCAATGAGTGTCTTTCCTCGGACACTCTCCCAAAGTCAATGAGGAGGTCAGCCTTGATCATTCTGTCAAAGCGTAAAGATTCGAGCCGTATTGAGAACTGGCGTCCCATAGCACTTTTCAATATAGACAGGAAGGTTCTGGCAAAAGTGCTGTTTAATCGGCTGGTCCAGTTTGCACCCCGACTCCTCTCGGGGGCCCAGCATTGCTCTGTTCCAGGCCACAGCACCTTTAGTGCTGTTCTTGGTATCCGAGAGGCAGTGGAGCAGAGTAGGGCGGGTCACTGGGAGGGGTACTTGCTGTCCTTGGATCAGGCCAAAGCGTTTGATCGGGTTAACCACGAGTACCTCTGGTCTGTTTTTCTGAGGTATGGCCACCCGGTGGGGTTTGTCAATTGGCTCAGGACATTGTATGCGGAGGTTGAGACTTTCCCGCTAGTGAACGGTTGGGTCGACCACCCATTTGAGGTTAGGTCTGGCATCCGTCAGGGTTGCCCCTTGCTGTACGTGTTTGCCATTGATCCTTTCCTTAGGAGGATTGATGGTAGGCCTATGGCGGGGTCGGGATGGATTGGGCGGTGCCGGAAGCCACCCTCAGGGTGGCAGCATACGCTGATGACGTCACTGTCTTTGTGTCCTCGAGGGGGTAGGCAGAGTACGTGATGGCGGAGGTAGATCGCTACTCGGAAGCATCCGGGTCCCGTGTCAACTGGGATAAGTGCGAAAGTCTCTGGTTAGGAAGTGGGGATCCTACTTTTAGTCTCCCGGACACCCTTCCAGTGCCCCAGGACTCAGCTAAAGTTCTCAGCATCAAATTTGGCCGGAGAGATTACCCCCATGCAATATTGGGTGGTCAGGCTTGATGGTGCCACTCAGAAGGTGGCCCAGTGGAAGGGTTGGTCTTTGACCCTTCGGGAAAGGGTTAACCTGATCAAAACATACCTGCTCCCTTTATTCATCTACCTGGGCAGTGTATGCATATTGCCAGAGCCTGTCTGGACTCGGGTCTACAACCTGTTCTTCCTAATGTTGTGGGGGAATAGGTTGAACCTAATTAGGAGAGATGTTACGTACCGCATGAGGAGACTAGGGGGGTTATCTATGGTTCACCTCGTAGTGTTTCTCGTAAACATTTTTGTTAAGATCAACATAGGCAACCTCTGGCAAGAGAGGGCTCCTCCGTGGGTATTCTCCTATAGGGGATGGCTTCAGCCTTTCTTCCAGGAATGGGAGACAGGAGGGTGAGTGAAGGACCTTTGCACGCCGCACGGGCAACTTTCGGCTTACGCTACCTTGGCCCTGAAGCTGATACGCTGGTGGGGTCTGGAGATGTGGGAGATCAGGACTCTGTCAAGTAAGCTCCTCGACAAGAGGGTTCTGTTGACCCATTTCCAGAAGCCCCTGGCACTCAAGGACTGCCCAAGTCGCGACCTGGTGGTAGGGTTGTGTTTAGTAAATTCTGACAGGATCCCCTTGAAGTTTTGGGACTTGGACTTGGCGCTGTTTCCACGGGAAACTGTATTTATGGGGTAACTTGAAGAGCAGGTCACTGGTGGATAGGGGTTGTCCCCGCCAGGAGTGCAGCAACGTGCTGGAAAGCATGGAGCTTTTTCTGCTTCAGTGCCCCTTCAATACAGAGGTGTACAATCAGGTGGGAGCCTCCTTTGTTTGGCCTAGGCTGGCACGCCTTTCCTATGCGGAATGGGTTTATGGAGCATTCGGGGACCTTGGTGGCAGGGACTGATGCACTTTGTTCTTAGTCAGCTTAGTAGTCAGGTTTCACATTTGTAATGCACAGAGTTTAGTGTCGACGGAAGAGAAAATCCTCCCCGCGGTTGAGGTGAACAGAAACATCTTGGGTGACCTGGTGAAGGTGCGCTCTCTGGATTATGAGAGGTTGAGCACGAAAAAGGCCTCTCTCCTATGGAGAGGGTTTGTCTTTCATTAGGGACAGTTTTTCTAAGGGCACGTTTAAGGGAAGGAGTATGGAAAGTTTAGGGATAGAGTAATCCTAGGGATAGATTTCTTTATCTATCGATGCCCGGCTTATCATATCCATTCCTGGTGGAGGGCTGTGTGTGACTCTAGTAGAGTTTTGTTTTCAGTCTATGATGAAGTAGTACAGCTGCAGGTACCTGAACCTTAGGCTTTCGGGTAGTATTGTGTGTTTGTGCTTAATTCTTATTGTGAGGTACGGTATTATAAGTTTGGTATAAGAGGTTATAGATAGGTTGGGTGGGGGGTTATTGGGGGAAGGGGGGATTTATGCCTCAGCTGTAGCTTGACACGTCCCAGACAATGAACAGTGGGCACGGACTGTTGGTGCGGGTGTGGCCCTCAGGCTGCGACGGGCAGGGTGTGTGTATGCGGTGCAGCTTGGCTCGTCCTGGACATAGACATTGAGCACGGCCTTGGGATGCAGGCGTGGCCCCCAGGCTGCATCGTAGGGGTGGGGTGTGTGGTGGTTTGTATATAAAATTAAAAAAGAAGAAAAAAATAATTAAAGAAAACAAAACAAAACTGGTTTATTATTATTGCTAGGTAATTGTTATTGGAGTTTCAGTTGTTTCTTGGGTCCTTGTTTCATTTCTGACTGGATCCTGTGGGTTGTGTTTATGGTTCTGTATGAGAGATGAGCAAGCACCAAAATGCTCGGGTGCTCGTTACTCGGGACGAAATTATCGCGATGCTCGAGGGTTCGTTTCGAGTAACGAACCCCATTGAAGTCAATGGGCGACTCGAGCATTTTTGTATATCACCGATGCTCGCTAAGGTTTCCATTTGTGAAAATCTGGGCAATTCAAGAAAGTGATGGGAATGACACAGCAACGGATAGGGCAGGCGAGGGGCTACATGTTGGGCTGCATCTCAAGTTCACAGGTCCCACTATTAAGCCACAATAGCGGCAAGAGTGGGCCCCCCCTCCCAACAACTTTTACTTCTGAAAAGCCCTCATTAGCAATGCATACCTTAGCTAAGCACCACACTACCTCCAACAAAGCACAATCACTGCCTGCATGACACTCTGCTGTCACTTCTCCTGGGTTACATGCTGCCCAACCCCCCTCCCCCCCCGAACGACGCAGTGTCCACAGCACACCCCAAATTGTCCCTGCGCAGCCTTCAGCTTCCCTCATGCCACGCCACACTCATGTCTATTTATAAGTGCGTCTGCCATGAGGAGGAACCGCAGGCACACACTGCAGAGGGTTGGCACGGCTAGGCAGCGACCCTCTTTAAAAGGGGTGGGGCGATAGCCCACGATGCTGTACAGAAGCAATGAGAAATATAATCCTGTGCCACCGCCATCAGGAGCTGCACACGTGGGCATAGCAATGGGGAACCTATGTGCCACACACTATTCATTCTGTCAAGGTGTCTGCATGCCCCAGTCAGACCGCGTTTTTTTATAAATAGTCACAGGCAGGTACAACTGGGAATCCCCAACTCCGCAATGGGAATTCCGTGTGCACCCACAGCATGGGTGGCTCCTTGGAACCCACCCGCTGTACATAAATGTATCCCATTGCAGTGCCCTGGACAGCAGAGCTAACGTCAGATTAAATGCAAGTGGGCTTCGGCCCAAACTGCATGCCCCAGTCAGACTGGGGTTCTTTAGAAGTGGACACATGTAGTTACAACTTCGTGTGGACCGACAGCATGGGTGGCTCCCTGGAACCCACCGGCGGTACCTAAATATATCCCATTGCAGTGCCCAGTACAGCTGATGTAACGTCAGCTGTAATGCAGGTGGGCAAAAAATTTATTGGATTACACTGTAGGCGAGGGCCCCAAAAAATTGGTGTACCAACAGTACTAATGTACGTCAGAAAAATTGCCCATGCCCAACCAAGAGGGCAGGTGAAACATATTAATCGCTTTGGTTAATGTGGCTTAATTTGTAACTAGGCCTGGAGGCAGCCCAGTTAAAATAAAAATTGGTTCAGGTGAAAGTTTCAACGCTTTAATGAGCATTGAAACGTATAAAAATTGTTTACAAAAATTATATGACTGAGCCTTGTGGGCCTAAGAAAAATTGCCCGTTCGGCGTGATTACGTCAGGTTTCAGGAGGAGGAGCAGGAGGAGGAGGATGAATATTATACACAGATTGATGAAGCTAAAAGGTCCACGTTTTTGATGGTGATAGAGAACAATGCTTCCATCCGCGGGTGCAGCCTACGTATTGTTTAGGTATCGCTGCTGACCGCTGGTGGAGAAGAGAAGTCTGGGGAAATCCAGGCTTTGTTCATCTTGATGAGTGTAAGCCTGTCGGCACTGTTGGTTGACAGGCGGGTACACTTATCCGTGATGATTCCCCCAGCCGCACTAAACACCCTCTCTGACAAGACGCTAGCCGCAGGACAAGCAAGCACCTCCAGGGCATACAGCGCGAGTTCAGGCCACGTGTCCAGCTTCGACACCCAGTAGTTGTAGGGGGCAGAGGCGTCACGGAGGACGGTCGTGCGATCGGCTACGTACTCCCTCACCATCCTTTTACAGTGCTCCCGCCGACTCAGCCTTGACTGGGGAGCGGTGACACAGTCTTGCTGGGGAGCCATAAAGCTGGCAAAGGCCTTGGAGAGTGTTCCCCTGCCTGTGCTGTACATGCTGCCTGATCTCCGCGCCTCCCCTGCTACCTGGCCCTCGGAACTGCGCCTTCGGCCACTAGCACTGTCGGATGGGAATTTTACCATCAGTTTGTCTGCCAGGGTCCTGTGGTATAGCATCACTCTCGAACCCCTTTCCTCTTCGGGTATGAGAGTGGAAAGGTTCTCCTTATACCGTGGGTCGAGCAGTGTGTACACCCAGTAATCCGTAGTGGCCAGAATGCGTGTAACGCGAGGGTCATGAGAAAGGCATCCTAACATGAAGTCAGCCATGTGTGCCAGGGTACCTGTACGCAACACATGGCTGTCCTAACTAGGAAGATCACTTTCAGGATCCTCCTCTTCCTCCTCCTCCTCAGGCCATACACGCTGAAAGGATGACAGGCAAGCAGCATGGGTACCCTCAGCAGTGGGCCAAGCTGTCTCTTCCCCCTCCTCCTCATCCTCCTCATGCTCCTCCTCCTCAACGCGCTGAGATATAGACAGGAGGGTGCTCTGACTATCCAGCGACATACTGTCTTCCCCCGCCTCTGTTTCCGAGCGCAAAGCGTCTGCCTTTATGCTTTGCAGGGAACTTCTCAAGAGGCATAGCAGAGAAATGGTGACGCTAATGATTGCAGCATCGCCGCTCACCATCTGGGTAGACTCCTCAAAGTTTCCAAGGACCTGGCAGATGTCTGCCAACTAGGCCCACTCTTCTGTAAAGAACTGAGGAGGCTGACTCCCACTGCGCCGCCCATGTTGGAGTTGGTATTCCACTATAGCTCTACGCTGCTCGTAGAGCCTGGCCAACATGTGGAGCATAGAGTTCCACCGTGTGGGCACGTCGCACAGCAGTCGGTGCACTGGCAGATGAAACCGATGTTGCAGGGTGTGCAGGGTGGCAGCGTCCGTGTGGGACTTGCGGAAATGTGCGCAGGGCCGGCGCACCTTTCCGAGCAGGTCTGACAAGCGTGGGTAGCTTTTCAGAAAGCGCTGAACCACCAAATTAAAGACGTGGGCCAGGCATGGCACGTGCGTGAGGCTGCCGAGCTGCAGAGCCGCCACCAGGTTACGGCCGTTGTCACACACGACCATGCCCGGTTGGAGGCTCAGCGGCGCAAGCCAGCGGTCGGTCTGCTCTGTCAGACCCTGCAGCAGTTCGTGGGCCGTGTGCCTCTTATCTCAAAGCTGAGTAGTTTCAGCACGGCCTGCTGACGCTTGCCCACCGCTGTGCTGCCGTGCCGCGCGACACCGACTGCTGGCGACGTGCTGCTGCTGACACATCTTGATTGCGAGACAGAGGTTGCGTAGGAGGAGGAGGAGGAGGAGGGTGGTTTAGTGGAGGAAGCATACACCGCCGCAGATACCACCACCGAGCTGGGGCCCGCAATTCTGGGGGTGGGTAGGACGTGAGCGGTCCCAGGCTCTGACTCTGTCCCAGCCTCCACTAAATTCACCCAATGTGCCGTCAGGGAGATATAATGGCCCTGCCCGCCTGTGCTTGTCCACGTGTCCGTTGTTAAGTGGACCTTGGCAGTAACCGCGTTGGTGAGGGCGCGTACAATGTTGCGGGAGACGTGGTCGTGCAGGGCTGGGACGGCACATCGGGAAAAGTAGTGGCAACTGGGATCTGAGTAGCGCGGGGCCGCCGCCGCCATCATACTTTTGAAAGCCTCCGTTTCCACAACCCTATACGGCAGCATCTCCAGGCTGATAACTTTGGCTATGTGCACGTTTAACGCTTGAGCGTGCGGGTGCGTGGCGGCGTAGTTGCGCTTGCGCTCCAACACTTGGGCTAGCGACGGCTGGACGGTGCGCTGACAGACATTGGTGGATGGGGCCGAGGACAGCGGAGGTGAGGGTGTTGGTGCAGGCCAGGAGACGGTAGTGCCTGTGCCCTGAGAGGGGGGTTGGATCTCAGTGGCAGGTTGGGGCACAGGGGGAGAGGCAGCGGTGCAAACCGGAGGCGGTGAACGGCCTTTGTCCCACCTTGTGGGGTGCTTGGCCATCATATGTCTGCGCATGCTGGTGGTGGTGAGGCTGGTGGTGGTGGCTCCCCGGCTGATCTTGGCGCGATACAGGTTGCACACCACTGTTTGTCGGTCGTCTGCACTCTCAGTGAAAAACTGCCAGACCTTTGAGCACCTCGGCCTCTGCAGGGTGGCATGGCGCGAGAGGGCGCTTTGGGAAACAGTTGGTGGATTATTCGGTCTGGCCCTGCCTCTACCCCTGGACACCGCACTGCCTCTTGCAACCTGCCCTGCTGCTGCCCTTGCCTCCCCCTCTGAAGACCTGTCCTCAGTAGGCGTAGCAATCCAGGTGGGGTTAGTCACCTCATCGTCCTGCTGCTCTTCCTCCGAATCCTCTGTGCGCTCCTCCCTCGGACTTACTGCCCTTACTACTACCTCACTGATAGACAACTGTGTCTCATCGTCATCGTCCTCCTCACCCACTGAAAGGTCTTGAGACAGTTGCCGGAAGTCCCCAGCCTCATCCCCCGGACCCCGGGAACTTTCAAAAGGTTGGGCATCGGTCACGACAAACTCCTCCAGTGGGAGTGGATTCGGAACCCTTGCTGCCCATTCTGGGCAGGGGCCCGGGAACAGTTCCTGGGAGTCTGCCTGCTCCTCAGAATGTGTCAATGTAATGGAGTGAGGAGGCTGAGAGGAAGGAGGAGCAGCAGCCAGAGGATTCAGAGTTGCAGCAGTGGACGGTGCAGAACTCTGGGTGTTTGATAGATTGCTGGATGCACTTTCTGCCATCCACGACAGGACCTGCTCACACTGCTCATTTTCTAATAAAGGTCTACCGCGTGGACCCATTAATTGTGAGATGAATGTGGGGACGCCAGAAACGTGCCTCTCTCCTAATCCCGCAGCAGTCGGCTGCGATAGACCTGGATCAGGAGCTCGGCCTGTGCCCACACCCTGACTTGGGCCTCCGCGTCCTCGCCCGCGTCCACGTCCTCTAGGCCTTCCCCTACCCCTCAGCATGGTGTATTACCAGTAGTGCAGAAACAGAATGCTGTAATTAAATGTGCCGCTTATTGGCTTGTGGTTGGAGGCTGACTTCGCTTACGGAACGCACAGCAGAGCCAGGAAATAATTTTGCGCAAGCCTGCTGTAACACTTAGCTGGCTGCGTATGAATTAGGAGGACAACTACCCCCAGCACAGACCCAGTACACTGAGGACAGTCACAGGCAGCCCAAATAGATTTTTTTCCCAAATGTTTTTGGAAAGGCCCACTGCCTATATTCAATAAATATGTCTTCTGTCCCTGCCTCACCACTACTGGCCCTGGAGTATGTAAAATAACTGCAGACTGTTGCACTGTGGACTGGAATACAGCGGTGATGTAACAGCCAACACAGAGCCAGGAAAGAATTTTGCGCAAGCCTGCTGTAACACTTAGCTGGCTGCGTATGAATTAGGAGGACTACTACCCCCAGCACAGACCCAGTACACTGAGGACAGTCACAGGCAGCCCAAATAGATTTTTTTCCCAAATGTTTTTGGAAAGGCCCACTGCCTATATTCAATAAATATGTCTTCTGTCCCTGCCTCACCACTACTGGCCCTGGAGTATGTAAAATAACTGCAGACTGTTGCACTGTGGACTGGAATACAGCGGTGATGTAACAGCCAACACAGAGCCAGGAAAGAATTTTGCGCAAGCCTGCTGTAACACTTAGCTGGCTGCGTATGAATTAGGAGGACTACTACCCCCAGCACAGACCCAGTACACTGAGGACAGTCACAGGCAGCCCAAATAGATTTTTTTTCGCAAATGTTTTTGGAAAGGCCCACTGCCTATATTCAATAAATATATGTGTTCTGTCCCTGCCTCACAATATATGTCTTCTGTCCCTGCCTCACCACTACTGGCCCTGGACTATGTATAATTACTGCAGGGCGCAATGCTCTGCACGGCCGATATACAAGAAAAAAACAAAACGTGCAACACTGCAAAAAGCAGCCTCCACACTACTGCACACGGTTAGATGTGGCCCTAAGAAGGACCGTTGGGGTTCTTGAAGCCTAAAATACTCCTAACACTCTCCCTATAGCAACTCCAGCAAGACAGCACTTTCCCTGATCTCTATCAGAATGCATCTGTGGCGAGCCGCGGGAGGGGCCGATTTATATACTCGGGTGACACCTGATCTCGCCAGCCACTCACTGCAGGGGGGTGGTATAGGGCTTGAACGTCACAGGGGGAAGTTGTAATGTCTTCCCTGTCTTTCTATTGGCCAGAAAAGCGCGCTAACGTCTCAGAGATGAAAGTGAAAGTAACTCGAACATCGCGTGGTGCTCGCCTCTAGTAACGAGCATCTCGAACACGCTAATACTCGAAAGAGTATCAAGATCGGATGAGTACGTTCGCTCATCTCTATTCTGTATATATTATTTCTGTCAGGGGGTGTTATATTATGTGTATTGCTAAGTGTGAGTGAGTGCGGTCTGTAGTGTGATGTGGGGATTAGTTTGGACCAGATAGACCCTTTTGTTTTCCCTGAATTAAGGTGGGTTTCAGTTTTGTTTTGTTATATGTTTATGTTTTATGAGCAATATTTGTGCTCTTGTTATGTTTTTTAATTTCTATAATAAAAAAAGGTCTACAGGATGTAACTCAGGATCAGTGGTGTAAGTACACAGTGACTTTACTTTTTATGGTAATCAATCACTTCAGCAAAAACTGATCCACGTGTTATATATGGTGTAGAGCCCGGCGTGCAGAGTGCGACACGTGGATTTAAGGAACGCTAGGTATAACATAATGGACTAGTTTTGGCTAGAGCGTGATGAATGTGGAGGGAAGTTTTATAAGTAGCAGTTTTTGTGGATTTCCAAAGAATGGATAAAAGAACTTGACATTGATGGGAGTGGAAAATGCTGACTTGGCAGAGAATTAGTGATGAAGCTCTGCGGTATCTGCTCAACAGATGTGGCTGATAACAATACACGTTTATGATGAATGTGTGTTATCAGACCAGTGATTTTGGTGCGCTGCGAGATACAGCGATGTAGGTTTATAGAATCACCTGATCAGCACAAAACACTCAGGACTGGAGAGATCTGTTCTAGCAGAAGGGAAACAACACATTTCCTTCCACTGATAGTAGCTCCATATGATGCACACCGCTGCACTGCCCTACTAACCCCAGAACACTGCAACAGGACGGTGGTCAACCAGCAGCACTGCAACACCAAGGAAAGGGACAAGATTCTCTAAATACTTACGGAGATAAATCAATTGTAATAAAAAGTAAAGACTATTACAGATGCCATAGTGGAACATGAAGTATAGCGAGTAGACATATCCCTGTACCTACGCAGGACAGTATGATAGTGGTTATAGTCCTCTACATAGAGGGGTTGGGGGGAGTATTATAGTAGTTATATTCTTGTACATGACGGCAGTTTTTAGTAGTCATATTCTTGTGCATAGGGGGCAGTATTATAGTAGTTATATTCTTGTACATAGGGGGCCGTATTATAGTAGTTATATTCTGCTACATAGGGGGCCGTATTATAGTAGTTATATTCTTGTACATAGGGGCAGTATTATGGTAGTTATATTCTTGTACATAGGGGGCAGTATTATAGTAGTTATATTCTTGTATATAGGGGCAGTATTATAGTAGTTATATTCTTGTACATAGGGTGCAGTATTATAGTAGTTATATTCTTGTACATAGGAGGCAGTATTATAGTAGTTATATTCATGTACATAGGGGGCAGTATTATACTAGTTATATTCTTGTACATAGGAGGCAGTATTATAGTAGTTATATTCTTGTACATAGGGGCAGTGTTATAGTAGTTATATTCTTGTACATAGGAGCAGTATTATAGTAGGTATATTCTTGTACATAGGAGCAGTATTATAGTAGGTATATTCTTGTACATAGGGGGGCAGTGTTCTAGTAGTTATATTCTTGTACATAGTGGGGAAGTACTATAGTAGTTATATTTTTGTACATAGGAGGCAGTATTATAGTAGTTATATGCTTGTACATAGGGGGCAGTATTCAAGTAGTCATATTCTTGTGCATAGGGGGCAGTACTATAGTAGTTATATTCTTGTACACAAGAGGAGTATTATAGAAGTTATATTCTAGTCTAGTCATATTTTCTGTAGTCGCTTAGCAATGTTCTGATGATACTAAAATACAGGGTTAATCTTTAGGGACTCCCTCCTCTACCCCACTGTTGCTTCACTTGTTTTACTTGCAGTGTATATATCTGGTATAAGTTCTCTGCTGTGAGATGAAGCCACTGCGGAATAATGTGCTTGTCATAGGCAGGGTGATTGCCAGCAGGTAAACACAGGCTGAACCGCAGCGCACCCAGGAGAACAGCAGCGACTGTTCACACCTCAATAGAGACTTATTCTCCATTCATTGCCCCTGTTTACCAAACTACTGCTTTTTCCGATACTCCTCATGCGGCATAAACTCCCACTGGGCAGGTCTACAGCCTGGGGGCAGGAGTATATACCAAAAATAGGAACTGGTGGGGGAAAAAAGAAGACATCACTAGAACACTACATGCTTTCTATGGGAGCTGCTGATAGAAGAGTCTGACAAGGAGTAGGACAGCTGATTTGAGGTTGCCATTTCCTCACCTCCAGCTTTTTGACTAGTAACGTGACCACAAGAATGAAAAGTAATGTGTCATATATGTAATTTCGGGTTATTAATTAGATGCAAGACCGAAAAAGAAATGCTTTTTTCAAGTGTTACAGTGAAACGGCTGTGGGGCGGCCATATTGGAGACTTGCCTCATGTCTAAGGAGTGCAGCAGAGAGCGTACACTTTATGGTAGCTGCAACAAATGGAAATTCATGAATGGAGAAAGGTCAATAGACTAAGACCAGTACAGGCTCTCAAAAATCAGAGATTGACAGGGGAGCTACATACAGAGCCTTTTTAGGTTTATAGCGAAAAGGCTTCCATATTCAGTAGCCTTTACTTGTCCAAAGCCAATGATAACCGTACAGCTCACTGACTCTCTTATGTGGGTGGGGGCCCTTTAACTTTCTCCTGACAGAGGGATTGGGGACGTTGAATTTCAAGCACCCCATTCCCTCGTTCCCTAAGAGAGCAGCCTGTCTGTGGCTTACCTCTCTAAGCACACGAACGTTTGGTCTGAGCATTCATGCTTATGGGGAAGCCGATCAATTATTCGTGTAACAGTTGAAAGTATATAGGCTTTATGATCTTGTCTTACCTAGGCTTCATACAGTACAGTAGAAATGTTATTAAATGAGCCCAGCCTCTAAAGGATATGACTCTGCTTATATGGCCCCAGTCTACACAGCAAAGCTCATAATCCAGTTAAAGGAAAACAAATTTACATATTGGGATATTTAACCCCTTTTCTGTGAGAAGGGGTTTATGCGAATGGCTGTACAGTTACATCCTATTGCTGGCGCAGGCTCAGAAACTCAGCCCACACCATCCATAGTGGGAGCCAGCTGTGACCAATTGACTGATGGTCTCCCACTGTTAATCGTTGACTTGCCGCGATCAATCTATACTGTATTTATCTGACTATAAGATGCCCATTTTAGCTGGAGTCCTACACATGAATGGGGTTTTCCCTTACAGAGATGCTGCGAGGTTTAAAAAAAAAAACCAAAAAACCCCCCAAAAAACAGTGCATGTCCGATTTTTTTCGTAGGATCACTACTTTCCTTAAGTAATGCAAGGGGTTTTTACACAAAAATGCCTCGCATCTGCGGAGAAATTACACGGTTCCTGAGCGCGATATCGGATCGAGGTTCACGGGCCGATATCGCGCTAGTCAGTGTGAAATTAGGCTAGTCTTGTGAATGTACCTTTAAATAGTTGTTTATCTGTCTCTTTGAGGAGTGCAGAAGAGGTTTTATGGCTGAGTGATCCATTATCCATTATAATATTCAAGGTACAAATACTCGTCTCCTTCTGCCCCCTCCTTAATATCTACATGTATTCTGTATTATAGTAAAGACCACCATGTCCCTAGATCAGTGTGTCAGCTGCAGCTGTTCCCCTAACAATGTAACTTTGTTATATGCAAAACTGCTATTTTCTTACCTAATTCCAATAAAAAAATAAAATAAAACTTAGGTGCATCTTAGGCTGGGTTCACACAGGGCGGATTCCCGTCAGAAATCTCGCGGTTTGGCCGCAGCAAAAACCGCGAGATTACCACCGGGAGAACTGCCGCGGTTTAAGCTGCGGCGGCTTTGAAGCGGCCCGGCCGCTTGCTTTTCCGTTGCGGCCGGCGCTCCCATAGAGGTGAGCGCGGGCGCGACGAAAATAAACAAACAAAAAAAGTAAATAGACATGCTGCATCTTCTGAAACCGCAGCCGCAGTTTCAGCCGGATTTACCGCAGCGGATTGGCCGTCCCGTGTGGACGAGGTTTCTGAGAAATCTCGTCCACATGGCTGGCTAATCCCGAGTTTAGCGGCCGCGGGCGGATTTGCCGCGCGGCAAATCCGCCCTGTGTGAACCCAGCCTGGCTCAAAAAAATAGTGTACATTTTCCAAAAAAAAAAGTGCGAAAAAAACACTTAAAACCAAAATTATGTATTTATATAATATATTTTTTGACGTATTCATAACAATCTGCGGGGGGAAAAAAATCACGTCATTTATTCTGCCTGATTGATGCTGTAAAAAACCCAAAAAACAACCACAGAATTGTTGCGTCTTTTTCCATGACCTCCAAGACAAATTAATAAACGTTATATATCATATGTACCCCCCAAAAAAGGTTCCAATAAAAACTACAGCTCGCAGTGCAAAAAACAAGCCCTCATACGGCCATTTCGAGGGAAAAAAAAAATAAAAATTACAGGTTTTGAAAAGTGGAGAGGAAAATCCCCAAAATACTGTTGCGTACTTAGGATCCAAATAGCCGTGTCACTAAGGGGTTAAAGTAGTAATGCTATTGAGGGCTCCATATTTACCTGCATTAGAATTTAATACATGATGCCCATAATGTTCTGCATCGTTGTTCGCAGTCTGCCAGCATGGAAACATATAGGCTTGTATAGGAGAAGTTGTCCCAACTCCCTTATATCAAACCAACAAAAACAGGCTGTAAAGATGGAAATAAAGCCAACACAAAACATGCAAGATTAACCCCTAAACACACGGGATGGGGAACAAAAGCAACTCAATTACATCATATTTAATAATGAACATATTTGGAAATACATCCATCACAAAACTATAGTCTGTAAACGTCTTCTTGGCCAACCATCACTTCGCTATCAAGTTCAACAGATGTACATGACAAAATATGTTTAAAAAAAAAAAAAAACTTCCAATTCACAAATCTATTTCATACTGATAAGCACTCAAGCTGCCTCAGCTGAGACTAGCAAAATGGCCGATTCCAGCAGCCTTATCTCGCTCATAAAGATAGCGACTTGCAAGATACGCAACACTACAGCATTCAAGTCCCGGTAGCTACGAAATGGTCAACTATAAAAATATATAAGCGCTGGCACCGTCTTCTCTGCATTCACAGCCAAGGCAAAAAAATGTCTTAAAAAAGTTCACATCACAATAAATAAATTTGGCTCCATTGTATATTATCCCTCCACTGGAAAAGCGCTAGAGAGCACCAGGCCACTGCACCTTCCTCCCGGTCCAACACTCAATGTATCTGCAAGTAATGTGGAATACTGTAATTGAAGAGCAAAAAGTCCATTTTATAGAGATTGAACAGACGGCGTTGGTAGAAGCGGTTGATACCCTTGAAGAACTCTGCTGCCATCCCATCGGTGGTTCTTGTGGTTTTGGAAGAAGTCGGAAACTTAATGGAATCTCCTACACCCATCAGCTGCAGGAGGTAGTTGGCATCCTCTTCTAGAGTTTCGTATTTGCCCACGACGTCATACTGGACAATGCATGGGTGGCATAAGGAATGTACTCGCTCCCAGTGTTCATTGAATGGCTCTTCTCGTTGTGTTTGTGGGTCTACCAGGTAATATAGGAATTCCTCAAATGTGACATCATCTCCATGTTCAAGTGCTTCAAGAGAAGGGTCTCTGCGATGTCGCTCTATTATTTTGGTGCCGTATCGCTTGTGAAAGGCCGTATTGTACGTGCGAGTAAATTTGTTCCTGTAAGCAGAGACCAGCCTCTCAAAAGGCTCCCTTACAAAGATGAACTTGAGGTAATTCCGGAGCCGGTAATTGATCTCGGATGTGCTGAACTCTGAGAGGGTGCGAAGGTTACCTGGAACGTGGGCCTCATTGGCTGGAATGTGTATAGGGTCCTTATACTTGCCTTGGCCAGTGAGAACCATCATAACCCTTTTCCAGTTGGTGCATGCCACCTTCGGTACATAACAATACAGTAACCCATGCGTGTCATCCACAATCAAGTGTTTGAGGTCATCGGTAGTGAGGACACGGCGTTTCCTTGTGTAGGTCTTGCAGGCGCTGGCCAGCAGCTCCCGACGCATCTGGTGTTTAGCTTGGATTGATGAAGGCTCAAACTAGCGGTAAAGAGAGAAAAAAAATTGTCATAAAGACCAAAACAGATTAACAACCTCCCATCTTTAAAGGTCTTATCGTTTTATGGTGGGGCACCCCTACTATGAGGCAACCCAAGACTGCAGGACCTCAGAGAGGCATCGAGTCGCCACCCCAGCTGGTAATTATTTTTGACCCGACCATTAATGGCCTGTAAAAAATAACTTCCAGCTGCGAGCAAGCCAGACAGTAACCCGACAAGCAGTGCACTCACTGAGCTTTCATCCAGTGGTGGCAGCCGCTGACTCCTTCCCCCATTCCATGCAGATTCCAGGGGGGTCACAGCAGCTGCCAGCAGATCAGAGCTGCAGGTTGGGTGAATTCAAAGCTTGTTGGGTTGCTGCCAGGTTGGGAGACCAATAAGGGGGATACTATTACTATTGGGGCCACTATGAGGGAAACCTTTACCACTGGGACCACTATTACTATTGGCACCATTAAGGGGGTTACTTTTACTATTGGGGCCACTAGTGAGTGACACTCTTTCACCTCAGACAACTCTAAATAGTTCAAATATGTGTATTGGCACTTTCATTGTCCTTAAAATGAGTGGGGTTTTTCATGTGGGGGGAGAAAGGTTACCATTTCACAGTTTACCTCCGAAAGCATAAAAGGCTTGGGGCACCCCATGTCATTTCTGCTGGCAAATTCCCACTCTTGTCCTAAACTGCCTTAAAATAATCAGTCCTGAAACTCTTGTTTTTAAGAAAACAGATTGTTTATGTAAAAGAGTGAGCCGTTAATGACGTCTTTGCAGTAGAGGAGTAGGGCTTTGGCTAGGTAGAACGTGTACTTGTTCTGTTTCCAAGAACTATTAAGTACCCAACACCATGAGCAGACTCTGCCAAATCCCAGCTGTAAAGCCCCATCCTGAATCACAAACTAGCATGACTTAAAAACTTAAAGGGGCACTAACGTTTCAATTACTGGATCGTGCTAGTCTCATTATTTCTGTAATATACTTGCATTAAAAATAGTGTTGCTTTACTGCTGTAAATCACATTTGAAGTGGTTGCCACTAGGAGGTCTCCCTTCCAGTTCCTCTGCAATTCACTCTGTCCTTAGGTACAGAGCTTCTGTAGTAACAAGGATGTTTCCATAGCAACGGGGGATGGGGACATCTTCGCAGCAAGCTGCAAGTTACAAACCATTTGGCCAGGATGTCACAAATGCATACCCTATCCAATACTTCAGAGGGGTCGGGAAAATGGGGAGACATTGCAGATGACTTGGGAAATTTCCTGGGCACTGGAGCTCAGTACTTGCTTTATAAGTGGTCTCCATTCCTCTGCACGTTATGTGGCATCTTCACTGATCCTCCTCTTGGTTCAGTCTTCTCCCCTCTGGCGCACAAATCATGAGGAGGGAGAAGATAGGGCCTAAAGAGGAGGATTGAAGATGCGGTACAGCGTCCGGAGGAAAGGAAGCCACATCTAAAGCAAGTAGTTTGGTCCAGAGAGTGAGGGACTTGTGGGGCACAAAGACGGCACAATCACTTTGTGGGGGAGAGAGGAAGTTTTTACGGTGTTTGGTGCTTTGAGAAAGGTGAAGATGGCAGCAAAATGAGGAGTTACCAGGTAACCTCATTAACCTATCCAGGACCGCCAAACGACTATAAACGTTCTGAGGTCCTGAAGGGTGTATGGAGCAGGCACGGGAGTCGGAGCCACTGCATACCTGGCCGCTATCAGACATTTCTGACAGCCAGCAGTAACTGCCACGATCAGACTTTGCTCTTCTAGCAGCAGTTAACTGTTTTACATACTTTGGCCACAGCACATAAACAGACAGCAGGATATGGAAGGGAAACTCCTCCCCAGATACTATCGGCAACTCCCGCAGCACAATTGGAGGATGCCCAAGGGCTAGCATGGCAACTCTGAGCTTTCTGAAAGCTTCCACACATAGGATGCCCAACAAACATTAACAGTGAAGAGGCTTGAAAGGAAACATCAAAAAATCACTACATAATGCAATACTGAAGTGTTACACTATAAAAGTAGAATCAGTCAAATAATCGCAAGTTCAAATCCCCTGTGGGGACTAAATGAAACTTGTAATATTTTTTTTTTAACCATTAAAAAGTTTCCATATAGAAAAAAAAAAACATAATTTGGTATTACCGTGTACGTAAAAGTCCAAACTATTAAAATATCACAATGTGTATCCTGCAAATGCAGAATTGTGCTTTAAAAAAAAAAAAAAATTTCAGCTCCCAATAAAAAGTTATCAGAAGATGGTAATTAAAAAATGGTCATAAAACTACATCTCACATGCAAGGGCAAAAAAAAAAGTGTGATCTGCAAGGGGCATGACCAAAAAACCCACACCTATTTTTTGGCAGACTTCACGCGCTTCTCTCTTCTATTTCTCCAATGGCAGTTTCTAACAGTTGGCAAGTATGCTGTGAGAACATTGATTGCCAAGACTCCGCTATGTTAGAACCTCTCATGAGAGATGCCCTTAAAAAGTTGAAGAACCTATTGAGTGGTCAAGGTAAAGGGGCACCTACTCACCTGTTCACTATCGTACAAGGCTTGCAAGGGGTTTCGCCTTTGCTTTCCATTCCAGTGGCCCACCGAAAAATGATCCTCACCTTTAGGAGTTAAAGAAAAAAACATGTATAAGAATTTAACCAGTTAGATCTTCTAGGACACTGATGAGAGGAAGAAAGGAAAGTGCCAAAAACGCAGAGAATGTCCCTAAACGCCTGTCATTCACATAATGGTTTAATAGAGCTTCTGGCAGCTTACATGAATGCCGATAGTTTAGTTTACAGAGACAGAGGACGCAGTGACATTCCTAAGAAAATTTTACGAGCTACCAATGAAACGCCTGAGCTTCTTCAAAAATGTGACTCAAGGGATTCTCCAAATATTTAGTAGCATCTAATTCTAGTGAGCGCCGTGGGTTAGCTCATCACCTGGAGCCTCTCCAACAACCTCTTATACCCCCAGTTAAGTGACATCAATTGATCTCCGACATTTAGATATTCTCTGCCAGTGACCTAATGGGTAAAAAAACCAAAAAGTTACATAGAACTTTTTTTCTCTTGCATTGGTTTCTAGCCATATTTCTCCATCACTCTCTTCTCTCAAGACACGGATTGCACACAAAAATATTTTATGCTTTTAACCCTCCTCCACCCCCAAGCCTTCAAAAAAAATAAAATAAAAATTTCCTGTTCTAGAATTTTGAAATCTACCGGTCAACAGATTGTTCTTCGGCCATAGCAGATGTGCAATAATCACATCTGTCACCATAACCCAGTGTCCATGTGGGGGACGTCAGTTAGCCTTGCATGAGAGCATTTTGCTTTGAGCTCTCATCATCAGGATTTAATCTCAAAATAGAGGGGAGGGTGTGACGTCTGGAAAGTAATCTCCCCTGTCCCCCCTTAGGAATCCCAGATCACATCTGTTTTCCATTCTTTCGGCAAAGCAGAATAGAAAGAAATTAAAATAAGATATATATATATATATATATATATATATATATATATTTTAGACAAAACTGAAAAGCCTTGGTATGAGATGGCACCACAGCACTGAAAAATGATGACATCACGTATGTAGAAAGTGAATAGATCTTATTAGTTCAAGTAACAACGCTTCCAGATAGTAAAAGAAAAAGAGTTTGTTTCTAATCAATTAAAGACCTTTATATAAACTCCTCCTGTACACGGGCGATGTCCTGTACCAGAACTCAATCCAGCCAACATGAGACTGGCCCACCAGAGAACCCTCCATTGGGCTCGGGTCAGCTGCTATGAAGGCTGTAGAGTTGGGAGTGTAGCAAGTAGCCCCTTCTCATTCATCAGGCCCTGCTTCCAAAACCCTGTCTGATAGTACAATTAGCTTTACTCACTTAGGACTGACCGTACTGTGAGAGCGCAAGACAGGAGAGGAGTTGGGTAGCACATAGCAAGTGGCATCAGTCAGTTTTGTGTGAGTAAAGATACTTAAAATGTAAGGGGTGGAGGGGGCTCTAATTTTTGGGAGTCATTTTCTCTTCTCTCAAAAAAACCAAACAAACACATACAAAACCCAACACACTACTGTGGTTGATGTGCGGGTGGGTTGGCACAAAAGACCAGAAGATGGAAGTTGTAGGAATCCTTCTTTCGGTGCTGTAGTAGCAAACATGTTGGGGTTCACTCCTGGGTAGAAGGAGGTAATTACAGTTATGTTGCCACTACAGGCTATCAGACCGAGTCGCAACAGTTCCTGGTGAAGGTAGCTTTACAGTACTGGTGCATGGACCGGATCAGAGTCTTGATCTTCCTTCCAAGCCACTTGCTGCTTCATAGAATATCCAAAAGACTGTGTGTGCAGGTTCTCCTTCCAAACCAATCAATCTATTCAGGTTTGTAGTATGTTTCAATAATGCACACCTTGCGCCACTGTCTGTGCAGGTGAAGAGTCCAATGGGCTGGGCGGGTATGGGTGGAAGTGAGGACAGCAGCCGATAGGTCATGGGTAAAGTTGGGAAGCAGGTCCCTGCCAATAGCTGTCCAGATACGGAGCATAGAGCAGTGTTGTAAATGGGCAAACAGGACGCGACCACATCGTGCGTTTCTCAACATGTTTAATAGAAACAGCTATCAATCTCTCATTTGCTACATCACAAGATGGATAATTCAGGCCAGGCTCAAAGCGGTAGAACAAGCAGTAGGACCGGCAGCGACGCTCCGACAAGCGGATTCCGGTGCAGATTCCTTTTGTACTCGCTGCAGAAGGGGTGTCGTTCCCTCAGAAAGAATACAAAAAGTGCCTCGGGTTTACACCTGCCTTATTAACAATAAGCCCAAGTATGAGCTTTTACGTACTGAGTATGCACCACAAAATGAAGTGAAAAATATGAAAAAAAGAGGAAACACACTGAACATGCTGAAAAAAAGCCGAAATGCCATTTGCTAGGCTGATTACATCATCACACATCGGGATTAGCCATGTATATGAGGGAGGCAATCTGTACGATTGGCTTAAAGGGGTTGTCCCGAGGCAGCAAGTGGGTCTATACACTTCTGTATGGCCATAATAATGCACTTTGTAATGTACATTGTGCATTAATTATGAGCCATACAGAAGTTATAAAAAGTTTTTTACTTACCTGCTCCGTTGCTAGCGTCCTCGTTCCCATGGAGCCGACTAATTTTTGGCCTCCGATGGCCAAATTAGCCGCGCTTGCGCAGTCCGGGTCTTCAGCAGTCTTCTATGGAGCCGCTCGTGCCAGAGAGCGGCTCCGTGTAGCTCCGCCCCGTCACGTGCCGATTCCAGCCAATCAGGAGGCTGGAATCGGCAGTGGACCGCACAGAAGAGCTGCGGTCCACGAAGACGGAGGATCCCGGCGGCCATCTTCAGCGGTAAGTATTGAAGTCACCGGACCGCCGGGATTCAGGTAAGCGCTGTGCGGGTGGTTTTTTTAACCCCTGCATCGGGGTTGTCTCGCGCCGAACGGGGGGGGGGTTTAAAAAAAAAAAAAACCGTTTCGGCGCGGGACATCTCCTTTAAGGGACAGTCCTGAATCATTTGCATGCTGAGTGGTCAGTGAAGAGAAAGCCTCTTCTCTCACTGGTCAAATGGGAGAATCCCTCTCTCATGTTATAGGACAGCTGTCATTTAGGTGGGTGCGCCTCTAGTAACAGCAGACCCCTGAGGACGCCACTACGTTGGTGAAACATTGGGTGGGTTCTATGTTTCTTTTAGCTCAAAACACCTAGACCCTGGTGATACTATTTAGGCAGAGCCATTAGTCTGCAGCAATAACCTGCTTAATATCTTCTATAGCTACCAGCTATTTAGGAGAGCTCTATAAAGCATTGTATGATATATATTAGAGGTGGCTCAGCGCTCCCAGGTTTGCTGGGCAGGAGTTAGTATGTTTTAAACCCTATGCCTCTTAGCATTTTACAATAAAAGATTTCAATGAGAGTCTTCAACCAGAGAGTTTTTGGCCCTTTGGGCAATTTTGATATTCAATATTACTCCCTCAGCAAGGGCTCAGCTCAAGACAAAAGTCCGGTACAGAGCTCCTAAGTGGAACCTCAATAGCCAAGGTGTCAGGGACACTACGAACTTGAAGCCGCATTGAGTTACTCTTGTGACAAACTAGTCAATTCCCATTTCCAGAACCCACTTAACAGGAACGGTCCACACCAGTGCCACTGAATGCTCCCCCATTAAAGGCACAGTATACTTGAACAAAAGGGACAGTTATAGAAAACAAATAAGGACCTAATTAAAGTGACCTGGGGACACCTCCTCCACAGGCACCGTTCTAGGCGAATGCGCTGCAGGGCAAGGTTTGGACACTGGTGAGGAGAACCCCTGCATCAGGGTCACGGCCCAGACCAGCTCAAGCTGGGACTGCAGACAACTCCACCACAGGAAGGATAACTCGTATGAAAGTCCCTCATCTTATGCCTACTATAGGTACAGTTCCTGCTGACCCTGAACTTGTTAAAACATTGTTGGGCAGAGTTTTGGGGCTGTGGCAGGATGGGGAGTGTGCGCAGAGATAAGTCGTGGCTGGAAGAAGTCTTCACAGCGGTCTGGGCCGAACTAGAGAACGGAAAGTAAATAACTCTAATCAGAGATGTCACTTGACTGGATAATGCACTGTAATCACTTCTCTGTGTAGAACGGTTACCAGTATGTTTAGCTACTATGTTAGATGTACCAAACAGGGCTAAACTGCTGTATCTAGGCCTGCCACATTATACAACTTGTTTTATAGGAGTTCTATATACAGGGCCCTGGGAGTAGAAGACAAAACATACTACATCTGACTGGGAGTTGGATGGATCCTGGAGACCCTTCATTCTGTATAGATGGAAGCATAACATTTCCTGTGGTGGACCCAAGTAACCCAATCCGACACTGGTCTCTTTGAAGTATATACAAGCTGCAATATTGGACCGCCCAAGACCATGAGTGGTGCAGCTTCTCATGCGAGGTCTTCAAAATTAAACCTCACTAGGAAGCCCTTATCCAGCTTTTCTGGAATCCTGAATGGCAGCTTCAGCGATAGCAGAGCATTAAGTTAGAGTATTGAATTAGGAGACTCTTCGGGGAAGAGTGGGGAGCTACAGGTGACATTAAGTTTCATGCTTTGGCAGCGATCTGTAGTGAGTAGAGATGAGCGAACATGTCCGTTACGGACACATCCGCACCCGGACACCGGCTTTGCCGAACACTGCAGTGTTCGCGCGTAAGTGTCCGGGTGCCGCCGGGGGGCGGGGAGATGCGCGGCGGCGCGGGCAGCAGTAGCGGGGAACAGGGGGGAGCCCTCTCCCTCTCCCCCCCACTCCCCGCCGCACCCCCCCGCGCTGCCACGGCGGCCCCCGAACTTTTTCGCCCGAACACTGAAGTGTTCGCAAAGTTCGGTGTTCGGGCGAAAAAGGGGCGGAGCCGAACGTGTTCGCTCATCTCTAGTAGTGAGATCTTTCTGCTTGCTAAATGAGCCTGACAAGTGGATTTTGTTTCCATTGTAGTCACCACATTTTTAAAACATCAACAGATTTTCAGAGACGAACTAAATACAACATGTTCCGACGATGTATGGAAAGTATGACCTGTAGGTGTGCGGTTGCTAAAAAAGTTCTCATGTAGATTTCTTTTCCCTTTAATGCTTAAAACACAGCATTAGCCGAGAGGCGCGGGACCAACTCCAGACAACATAAAGGACCAAGGAGTCAGTCCGTTGTAGCAGACAACGGTAGACAGAGGCTGCAATGAGAATCTTCCATAGGAACACAGAGTACTGTGGGGAAATGGAAAAGTACTTGTACATGGAACAAGCAACTGGCCTGAACAGACAATATCACATGATAGGCATCGGTGGTCAAGTACTTTCAGTTGTCCAGTTAGTTAACCCCTTAACACTACAGGAAGTAAGTTTACCTTCTGGCTGGGAGGCACTTAATGCAACAGGACATTAATTTACGCCCTGTAGATTGTGTCAGCTCTTAATACCTTAAATGCCGCAATCGATGTACATGGCGGCAAGTAAAGGATTCACAGAAGGAGCACGCTCCCTCGGACGCAATCAGCACTCCACAATGTAATTGCAGAAGGCTGATACGTTGCCATGGCAATGGGACACCATACACGGGGCTGCAATGGCCTGTGATCGCTTATGTGAGAAATAATGCATTGCAGTACAGTCCAGAAGTACTACAATGCATGATCATAGCAATAAGAGTTTTTATGGGTCAAGTCCTCTACAGGGACATAAAATAAAAAAATAAAAAAAATCTCACATATTGTTTGGTATCATTATATCTGTAATGACCTGTACAATGAAATTGAGCACACTATACACAAAAAAAACTAAAGGCAAAATTATTATTTTGTTCATTCCCCCCCCCCAAAAAAAAAAAAAAAAAGCAAAAAAAAATGCAATAAAAGTGATAAAAAAGCTATATGTAACCCAATATATGTTGGCCACAAGGACTGCGCTTTCTTGCTCCCCAAACGGAGCAGGAAAGTGGAATCCCCAGCACAGATATGAAAGCACCTTAAGAGCCTAAGAGGACCCTCAGACTGTGAGAAACAAGAATCTTTATTCTGATGACACAAGATTGAACTTTTTGGCCTTAAGCACAACACAGGAGTGGCTTAGAGACAACTCCGAATGCCCTTGTGTAGCCCAGCCAAAGCCCTTAACCAATTAGAACATCTTTGGAGAGACCTGAAAATGGCCGTCCACAGACGGCCCTCATCCAACCTGACAGAGGGCAGAAGACGACTGGAATTTCTACCAAAGGTGCTTCAACTGTGCAAGTACAGGTTGTGAATACTTAGGTTACTGTAAAAATGGTAATTTTATTTATTTTTTTTAATTACAAAAAAAAAATAAAAAAATTCTACCATTCTGTTGTTACTTTGCAACTGGGGTTGTACTGATCCACCAGAGAATTCTCCAGCAGAACGCATGCAGAACAAAAGCTCAAATCACCCCATGGTCGGTCTAACGTTTCCAGTGCTCTACAATACCCGCACATACTCGCTGCCACCGCTAGTTTCTATCACAGGGAAGCTGGAACTTGGACTATGGATTATGAACACAATTTTTCGGAGTTATGGTTCATTTAAAAACGGACAAGGCTTGACTAATAAATTGAAAGTTTATTCTAAAAAGTCTAGCAATGCTAAATATGTATAAGTATACAGAAAAAGATGTTACAATAGAGATAAGGTTTACAGGCATACACAACAGACACCATTTTAAAATAAAAGAAGAAAATAAAGAAACAATACCAAATTTGGGATATTCGGGCCAAAGTTCTTGTTTGTGCAGAGTCACTGAAGCAATGAGAAAGCCTTACGCCGTAGTATATCTCTGTGAGCCACAGGTTCTTAAAGGTTTTCCCAGAACACACCGCCCCCTGCCCTCTCTGAGGTCATTCAGGGAGGGAGGGGTTGGGGTTGGGGGGGGGGGGGTAGAGCAGTAGTTACCTGGAAAAACTATAATTCCCCATTTTGGCTATATCTCCGCAAGAGATTCTCCAATTAGGAATATATGCCCGACACATTTTTGGTCATCTGTTCAGCGATATCAAGCATGACAAATAAATTATAACCAGGTACGCGGATATGCTATTTGGGGGTGTTCTGGGGCCCGCACCTCAATGTGTGTAGATGTGCTTTAATCATCTGGTCTGATATGAATTATATTTTTGGAATCGGGCGGGCTATGACCTTCACACAACTAATAATCCTTATTAAAAGATTTTCCCTTAATAAAAATCTTTGGAGCCAGGGAGTCTGTGGGAACCATTCGAGGTGTCAAACCTCCCTGGTAGGGAGCAATTAATATCCCCCTGTCCCTGGTTAATTTTATTGCCATCATGATCAAAGACTTCCCGAAGCCAAATGCATATCAGAGACCTCTTAGATGTGAGAGAGGAAAAGGAGATTAAAAATATGAGGAGTTCAGCTTTCCCAGTATCCTGAATGGCAGCTGGTTGATACTGCATCAATCCCTATACCACTCTGTGTATACCATAGCGCTATATCATACACATAATAGAAATAGTTTATGGATTAAGAAATAAAACTACATTATTAAAGGAAGTGCTAGAATTTTGATGCATTACTTCTGGAGTACCACAACTACCAGCAGTCCACTGGGTTTTACTTGTACTCTTGTGAATTGAACCAGTTGAATTGAATTAAGAAGAATGGGTGAGCTGACTTCGATTTGATATTTTGGAGCTTTCTTCACCTCCAAATCTTCATAATATGGCTAGCAGTCACCCTGAAGGCTCCAGTCTATGATTAGCTATAAACTTAGTTTTCAAAATCACGAGTAGAATCCATCAGCAGGTCCACATCTGGAGGAGACAAGACCTTCTTTAGATGTCTACCAAAGAGCAGAATCAATGAGATTGAAGACAGTTTGTAAAAAAAAAAAAAAAAAAAAAAAAAAAATTCAATATTATTTTTATTATTAGACGGCTTCTTACAGATCTGCTTTTGCACATACATTATATACAAATCACTCCACACCTCTATGGGAATTTGGTGGAAAGCAGCCTAGGTGAGTCAACACTGTAAGAAAAAAATGGTAATAAAATCCAATTTCATCATCTTCTATGTGTGTCCCAATACTTCTGTCAGCATAGTGTAATAAATGAGATGTCCCAGGACAATACAGTCTTTGATTGGCCAAAGTGTTCATTTAGGTTATAAATCATTGGATAAGAGAAGGGTGGAGGACAGATTCTGTGATTATGAACCACTGTGACAAGTCCATGGCTGCACCTAGGTCTGGCGTCAGCAGCAGGCATTCTCTTCTTCCGCTGGATCCACTTCTCCCCCTTTGGAGGAGGTGCCAACCCTCAGAAGTACTGAAAACTATCAGGCTAGACTGCAGAAAACAAACATCTATTAGCTTTCTCTGGAGCGAGAGTTCTGTCGACCTGCATAAATAATCATCGCCACCACTTGAGGGTGACATACAGAGGTTTAGCAGAGTAGAGACATCTTCAAGTGTTACCTTCATGCCACGCCTGGCATTACAGTGCTATAGCCAGAACATAATTGGGCTGCTGCTTGGCACACGGCAGGATGATGCTACCTAATAATTACAGTGGGAAACTATTTAAAGGAAAGTATCTCCACCTGGAAGATGCAGTAAGACTCGCTCTCCTCTTTTAGGAACATTGGTGTCATTCTTGTTCTGAGGAAATCTTTATAACGATGGCCATTGTGCAATAACATCCACGTTATGAAAATTCCCGAGCATCAGGGTTTTTTTGCTTAACCCTGTGGTTTGGCTTATTAATGGTCATTCTTTTGCCCAGTCATCTATCACAGGAAGTATTGAAATCATTGTTTAGGCAACACGGTAAAGAAACCAAGAGAAAAGAGCAGAGCTGATAGTCAAAAGGTTCAGTACCCAGCGGAACAATAGAGGGGTATACGTCATTAAAGAGGCGGTTTGGTCAAGGTTATCTTTAGCCACTATTACATAGAGCTCCCCATTTAGTGACTTTTGAGGAGCTGATACATTCATGTATTACGCAGACTGCCTATTGTCAATGAGCAATGTACACTGAACGGCTCTTTTATTAGGGCCCCTGGCTATCTCAAGATTGGTGTTTCCCATATGGAACTTATCCCCGTGACCCCGGAGTACAGCATAAAATCACATGACAAGTTTTCCATGGATCAGTTTCAGTGTAAATCTACATTAGATGGGAAAATCCAGCGATTTAAGAGACTTCCATCCTGATCATTGGTGCTAGACTAGCCGAGGCCAGGATTTATCTGCCAACCGCGTGGGGTTCTTGTAACGGTGTGAAGAGTATACAGAGAATGGCGTGATTGAGGACAAACATCCAACAAAAGTGGACGGAAACAGCTGTTACCAAAAGGGGTCAAAGGAGTATGTCAAGAATCGTTCTGACCAACAGGCACTGCAGAGTCAGCTGAATACAATTCTGGTGCTCCAACAAACGTGCCTGAATGCACAACTCAACCTTTCTTAGTGTGGATGGGCTACAACAGCAGACAACCAGTTCCAGCGCCATTGTGTCTAAGAGAAACAGAAAGGCAAGACTCCGGCGGGTAAAAAAGCACAAAACTTGTATCACTGACCTGTGCTAAACATCTCTTGGTCAGATGGATCCAGATTTCTGTTGCACTGTGCTGATAGGAAGGTCAGAATTTGGCACAAGCAGCATGAATCGATGACCCCTTCCTGTCAGTTGCTCAGAACATGTCAGCACCTCCATCTAATCTGCAGTGACTACAAGAAGCTTCCTGTCTGCAGGGGCAGATATTCCTGCAGAATGATTTCATCATCTAGTGGAATCTACACCATGATGAATTTGAGCAGTTCTGAAGGCCAAAGGAGATCCAATGCACTACTAATTGGGTGGGGGTGGGGGGGGGTCTGTTAAGACTCACTCCATCTTCAGCTGACCCAAAAAGAAAAAAAAAAAAAAGGAAAAATCAGCCATCGGTCCGTGTAACTAGATAATAGTTCATTTATGCCCCGCATGCTCCGCCTCCATTCAGTGAGCGATCATAAATGGATAGGTAATTCTCAGGAAGAGATCCTTGTTAGTCTAAGGCTCTATCCTGAGTGGAGGCACTGACTACAGAAAACTTACTATTATGCCCATTCTTCAAATTAGCGAAAGTGCCAGGTCTCTGTGTGCCATACGGGTTAGTGCCAAGGCCTGTTGGGAAGGGTCACTATATATAACCTGACAAACAAGGTTACAATAGTCTTCTGATTCTCCAGACGTTTTTGCAGATATTACGGCTCGCTCTCCATACTGTGGCCAGCACATCCCACTAAAACATCATAAAAGCGCTGTGGAAAATTACCAGCTGATATTTCTCCTGGGATCATAAATTCAGAATCCCCAGTTATCCTGAGGGCCGGATTTAGAGACACTCAATAGAGTCCTATCATCGGACAGCCACAGAAGGTTTACCGGACACATTATTATTCTAGTCTCCTGCCAACACTTTCCTTGCTGCATTTTAAGACTCTACAGACTTCAGTGGCGTGCCTTACTGCAATAATGTTGAGAATTATATTGAGTTCCGGTCTAATTTGCATTTAATAAAGTTACTGTATGTATATCCAGCTGTCCCAAACATGAAAAATGGCTATTATAAAGGGCCCCCATTCGTCATCAACTACTAGCTATCAACGAAACATGGATGGCATTACATCCGAACCCTCCCCCGCTCCTTTCTCTGGTATTACATTCATGAACCAAGTAGACCAGGATGAACATTCCTAGGAGTGAACTTGAATGGCAAACTGAATAATTGTAATAACGTCCCTGATGCATCTGTGGCTACAATGTAGGGTGAATCCATGATGTTGCACTATGCTGAAACAACATAACATTTGGGCAATTGCGCTTTTAATAAAGAGCTCAGAGGACTGAAGCATATAACGGGGTTTCTGGGTGTAAAGCACATAGCGGAGAGGGGGGCTCTGGACGGGTCTGCTGTTCCTCTATTCTCTGGTCGGTTTTTAGGCCAAGAACAGATTTGGAGGGCTTCAGTAAGAGAAGGAAGTGCAGGACCCAACGGGTGAGCAGCACCAACGCGCCCTCCAGGGATAGAAGAGGCAACCACAACGGACATGGCCCCATTGTTCTTGCTGACACACAGTTGAGTCATTGTATTAAAGGGGTTGTCCCGCGCCGAAACGTGGTTTTTTTTTTTCAATAGCCCCCTGTTCGGCGCGAGACAAACCCGATGCAGGGATAAAAAAAAAGGGGTAGTACTTACCCGAATTCCCGCGCTCCGGTGACTTCTTACTTACCTTGTGAAGATGGCCGCCGGGATCTTCACCCTCGGTGGACCGCAGGTCTTCTGTGCGGTCCATTGCCGATTCCAGCCTCCTGATTGGCTGGAATCGGCACACGTGACGGGGCGGAACTACGAGAAGCCGCTCTCTGGCACGAGCGGCCCCATTCAGAAGGGAGAAGACCGGACTGCGCAAGCGCGTCTAATCGGGCGATTAGACGCTGAAGATTAGACGGCACCATGGAGACGAGGACGCTAGCAACGGAACAGGTAAGTGAATAACTTCTGTATGGCTCATAATTAATGCACAATGTACATTACAAAGTGCATTAATATGGCCATACAGAAGTGTATAACCCCACTTTGTTTCGCGGGACAACCCCTTTAAGACCACCTTCATCTTTTGACGTCAGGAGCGAGTAACCCATGATAAGTGACGTGTGATGGGCTGGTATGGTGGGCATATAAGGTGTGCGATAGACTGTCTGCTCACATATCACTCATCATGGGTAAAGTAAATGATTTATCAAAGTTGCAAAAAGAGCAAATTATTGTTTTTCAGGCCAAAGGTGACAATATTTCTCAAACAGTGTATTTTGTGAACTGTTGCTGCTTGGGTAAAAGTCTATCATGAGCAGAGAAATGGAACCACTGGGAATAACTGAAGTGGAAACTGCGGCACACCACATGCCATTGATGCAAGAGGTGAACGTTGGCTACAAAAGGTGCAAGAGGGCCGACTGATATGAACCAGAAGGCTACCAGACGTGCAACTGTGGAATGTACAGCAGTCAGCATGGCTACCATCACCTTACCAAGTCACTCCCAGCCCATCTAGCTACTGTCAAGCGGCACACTGCAGATATTAGTTGGTGCTCGTAATCATGTGACATGACTCTGTCTAGTCCTTGCACAGACTAAAAGTGTTGTATGGCTGGATCAGCCAGAAGTTGTTAATCAACTGTTCAAGTTTACACAGCAAAGATATATGATGACTATTCTTACACAGAGTATGTCCCTGTAGCCCTCTGCCTCCCATAAGGTCCTGGGACCAGGTCAGGGGCACTAGCCCCAATATACCAGCATAAGAATGACTGGTGATCACAAAGACCCCCCTGATAGATAGGGAGCCACCCCAGCCAGCAATTGCCTCTTCAATAATGTACAGTCCATTTAGCAATGTAAAGTCTCTCCAGGAGAACCTAGTAGTCTCCCAATAACATGGCATCCCAGAATTCACAAGCGTAACTTCAGTCCAGATCTGCTCATCCTTCAGATACCATTACAATACAAGCTCCTAGAAAGTCGATGATCTAATGCCAGATACCTAATGTTCTCCATTTACACTCAGGCACTCTGCTCCAGTTTCTGGTGACCTGACCTTTCTCATTCAATATTAACCACATTCCCACACAAAATACCAGAGTCAGAAGTAAGATAAGAGGAAAGTGAAGGCTGGGATAGAGTTTACATACAACTCAACCAATGTTCTTTAAATGCCCCAGGAGAAGCTCAATTAACCTCCCAGTGCTGGTGCAGATATTTAGAGAAGAGAAGGGGCTTAGATTGCTTTCTTACGCCTCCTTCCCACGAACGGATTTTCGCCGCGTAATTCGCGGCAAAAATCCGCTGCGTTGCCCACAGCTATTAGGTTCTATTGAACCTAATAGCTCAGTGCTCACGGTGCGGAATCCCACCGCTGAATTGCGCACCGTGAAATCTCCCGTCCTCACCCGTGGCATGCTCTATTTGCCGCGGGTGTACGCGCTGACGGCTTCCATTGCAGTCAATGGAAGCCGTCCGTTCATGCTATCTCCCGCTGTAACACAGCGGAAGACAGCGTGAAAACGCTTTCCCGCCTACCGCCGCTGCGTCATATGACGCAGCCGGCGCGTCACGTGACGCGGCGGCGGTGGGCGGGGAAGCGTCATGCGGGAGCGAAAACGCCGGATCCGCTGATAAGTATGGGGTCTCTGGGGGGCACCGTGACGGGCTTCGCCGCAGAATATTCCGCGGCGGAGCCCGTCACGCTCGTGTGCAGCCGGCCTTAGGCTGGGAGGAAGCTTGCGGTACTAGTGCAGTATGTCTCCACTAGAAGTATGGGTGGAAACACAGGTTGGCCGGACTGAGTTACAGGGAACGCCCAGGTCACGGCCACAGCTGCAGATTGGCTGCTGCACACACACCTCCCCAGCCATCCCCCTGACAGCTTGCACATCTCCTCGCCGGCCTCCCATCTTAGCTTCCTCTGTAAGCCCTTTACACGCCGCAATCTACATAGATCGTGGCCTGTAAGGGGTTAACAGCGGGGGTAGCTGCTCCAATGCACCCCCACTGATGCAGCCAGTTGGCTGGCTATCAGTAACAGCCGGCTCCCGTTGCTGGAGCCAGTGAATCTTGGGGGTGATAGCAAAGCAGGACGCCTGTATCTGGCGTCCTGTTGCCATAACAACCCATCGGCCCTCCACGATTACATTGCGGGGATCTGATGACAAAGCAGAGGGAGCTCCCTCCCTCTGTGAAGCCTTTACCTGCTGATGCAGCAAGCGGACGGCTATCAGTAACAGCCGCGTCCCGCTGAGCTTTAGAGCTTTTGGGAAATGGGCTCAGCTGTAGCTAACGCCCGAGGCATTACCGCGCCTGGGCATTACCTGGAGCTGAGCCCACTTCTGGGGGAGACATACTACACTAGTATCGGAGCTTGCTACAGTAACCTCCCTCCTCTGCTCTGTAGCCTAGCAAACTTAGCTCCCTTCACCTAGGTTTCTACTCCAGTTCAAGATAAAGTTGAAGGACTCTTGTTTTATTTGCTACCAGCCTGTATTTTAAAGGGATTAAAGGGGTTGTCACAATTGAGACAACCCCGATGCAGGGGTTAAAAAAGAACACCGGACAGCGCTTACCTGAATCTCCGCGCTCCGGTGACTTCTTACTTACCCGGTGAAGATGGCCGCCGGCATCTTCTCCCTCCGTGAACCGCAGGGCTTCTGTGCGGTCCATTGCCGATTCCAGCCTCCTGATTGGCTGGAATCGGCACGTGACGGGGCGGAGCTACACGGAGCCCCATTGAGAAGATAAGAAGACCCGGACTGCGCAAGCGCGTCTAATTTGGCCATTAGACGGCGAAAATTAGACGGCAACCATGGAGACGAGGACGCCAGCAACGGAACAGGTAAGTGAATAACTTTTGATAACTTCTGTATGGCTCATAATTAATGCACAATGTACATTACAAAGTGCATTAATATGGCCATACAGAAGTGTATAGACCCACTTGCTGCCGCGGGACAACCCCTTTAACTCCCAAATCATTTATTACCCATTTACAGGATTAGTGATAAATGTATGATTGCTCAGGAGCTTACTGCATAGGGATCTCAAGAATGAAGCATCTCAAGTTCCTTGGGTGACAACTAGACAATTCAATTCTATGGAACCATTGGAGATTACCAAGTGCATTGCTTGGCTCTCAGTATAGACCACGAATGGAGTAGTGGTTGTACATACATATTGCCGCTTCATTCACTAAGATGACTTGGGGTGCACAGTTCTTGTGATCAATCTGCGCACCAAAGGTCAGACCCCCAGCGATCATACATTTATCCACCATCCTCTGGATAGAGGATAAATTGCTTCGAGTTAACACCTTTAAAGGGGTTTCACCACAATTGATTTTTAGGACCTATGTAATGGAAATATTTTTTGTGGCTATTTTGTAGCCATTAATCCTTGAAAATAGATAGATTAGATATCTGAACAGGCTTTAATACATAGACTAGGCCCTGCATTCTAATGACCTAACCCCAGACCTGTTCTACATGTTTATTGTGTGTAAGTAAAGGCCCATTTAGACAACGATTATCGCTCAAAAGAGGTCTTTTGAGCGATTATGGTTGTGTCAGTTAAGCACAAGATGACCACTCAAGCGTTGAGCGATCACCTTGCACTTCCAGTGGAGGATGCAGAGGACAAATCGGGGAGCCGCTTGTTCTCTGCATCCAGCTGTTCCCCGCTGGTAGTGCCCGGCTGTCATACAGCCGAGCGCTCCCAGTGGAGGATGCAGAAGACAAGCAGGGTGGCCCCGCTTGTCTTCTGCAGCCAGCTGTTTTCTGCACGGAGCGTCCGGCTATTATACAGCTGAGCGCTCCGAATAGGGTATGGAGAACGCAGCTGGACAGCTGTGTTCTTCATACCCAGCCTGTCATCAGGGAGCGGTATACAGCTGAAACAATAGTATCAACTGTATCTCGCTGTGAATCCCTGATAAGGCTCATTATTGTCTTTTAGCATGCTGAAAGACAATGATGAGCAATGGCTTAATGAATACTGCACAAGGTCAGTGCAGTTAGACACAACGATTATTCATTGTGTCTAAATGGGCCTTAAGAGAATGGTTTTGATGTTGGTTGTAACCACAAATGATACCAATCTGTCTGTATTCGTAGGAGACTGCCATATACATATCTATTGTCTGGGAGGTAGACCTTGTCTGAATAGATCTTATCACTCTACAGAAACTGGTTAATTCTAGAGTTTGATAACATCATTGATGCAAAGCTTGGAGCGTCAGCAGTTATAGTGATAGGAGACAAATTGTAATGCAGATCCAGAAGCATCTTGTACCTGTAATGAGAAGACGATCTCTCCATGAAACCTGTCTGCTCTTCACTGTGACTTCTCCAGTGAAAAGATGAACTCCAGGCAGATTTGTTTAAGGAAGGCTCCTATTAACGGATGCAGTTTGTATGTTGTAAGTATGTCCCTGTAAGTCTTTTGTATTGTAAAGTGTGTTTATGTCTTATCACTTGCTGTATGTATTTTACTTGTAGAGAATACATCTACGCAATATCACCTATTTTTATGTCACTTTTTTATTTTTATCATTTATTCATTTGTATTAATAAATTTTGTTGCATAAACCCACTTGTCCTTCTTTAAAGCCGTATCCAAACTTGTTGTTTTCCAAGTTGGCAAAACAGACCTATCTATGGGTTAGGTGATAAATCCGATCAGTGAGAGTCTGTGCAATAAATTGAATATGCCATTTAGCCCACAGGGCAAACACCATTTAAAAAAAAAAAAAAAAAATTTTTGTTAATTTCCCCTCAAAACAAAAAATACAGACACGCGCACACCATATGTACCCTGAAATTATACCAGTATAATCTACAGTTCGCTACGCAAAATAAACAAGCCCTCATACGGCCATTCAAGAGAGAAAAAGAAGGCTTTTGAAATGTGGGCATAGAAATCTTCCCCTCAAAATAATGGTTGCATTCTTAGGACCAAAATAATTGAAATCCCGAAGTGGTTAAGAACAGGTGGAAGATCTTGCAAACTAAATATGGTGTCGCCAAAGTGCAACAAATTACCCCACAGAGGTCTTGGTGTTTCTGGGTCCACATTGACCCCCAAGCTTTTCACACCTGCCGTATTCGTAGAGGGGGAGTGGGGTGATGTCTGCAGTGGGGTGGCACACTTGATTTTTTCAGAACAAAAATTCTCTACTTTTTATATGGACACATTGAAAAAAGTAAGACAACCCTCCCCCAATCTTTACAGGCTGTCCAGGAATTTACAGATGTTGGCAACGCTGATCTGCAGCAACTTTCACCCTTTTTGTACAGTTGGTAAATATCACACAGAATACTGACCAGTCTGAGTAAACATCTCCCTTCCGGACATTCCCTACTGCTGTAACCCTTTACTCCACAGCGCTGCCTGGTCGTTACCCGCAGGTCCCACCAGGAGTTATTAGTGATGGTAATAGGACAACCAAATAGGAGACCCACCATTGCATCTACCCCTACAGGGCGTAACTGTACACTCATGGGCAAGAGTTCATCTTGTGCCCCCCCCAAGCTACTTTGCATGGCTACATACATGGTTTAGCCCGAAATCCACATACACACATTATATATAATCAGACAGCATATCTATAAGAGAACCATTATAACATGACAGCTTAGCTACAGCGGCCCAGTTCTAAGAACATCTGTATAATGCATATAAAACAGTCAGATACCAGCTCTACTCAAAGATAGTGATTACAGTGCAATTACCTCCAGTGATCACAAGGGAGGGACATCTCTGATTGGGGTGGCCACCCTCTCTTTTCTTTGCCATCGGACCATAAAGATTTCTTAAAGCTATGACTCATCTCTGCACACTCTCCCATTCTGTTGCTAACCCCAATGCCACCCACATAAAAGTGCCCCACAAAGTAATACATCTCTCACACCGTAATAATTTCCTGATAGTGACCACCACAATAAATAAGAGCCTGCTTTGTGCCCCCACATAGTAATAGTTCCCATCTGTGCGCCCCACATAGTAATAGTACTCCCTACTGCTCACAAAGTAATAATGGTCCCTCTGTTTCCCTTGTAGGGGTTGTCAGAGTTAATTATTTTTCCATTTTTCCTCCCCATGTGTAAAAAATAAAAAATGCTAATCAAAAATACTCGCATCAGGTCTGAGATGACAGGCTGCAGCAGCCCATTTATGGGTTAACAAACTGATGCATCCACTCAAAAATATCAACGCTCGAATGCTATGATCTGCGATTGGCTGCAGTAGCCTGTGGCATTCTGTAGGCTGTCAATATAGTGTCATAGCTTTAAAGTTCACTAGGAACTTCTAAGCACCAGACATCAAAAGAAATGGAAGGAGCCGTTCTGTGTTCTGGCTGCATACCAGGCAACGTGAGTGCAGCTCTGCTGTGGCTTGATGGAACAGGAAGTGTCAGTGTTCACACAGTTTGGCTGGATTAGGAATGGGGAGGGGGAATTAGACAAACCCAGCAATGTTAATGGAAGCCTTTGGGCACCCTCCTTCCCCCTAATTTAAGGGCCCGGTCACAACTGTGACCCCTATTGCTACACCACTGTGCCATTTTTTAAAAGAAACTCTCTCAATATTGTTGTTGGTGAGGATTTCACGGTGCAGTCAATGTCACCTAGAGAATTTCTTTGGTTTCCCTCATGGGCATATCTGTAACCTGTTTTGACTCTCCTGGGGGTCTACCCCACTGCTGCCAACAGCACTATTGTGACTGTAAAGACAATAAGCACTTCAGTGGAACTCCATGGACCCCATTATAAGTTGAAGTCGTCTGTCAGGTGGCGCTGGTGTCTGTCGTGTGAAATCATGGGGGTCTTATGATACCAAGCCTCCCCAACTGCACACTAAAATGCTGGGATTTTGTAGCTATTTTTTTCTTTGTGCACAAAAGTGCAACAAAAAGCCCATAATATACAGTAGCCGTCCACAACACTTTCTTCCACTCACTTACAGTCCGACGCTCCGAGCGCCATCGCAGGCGCCACTGTGCAGTCACTGCTGTGATGCTGTGTGCAGCCGCTCATCCATGGTAACCCCTTCACATGCAGGCCCCTACGGATGGTTCTGGTGCTAATGGATGTTCCAACGGCCTGTGAGTTCTCCTGACGAGGGCAGGCGATGTGCGTGATGCCCTGACAGCTGGTACAAGGCTTCATTGTCCACGAGGTCTCCCTGAACGTGGCTGCACCGCACACACCAGATGGCTTCCATCTCCCAATAACATGGCCAACAGTGGACTCTGGAAGGTCCAAAAGTGCTGTGATGTCCCGTACTGATTGATTGGTGACATCCCACCACCAGACCCTCTTGTCAGCTCTACACCTGGGTTCATCTGATGGTTTCTGTACTAGGATATACCTGTGTGATCCTCTCTTAATACCTAATACCTTACTTTTGTCAACATAGAGTATAGAAGCTATAACTGAACATTCCTTGAAGACAGAATCAAGCAATGTGAATTTTATCAATCTCTGCATGTTGCTGCTTGCTGGAGCTTGTAGTTCAAGTCATAGTTCTGCTGTAAATAATTAGTCACTTCTGAGTCACATTCCTCAAGATCACATGTATCACTCTGACCGGATTGCTCCGGGATGGGATTTCAAGAAAAAAGTTCATAAAAATTGCAATTTTGCAAGCCCTGTACATTTGAACTCACTTTGCCCCAGAGACACTCAGAGCATGTCGAGACCACTACATGCAAATACTACTTAGGCCTATAGCAGCTGCTCTCACTGTAGATCCAGCGGCTGTGACCCTTTTATCAGTTAGTCTATTGCTCATCTTACATCCACCTCCAAGTTAAAGAGGTTCAGCCATGTGATGTCTACGGTCAGGTTTAACCCCTTAGTGACAATACACCTTTTTACAGACCTCAGTAAATGGCTTTAAACTCGTGCATATCCTTTTAAGGCGGTGGCTTGGCTGACTACTGACAGCCCGGCTCCTGCTCTAACTGGAGAAATCTCAGATCCTGGCAGTTTTACCCCTTACGTGACCAGTATATATGTGACGGGTATATCAGCCGCTCTTATAACACTCCAGTACTGCTATAACCTCCAAAAACATTGCATATGTGACAGATATCAACTGCTCTTATAAAGCTCCAGCACTGGTATAACCTCCGAAGACATCAGCCGCTGCTGATTTATGGTTAGTATCCCTTTAAGATTTTTGGCAGGGAGACTTCAAGGAGGAATTTTTTCTCCCCTTTAAACATTGTGCATAAATGTAATAAAAATTACAGTCGGTGACGGCGGTTCAGGGTGATGTCAGCTGTAAAATATTTCCATGTTCGTAGAAGCCCACCACCTCCAGGGGTCTAAAGTAGATTGCAAGGCCAGAGAAACCTCCACCATGCGGCCAGACATGGAGCATGTGTTGGGGGGGGCATGGAGGTGTTTATTTTGATCTGCCACATTGGCAGAGACTAAGGGAGGGGCGAACAAAACCTAAACAATTAACCCAGTCACTGCCAGTTAGAGTCGCTGCAGTCTATGGTATTTATAAAGTTTGGAGTGCAGAATGAATAAATATTTCCGTAAGCCATTCTACAGATGTAGCAGAGCCGAGTTTGTCAACTCTTGAATTCATGTACTGTAATAAATGCAATGCGGAAGATTTATGGGCTTTTTATACGGTGATTAGGCAAAAAACATTTCTTTACCAGGTCGCCGGGTAGTGTGAAGTTGCTGCCAGTGTAAAAAGGCAGGGGGAAGAGATGTGCTGCAAACTGATCAAACTCTATAAGGAGACAAACAATCCTACGAGCGACTGTTTGTCCCTTGTAGAACCAGAGTCTGTGTAAGGGCTCATGTTCACGACCGGGTTTTCACCGCATATTACACGTGTGTAATGGCAGCATGATACACAGTGAATGGAGCCAATGGACTTTCATTGATCCATGTGCATGTAGATACTGCATGTATATATGGACAAGAGATATATCACAGCATGTTCTATCTCTTTGCGTATGACGCAGCACAAGCCCTATACATTTGTATAGGTTGTGCATGAAAGACTTGTCCATACACAATACATTGAGTATGGGCAGCGTTTTCATACGCAATCCCGCTACGAAACAGAGCAGGGAAGAAAAAAAAAAAGTCACACTGCGCATGCGCAGTGCACTCGCAGCCATACGCCGTCTCTGACGGCATTTACAAGATGAGTAAAATGCTGCATTTTACCGATACGTTCGTGGACATGAGGCCTAAAGTTCCAGCAGATGATTGCCTATCTCGTTAATCAATACTTGCAAGCAGCAGCAGGTTACATGCAGTAATAGGACCTTTAGGCCTTACCCTCCATTTACACACACAGATAATCGCTGAAAATTTTGTCAGAAACTGACAGTTTTGAGCAATCATTTAGCATAGGTACTAATGGGTTAATCAGCCCATTAGTATCTAACTAGTTTCACTTGCATGCATTTAGAGAACAGCGGGCGTCTGTTCTCCAAATACATCCCTATTATTCTCCAGCTGGACAGCAGCTGAAAGAATGTTATCAGCACTGCTGCATAGAACTCAGTGTGAGGTCCCTCTTATCAGGGACAACGGATTTTAAGCTGAGCTGAAGTCAATGATGGACGAAAAGTGTACGGTAAGTGCAGATGGGCACACATTTACGCTTGTCGCTACAGAACGTATTTGCGCATTAACAAGTCCAAAGTCTTTTTTTTTTTGCAGTTCAAACTCTGTGCTATTGCGCTCGTAAAAAAAAAACAAAAGCCAAAAGATAGGTCGAAGATAAGTTAGAACCTATCTTTGATTGCGCATCTAAAACATACATGAGAGAGATAGGACAAGTACTATGTTTGCTGACGAGTGGTAATTCGGGAGAATGAAACCATTGAAGTCAATGGCTTAGTTTCGTCATGTGCTCGCAAAACGCTGTCTGTTTAAGCCCTTAATGGGACAGCATAAATACACAGGTATTTATGTATGAAGGCAGAAGTCTTGGTGGCTTTCTTGCGTTTTGCTTTTTTTTTTGACACGTGTAAAAAAATAAAATATAAATAATCACATTGAATACGCACGCCCAAAAAAAATTTAAAAAATAACACAATGCAAGAAGGACCAAGTATGCAGTAAATACGCACAGTTTCAGTCCATGAAAACGCTAAGTGTTTCACAGATGAAACTGCCTACGCCTATGTGAATGAGCCCTACAGTCCTGAACGATATTGGTTCTACAATGAGCTATGCCACATGACAAACTCAGTTGTGCTACATCACGACCACCCTCTGGGTGCAGACAGAATAGTAGAGGGACCAATCTACGCTATCTTCCCCATAAGGGTTAAAAGATGGGTAATGGGCATATGCTTTAACCCCACGAGGCGCAGAATCAACTTGCCGCCTAAGTGGAAACATAAAGAGACTTGCTGAGAGGTTCCATTCATTAAACTGCAAACTCAACACAGGAACATTCCTAAGTCGAGTCCTGGGAGGTGACGCACGAAGAAAGGGAATATTTCATACGCACAACACTGAGGGGGGCACTTATTTATAGGGTGCCTACAGGAGTTAACACTGTGCTTGCCATACAGTATCAAATTAATGTATATCAATGATTAAAGTCATTAGAAGAAGAGAAGTGTTACAAAGCCTCTCCTAATAGTCATAAGGACGACATACAGTTTGATTTGGGTCAAAGAGCTTGCAATCAGGAAGCTCTGAGGTGCCTGTATGTGTCATCCTTGCAAATCCTACGAAACTAACGCCACAAAAGCCATTGAAAAAGGCAAGTTAAAGTTTGCTGTAACTGTAGATTGTACACGAATAGACATAGAGTTTGCAAATTGTGGATCAAGAGAAGATCACGTCCCCCCTGATTGAAAGGGCTCTTTCTTTGAAAAGTTGCACATCTAGCGACCTCTAGAGTGCTGGATCCTGGGGAGGAGTTATTACCTGGGAGGTGCTGCTGCAGAACTAGGGGCCACAAGGTCCAGCCCCAAAAAGCTCTTGATTCTGCAGGGTGTTCGGGGGTCATTCTCTACATTTTTGCATCACTTTCTCCATGTACAATGTGATTACTGGATGCCATCACACTTGAGGTTGCCAATTTAATGGCATGGCCCTGGGGAGGTTGTTGCCACTTTGGAGTTTTTGTAGTTCCCTCAGTGTTGGAGGAAACAGTGAATAGCGCAGTGGTGAGGTACAGGCATCTCCTTGTCTATGCAGGTCTACTTCCTTCTGTACTTGGAAGATCACACTGATTTGGACAGTAACTCCAGTCATCCGTCTGGCTGCGATTCCGCCCTTTAGCTCCTCACCTTCTACTGTCCGGTAGGAGTGAATGGCGGCTGAGCACTCACATAACCTTTCCCATTCTTTTTATGTACATCAATCAATTTAGGCATCACTAAGAATCCTGGCAATGGACATATACATTTGTGTCCTGGGGGACATGATCTTCACTTGGTCCCGCTTTCTTAAAGGATAGGTCACTCTCCTTCTTTGTAGGTTAAGATTCTGGACCCACCGAGCTCACAGATAGCAACTGTAACTTGCTTGCAACTTTTCTTTCACCCCATAACTTTTTTTCTTGCATCTGTAGTACAGCGTATACCTACGGACTGCGGCTATAGAGCGATGGCTGCGATCGTGTCCAATATTCACGTGTAGCTGCATTCACAATGATGATAAGTAACAAAGAGCGGTTGCATCCAATACATTAGGAGAATTGATCTTTGGTCAACAGCACTAAATTGTGTAACGTTAGACGCAGCAATGGTCATTCTTAGTGCGAATAACCCTTCTGATCAACTACTGAGGGGTCTACGACCAAAGTTAGTTACTGCCCCCTAAGCTTGCATTTTAAGCTTGACAGCAAAGTATAAGTTCTGGATTGTGCATCCCTCCTCCCAGACCCTCCATTTCCAACCTTCCCGGAGGCGCTGTCCTCACTTACCTGAGCTCAGGCCGCTCTGGAAGTAGAAGATGATCAGTATGAAGGATCCTAGACAGGTAGCCAGGACCATCACTTTGCCTCTCCTCATGCTGCACAGGGGTCCAGCCCTGGGTGCTCATTGCCTGCAAAGTGAGCACAGATCCAGGCAGCCCCTGCACAGCCAGAGAACCCACAGAGGAGTGTACCACCTGCCCCTACCTTCTTGGGGGTGGATCACACCAGTAAGCCTCAAAAAACTTTTTGTAAGCCTGCTCTGTAATTTCAGTCTTCTTCCTCAGCTTTTTACCTCTTTATATGTGATCACATGATTTAAGGATTTTTCTCAAGCCAAAAAGAACTACCCTTTTGTGTCCCCCCCCTCCTATGTGAGACATGGTATAGACCGTCCTGGGAGCTTCTGTTCTCACACAGTCTGCTGGATCTGCAAAGTTTGATAGTGAGTGCAAATAAAGAGAAGTGTGATACATTGTTACTATATGATACAATGGAACAGTCCTACATATGATACACTGTTTCCATATGGTACAGTCCTGTATATGATACATTGTTACCATGTGGTACATTTCTGAAAATGATACATTGTTACTATATGATACAGTCCTGTGTGATAGATTCTAACTTTGTGGTACAGTCCTGTATATGATACATTGTTACCATATGGTACAGTCCTGTATGTGATACATTGTTACCATATGGTACAGTCCTGTATGTGATACATTGTTACCATATGGTACAGTCCTGTATGTGATACATTGTTACCATGTGATACATTTCTCAACATGATACATTGTTGCTATATGATACAGTCCTGTGTGATATATTGTAACATTGTGGTACAGTCCTGCATGTAATACATTGTTGCTGTATGGTACAATGTTTCTGCAGCACCACCTAGAAGGCAGCTTTCCTACAAGTCAATGGCTGCCTTCTAATAGGTGATGCTGCGGGGGGGCATTTGACCGTCTTCCATTTGCATACCACATTTCCCAGAGGAGCATTGCATGGCCTTTTAAGTCTCCTCATGCCTAGTAGGCATTCTTCACAAGCACAAACTATATCCATTCCCAAACCATAACTGTGATAAATTGTAACTGTGTAATATGATCTTGTGTGTGATACAGGAATGTACCATATTGCTACAATGTATGTGATACATTGTAACTGTGATACAGTCCAGATTGTAATACATTGTTACAATATGGTACATTCCAATAGATACTGCTACAATTGTGTGAACCCAAATTTACAATGTAGTAAATTTGTAGTACAGTCCTGTATGTAATATGACAAATCAACCCAAAAATCCCATACTTACTGATACAAAATACAAGTTCAGGTGTAGAACCACATCCCTCAGTGTGCAGACCGCGAGATTTCTAGATCGGGGAGTGTTATACAGGGGGCAAAATACGGATGAGCACCCACCGGCACACCGACCACATATTGCAAGGGTTGGGTGCACTACATAAATCGGTTGGTCTGCCACCTTTGTTTTCCTTAGGGCCCTTTTACATGGAACGATGGTCGTTCAAAAAAAAATCGTTGGATCACGTGAATTTGAATGTTCATTTACTGTATAAACACGGCCAACGAATGCAAATTTGTTGCTTCTCCCTCGTCGTTCTTTCATGCAGGTATAAAGATAGTTGTTTGCTCGTTGCTGCGTGTAAACGGCAATCATCTAGTTGTTCACATTCACTGCTACAATTATGTGAACCCTTCAAAGAACTATTTGAATTTCAAAATCCCTTCAGAATGACAAGTCTACAGAAGAGTCCGTCACATTTCCAGGCCAGTAAATCTGAGCTCATAGAGGGGGTCTCCCAGTCAAGACCCTCATTTCTTGACCAAAATAAAACAAGCCAACACAGAACTTCTCCCATCTACTGATTCCAATGGAAACCAAGCTTTTCTGTGGTGGCAGTTTCCTTCACAGATAGGAGATGATTACTGTGGGTCAGTAAGGGTTAAGAGCTTGTAATCTAATCCCTGCATAGATATGGATGGTTAACATGCCTTCTACAGCCAAAGTGCCAATAGCCAAGCATTGGTCAGGACAGATTAGCCACTATTTTATGAGTTTAACCCTTTCAGGACCACTCCTTTTTTTCTGCTGTTCTTCCTCCAGGGTCACATCCTCTCTGTGTGCGCAATGACCAGAAGAGACGCCAAGGAAGTTTATAGTTTGTCTTATAAGTTGTTTTTCATTGTGGAAGTTGCCCCTTCCCCAGGGTGCGGGATGACTTGCATGGAATTATTAGATTTTGCTTTGTTTTGCACAATTCTGGTCACCATTGAAGGGGGTTATAATGAACTGTGCTGGAAGAGTGACATTAACATGACATCCCACATGATGTAGCTGTGTCCAAGGGCGAGAAAACACCGGAAAAATGTATCCTAGACTAAACCATGAATATTCAGTCTGACAGATGCAGAACAAAGTGCTGAAAAGTTCCTGACTGTCTGACAGATGTGTGATTCATCAGGAGCCGCAGTCTGTGGAGAACAAATGTGAGTAATGTTAAATACCCTATCTATCTCATTATCTATCTATTTCTCAACTGTTGTTACCAACTTCTCCAATCCCGGATTTCTTCACAGTGTAACATTTTAATTGTTACTAAATCGGCCATCATGTCTTACCAAACCTGCAATTTCACATGGAAGTGTAACCGCACACCGCAGGGTTCGGAGGAAATAAGCACAACGGTCCGGACAGTTATTTTATAGGACGGGTTTGACTAAACTGTATTTCCAAATACAGGATTGTGTTTTTCGGACAATGTGGCCATTTTTATCTCAGTCATATAAGGACACGCAGTCCAATAGGGAGGCACAAGGTTTAAGAGGTTGTGGTTGTATAGACTCCTAAAGTACTGCTAACCTCGGAGTCAGCGGGCAACTCAAGTATTTTCCTTTCCAAAGTTCATTTTACCATAAACTGTGAGCACCACATTGAGGACAACATTTACCCCAAATTTTGCAATCTAGGACTTGTGAAATACCGTATGTGCTTTATAAACAGTGTCATGATGAGAGGAGGCAGAGCTACATAGTGGAAAGAGTAGAGTACCCAACAGCACAGAGGATGTCAGTTTGCTGATATTTTAGGGAGGTGGAGGTGGGTAAGTGATCTGTGCACTCATGTGATAGCAAGGACAGGTCTCCATGTGGTGGGGCAGTATCATAACACAGGGTTCACAGCAGCATAGAGTATCTCAGGAGAGCAGCATAGAGCATTATTGTGCTGTAAAAGGGGCTTTTCTGGTTCTAAAATATTGCTAACCTGACCTCAGGATATCAGATTCGCCACTCGGGACCCCTGCTGCTCACCTATCTGAAGCTGCTGCGGCCACTTCACCGCATACCAGGCACAGCGCCGTACATTTCATAGCCTCTGCGCCTGGTGTAGCAGCTTTGTTCCATTTATTTGATTGGGACTGAGCTACTCTCAGGCCATGTGACCGAGGAACATGACATTGCAGGTCTGAAAAGAGGCTGTAGTTCTAACTTAATTGCCTCAGCCTCTTTAATCAGCTGATAGACAGGGGTCCCAAGTGGCAATCTATATTGATAAGCTATTCTAAATGAAGATCAGCAGTATATTAATCCTGGACAACCCCTTTTGTAAACGTCTGGATAGTATATCCTCAGGATAAGTCATCAGTAGTAGATTGGTGGGCATCTGTTGCCTAGGGCCCCCTGCACACAAGCGGAAATTCCACAGCGGGATTTTACGCAGAATTTCCGCCCATGCCCGCTGCCATAGGTTCGCATTAGATAATGCAATCCTATGCACACAGCCGCGATTTGTCCACGTGGAAACACGTGCGGAAAACACATCGCAGCATGTTCTATTTGTGTGCAGGTATTGCAGAGGTCTGCACAGAAATGTCAGTAGTGACGAGCCGCCTCCGCTCTGCGCATGCGCCGGCAGATAGAAGACACTGGTAGCAGGTGAGCTGCAGTTTTCTGCAGGGGCACGGGTCCGCATCCAGCTGAGAATTCTTGCAGCAGGATCCGACCCGGCCGTCTGCAGGCGGCCTTAGACTCCTGCTAATCAGTTGTTTGCCAGGCCGATGCACTTGTATACTAAACTGAATTCTGACAGAAGCAGACAGTTATGTTCTTACTGTAGTGGCCAGGCTTGGTATTGCAGGCATTGAAATGAATGGGAACTTTGCTTGCAATTCCAAGCTTGGCCACTGAAGTGGGAATGGAGCTGTCTGCTTTCTACAGAAATCAGCTCAGTGTACAAGCACACTGGCCTGGCAAACAGCTAATTGCCAGGGGTCTCAGGCAATGGACCCCCACCAATTTACTAGTGATGAGCTATCTTAAAGGCCCATTTACATGGAGCAATGATCGCTCAAATGACAGTTTGAGTGACAGCTTTGAGCAATCATTTTACATAAACTATTAGGTAGCTACTTAAGAACAAATAAGTCTGCAAATGAAGCCTCAGCTGAAAGCTGTTAATAGCCCGAGGGCTCTTATCGGCTTTCAGTGTTTTTTGTTCTCTAGCGGGAAACAATGCTATCAACACTACCCACGGAGAACTGCTGATAAGGCTGAACGATGATTTTTAGGTTGGACTGAATTTAACGATCAGCTAGCAGTGCACAAAAAGTTCACAATGGCCTCGCATTTAGATGCAACGATTATCGCTCAATCACTTTTTAGCAATTTTTTTTTTTTTGAGCAATCATCACTCCATGTAAATGGGCCTTTAGGAAAGGCCATCAACAGTTTACAACCAGAAAACCCCTTTAAGCTACGGCATTGCAAAAGCTGTAATTTCAGATCTTCCTCTGTATGAAGTCATTTTCGAGCAGCCATTGCATTAGCTGTAGAATCCGCCGTCCAGTTCGCACTCTGTTGTGGTCGGCTTCTCACATTTCTGTCTAGTTTCTGCTATTCCCAAAACCACACCGTCATATGAGAAATTTTCCAAATGTCAAGCAGAGCCGAGAACGCTTCTTAATAGAATCCGAGCTATGACGTGGAGAAAGAAATGTCTTCTGTGGGGTCTTGTAGATTCTGTTGCCCCCCCCATATGATGTACGCTACAGAGGATCCAATCAGCAGCCTGGAGTAGATTCCAACACTGGATCCATCCTGAACTTATACTGCAGGGTTTGGTTCTGTTCTTCATGCATCTCCCGCAGGAGGTGGCAGCCAGCTTTCCTAGAGTCCTGAAGGGCACATCAGCCTGGTTGTCCTGTAATTTTCGAGGGGAGATCGTATTCCATCGCTGTGAGAGAGAAATCGCTTATTTAAATTCACCCATTGTAAATCATAGGTTGTATTTTCGTACAATTTTTGTGCTTCCTGCAATGCACAAAATTCACAAGATTATTTTGGCCGTGTAAACGCAGCCATAAGCTGAGGACACTGGTTGTACACGGCCAAACCTTGCCAGCGCACGGGGACAACGGCCACATGATGTACTACCAAATCTTGGAAACCTTAGGCCTTATTTACACTGCTAAGAATAACGTGTTGCGAGACGCACAAAACATGTGTGTTGTAATAACCGACTGTTTTCAAAGGGTGCATGACACCTATTGATATGAATTGGGGGACCGTGTAATACATGGACGCTCTGCCCCAAAGAGCTACGGTTCCTCCATCTATCCCGGACTCCTAAGTCATCCCTCCGCCGTTTTGCAGTGATACACCTCCTTCCCCCTCCATATTGCCGCTCAGGAGTCGGTAGAGCCGGCGGTGCCCCCTTTGGTAGTTATGATGGCGGCTCCATCAACTTGAATCCAACAGAGAGATCAACTAGTCCTAATAATCGTAAGGAATAAGTCCTAAGGAAGAGGCATTCCTGTGCAGGCATCGGATACGGAATATATCACTGAGCTGGACATAGAAGCCGCCTCTACTGCTGACCACTAAGGACCATGTCATGGTTAAAGGGTAACTCCTCCCTTGTGACAAATTCTCTTATGACTCCCGTTCATATAACCCCTTAGGGACATAACCTATTTTTGACCTAAGGATGTGATCATTTTGGGGGGATTTTCATCCCCACTTTTCAAAAGCCATAACTTTTATATTTTTTCGCCAACATGGCTGTATGAGTATTTGTTTTTGCGCGGCGAGCTGTAGTTTTTATTGGCACAATTTTTTGAGTGCATATAATGTATGGTTTAACTTTTATACATTTTTTTCAGAGGGGAGAGACAAAACACCTCAATTCCACCATAGTTTTTTTTGTTTTTTTATTACTTCTTTACAGCAATAACCATGCAGCATAAATTACATGATACATTTTTTCTGCAGGTCAGTACAGTGCTGTCAGTCTGGATCTAGAGTCAGAAACGCTATCTTTTCTCCTTAGGGAGAGCAACTATACTATAAACTAAGTGAGGAGACTCAAATGGCCATGCACGCTCCTCTGGGTAATATGCAAATAAGGGAGATGGAATAAATCCTCCACAGTGCCACCTATTGAAAGGCAGCATTCCTTCAAGCTAAAGCCAGACTTTTTATACAAGCCTTGTTACAGTGACCGGGAATCAAAGTAAAGCCAGACTCCATGTGGATCTAGAAACACTGTATTCAAGTGGTCAGGTTTGGTACTGCAGCCATGGCCCGCACTGCATTCAGTGGAAGCTGTTCCTGTCCCATTCAGGGCTGCGGAAATGTTGACAGCGCTATCTGCTTTCACCGCCATCCACTCTGACAGCAAGCTGGTCGACCAGCTGATCAATGGGGCTCTCAAGTGGCGGACCTGAGAATAGGCTATCAATAGCAAAAGTCCCTGACAACTCTTAACAATGAAGCAATTTTAGAAATAGTCTTGATTAAAAACTGTTTTGTGTGTACAGCTCCTATGTTGAGCTATGTGTTTCCATGGTAATGGGCTACAAACAAACCCTGCATAACAGGTTACTCTCACACAGGCGTTAGTGAAAATGCAGCGTTTTACTGTGTTTTTAATGCCCCTATTATTGCAATGGGGGGATGAGAAGCGTTAAAAAGAGCTGAAATGCTCTAAAATAGAGCAGACAGCGTTTGCAAAAAAACGCTTGTCTGAGAAGCTCCATTGAAATCAATGGAGGCATTTTACAGCGTTTTTAGCTGGCATTTCAAACACCGCGCGCTAAACGCTGTAAAAACCGCTCATGTGAGAACGACCTAAAGGATTTCTCTGCATTCTGAGCCACAGAGGATGATGGGATACGAGACAATCTGTACAAACAGAGTCAATCCCGTAAATCAGCACCGTCCAAGCACGTCCCGCAGACGTCTGTCTAGAATGGTGTTTAAAGGGCAAATATTGTTAGGAAGAAGAATGATGTCACACAACAGTGTCTTTGTATCTGTGAAGGAAGCCCAGGGGGCCACAAATTACATATTTGTGAAAACTGGATCTAGTTTATGAGCCGCAAGCTGGAAAATCATGCAGTAAATATTAAAATGCTTCCGAGGAAAGACCGCAAGTAAACACTAGAAAATAAAAATAGTGTCCAGAAGGCAGAAAAGAGCTCGTAAAGCTGGGCTAATTTAGTCTTAGCCTATCAACTTATACATTAGTCCACAGCACCACCTAGGGGTAGAAAGCTGTCACTTCATTCCCAGTTTAGAAAAGTTGAATTCTTTAGAAGCCAGTTGTTGCAAAAAAACTATTTACGACATGCTGAGTTGTCCTCTTACAACAGCTTGTTAAGGAGGAACACCGTAGGCAAAACGGATAAGGTCGTGCATGACTAGGGTTGCTACCTTTGTCACAAAAAAGTATTGGTCATGGCAAAAGGGGACTTAGCTTATCACAAGATGTTTTTAATTCCATTATTCTAGTGACCCCATTAGTGGCTCCAGTAGTAATAGTGTCCCCCTTAGTGGCTCCAGTACTAATAGTGCCCCCCTTAGTGGCTCCAGTTGTAATAGTGCCCAGATTAGTGATCTCAGTAGTTATAATGATCCCCATAGTAGCCCTAGTATTAATAGTATCACCCTTAGTATCCGCAATAGCAATAGTGACCCCCACAGTGGTTCCAGTAGTAAGAGTGCATCTGTTAACGGCCCCAATAGTAATACTGCTGCCCACAGTGGCCTCAGTAGTAATAGTGAACTCCCACAATAGGTCCAGTAGCAACTGTGACCTCCATAGTGGCCCCAGTAGTAATAGTGACCCCCACAGTGGCCCTAGTAGTAACAATAACCTCCACAGTGGCCCCAGTAATAATAGTGTCCCCTACAGTGGCCCCAGTAGTAATAATGACCCCCACAGTGGCCCTAGTAGTGATAGTAACGCCCATAGTGAAAGCCCTGGCCGAGCAGCAATTAGACAAGCCAGCGTGTACACTTAACTGAAGTTCTGGTCCGGATGCTGCCAACTGTAAACCTATACAGGACCCTGGACTCTTCCGCCTGGCATTTGCGTTCCGGACGCTGCCTGCTGTACTGATACGGGGCACTGAACTCCTTTCTGCGGTGTCTGTATTCATACACCTACTGGTTGGTCTGGTTGTTGGAGCTGCTCAATGCAGGTAATTATTTTTTACTGGCTTCTAATATAAATTCCAGCACTGGCCCTCTGGACAGATCACCGTCCGGGTGACAACCCTATGCACAACACTGAGATTCAAAGGGTGTCACTGGTGCCTCTTATGAAGGCCCCCTAGGAAGTGCTTTATGTATGCGCTGTTAATACTGGAGTTTAGGTGGAGGTGACGTTGATCGGGGAAAGTAATATAAGTGCTGAGGTTTAGCAGGAAAAATTGCTATAGCGATTGATGTTCGTTAAATGGTTGCTGAGGGTTGTCCTAGACTGTTAATGCATATTATACAACTGATTCATGTAACAGTATCTATTGTGGCCCCTGTGGACATTGTGGGAGTGGTCTCGATCACGTTGGCCATATTGAAGCCCTGCAGCTTTCTGGGGAAGAAGTTGGGTGCAGTTTAAAAGTATGTGAAGCCTGGGAGCCTGCTGATGGAAGCTGTAGGAGCTCCAGTCATGAACCTGCTTTATAGCTAAGAGAGTGAATGTACACCATTAAAAGGGAATCTGTCATCACCTCTCTGGGGGCAGCATAAAGTAGAGACAGGCATGCTGACGGCAGCGATATGTCTGTCTTATCTATGAAGTAGATTCTCAGAAACATTTTTAAGTAGCAATACACATAGAGGACTACAGGAAGTAGTCCTCAATAGCCATGACTGCAGGCTAGCCCTGCCCACCTCACTGCCACTGATTGAAAGCTGTCTACCTATTACTGTGCACAGAGAAACAGCTGCCAATCACTGGCTGGAGGGTGGGCAGGACTAGCCTACAGTCATGGATATGGACTACTTCCTATAGTCCTCTATGTGTGTTCCTACTATTAAAATACAGTATATGTTTCTCACAAACTACTTCACTGATACATAAGTAAGACCTAACACTTCCATCACTACATTATGTTGCACTCTGAGAGATTCCCTTTAACACCTTAGTGACCTTGTTGTCTATTTTGGTCCTAAGGACAATGATTCTTGGGGGAAGTTTCATCTCCGGTTTTCAAAAGGCATAATTTTTCTATTTTCCTATTGACATGGCTATAAAAGGGCTTACTTTTGCGTGGCGAGCTGCGTTTTTTATTGGTAACATTTTTTAGGTACATATAATGTACTTTTATTAATGTTTTTGGAGGTCAGGGAGAAAAAAAAACACACCAATACGGCCAATGTTATTCTGTTTTTTTTTTAACACCATTAATCATGCAGCATAAATTACATGATAATATTTTTTCTGCAGGTTGATACGATATATATATATATACACACACACACACTTTTTTTGCATCCCTGCATTCAAAGTTCCATTACCTTTTTTTTCTTGACAATTTTTATTTATTTATTTTTAATTTTTTATGTCCCTGTAGGGGACTTGAACCTGCGATGCTGCGATCGTTCTGATAATAAATTGCAGTACTTCTGTACTGCAATGTATTATCGCTTATCATAGCGACCACAGGCCATGGGAGACCCTGACACTACTGGTTGGTGTCTGGTTGCCATGGCAAACCATGAGCCCTCCCTCTGTGAACCTTTTACATGCCATGGTCAACATTGATCTCGAAATGTAAGAGGTTAACAGTGAGGATTGGTGCTCTCACTGATCTCTGCTGTAGCAGGGGGAGGCTGTCAGTCACAGCCGGATCCCACTATGGATAGCAGGTGCTCAGCTTCGGAGCCTTTACTATCCATAGGACTAGAGATGAGCGAACGTACTCGTCCGAGCTTGATACTCGTTCGAGTATTAGGGTGTTCGAGATGCTCGTTACTCGAGACGAGCACCACGCGGTGTTCGAGTTACTTTCACTTTCATCTCTGAGACATTAGCGCGCTTTTCTGGCCAATAGAAAGACATGGAAGGCATTACAACTTCCTCCTGTGACGTTCCAGCCCTATACCACCCCCCTGCAGTGAGTGGCTGGGGAGATCAGGTGTCACCTGAGTATTAAAATCTGCCCCGCCAGCGGCTCGCCGCAGATGCATTCTGACATAGATCAGGGAAAGTGCTGGTGATGCTGCTGCTGCTATAGGGAGAGCGTTAGGTGTTATTTTAGGCTTGAAGAACCCCAACGGTCCTTCTTAGGGCCACATCTGACCGTGTGCAGTACTGTTGAGGCTGCTTTGAGCAGTGTTGCACAATTTTTTTTTTTTTTGTATATCGGGCGTGCAGACCATTGCGTCCTCAGTCTGCAGTCATTGTACAGAGTATAGGGGCAGTACTGGTGAGGCAGGGAAAGAGGGAAAGGTGAAAGAGATATACTGTCTATATAGGCAGTGGGCTTTTTCAAAAAAATTGGGGAAAAATACTATATTTGGGCTGCCTGTGACCGTCTTCGGTGTACTGCGTGTCTGCTGGGGGTAGTAGTCCTAATTAATATGCAGCTAAGCGTTACAGCAGGCTTGCGCAAAATTGTTTCCTGGCTCTTAGATCACCGCCGTTATAGCGCCAGAGGGAAAGAGTAAACATAATATATGCTGCATACAGTATCTGTCTGCTGTTTCAGCTCACCATTTAAAAAAAGGGAAGCCAAATACTTAAGGCGTACCACTGCCCTTTGGCGACTTGACTGCTTCTGCGCTGTGAATTCCACTAGCTCAGTCCTACGCACCTACGTCTCACTACAGGCGTGCGCAAAATTGTTTCCTGGCTCTGATGTGCGTTCCGTAAGCGAAGTCAGCCTCCAACCACAGGCCAATAAGCGGCACATTTAATTACAGCGTTCTGTTTCTGCTCTACTCGTATTACACCATTCTGAGGGGTAGGGGTAGGCCTAGAGGACGTGGACGCGGGCGAGGACGCGGAGGCCCAAGTCAGGGTGTGGGCACAGGCCGAGCTCCTGATCCAGGTGTATCGCAGCCGACTGCTGCGGGATTAGGAGAGAGGCAAGTTTCAGGGGTCCCCAGATTCATCTCACAATTAATGGGTCCACGCGGTAGACCTTTATTAGAAAATGAGCAGTGTGAGCAGGTCCTGTTGTGGATGGCAGAAAGTGCATCCAGCAATCTATCGACCACCCAGACTTCTACGCCGTCCACTGCTGCAACTCTGAATCCTCTGGCTGCTGCTCCTCCTTCCTCCCAGCCTCCTCACTCCATTACAATGACACATTCTGAGGAGCAGGCAGACTCCCAGGAACTGTTCTTGGGCCCCTGCCCAGAATGGGCAGCAATGGTTCCTCTCCCACCGGAGGAGTTTGTCGTGACCGATGCCCAACCTTTGGAAAGTTCCCGGGGTCCGGGGGATGAGGCTGGGGACTTCCGGCAACTGTCTCAAGACCTTTCAGTGGGTGAGGAGGACGATGATGATGAGACACAGTTGTCTATCACTCAGGTAGTAGTAATTGTAGTAAGTCCGAGGGAGGAGCGCACAGAGGATTCGGAGGAAAAGCAGCTGGACGATGAGGTGACTGACCCCACCTGGTTTGCTAAGCCTACTGAGGACAGGTCTTCAGAGGGGGAGGCAAGTGCAGCAGCAGGGCAGGTTGGAAGAAGCAGTGTGGTGGCCAGGGGTAGAGGCAGGGCCAGACCGAATAATCCACCAACTGTTTCCCAAAGCGCCCCCTCGCTCCATGCCACCCTGCAGAGGCCGAGGTGCTCAAAGGTCTGGCAGTTTTTCACTGAGAGTGCAGACGACCGACGAACTGTGGTGTGCAAGGTTTGTCGCGCAAGATCAGCCAGGGAGCCACCACCACCAGCCTCACCACCACCAGCATGCGCAGGCATATGATGGCCAAGCACCCCACAAGGTGGGACGAAGGCCGTTCACCGCCTCCGGTTTGCACCACTGCATCTCCCCCTGTGCCCCAACCTGCCACTGAGATCCAACCCCCCTCTCAGGACACAGGCACAACCGTCTCCCGGCCTGCACCCACACCCTCACCTCTGCTGTCCTCGGCCCCATCCAGCAATGTCTCTCAGCGCAGCGTCCAGCCGTCGCTAGCGCAACTGTTTGAGCGCAAGTATGCCGCCACGCACCCGCACGCTCAAGCGTTAAACGTGCACATAGCCAAATTGATCAGCCTGGAGATGCTGCCGTATAGGCTTGTGGAAACGGAGGCTTTCAAAAACATGATAGCGGCGGTGGCCCCATGCTACTCGGTTCCCAGTCACCGTTACTTTTCCCAATGTGCCATCCCAGCCCTGCACGACCACGTCTCCCGCAACATTGTACGCGCCCTCACCAACGTGGTTACTGCCAAGGTCCATTTAACAACGGACACGTGGACAAGCACAGGCAGGCAGAGCCACTATATCTCCCTAATGGCACATTGGGTGAATTTAGTGGAGGCTGGGACCGAGTCAGAGCCTGGGACCGCTCACGTCCTACCCAACCCCAGAATTGCGGGCCCCAGCTCGGTGCTGGTATCTGCGGCAGTGTATGCTTCCTCCACTAAACCACCCTCCTCCTCCTCCTACGCAACCTCTGTCTCGCAATCAAGATGTGTCAGCAGCAGCACGTCGCTACCAGTCGGTGTCGCGTGGGGTGGCAGCACAGCGGTGGGCAAGCGCCAGCAGGCCATGCTGAAACTACTCAGCTTAGGAGATAGGAGGCCCACGGCCCACGAACTGCTGCAGGGTCTGACAGAGCAGACTGACCGCTGGTTTCGCCGCTCAGCCTCCAACAGGGCATGGTCGTGTGTGACAACGGACGTAACCTGGTGGCGGCTCTGCAGCTCGGCAGCCTCACGCACGTGCCATGCCTGGCCCACGTCTTTAATTTGGTGGTTCAGCGCTTTCTGAAAAGCTACCCACGCTTGTCAGACCTGCTCGGAAAGGTGTGCCGGCTCAGCGCACATTTCCGCAAGTCCAAGACGGACGCTGCCACCCTGCGGACCCTGCAACATCGGTTTAATCTGCCAGTGCACCGACTGCTGTGCGACGTGCCCACATGGTGGAACTCTACACTCCACATGTTGGCCAGGCTCTATGAGCAGCATAGAGCTATAGTGGAATACCAACTCCAACATGGGCGGCGTAGTGGGAGTCAGCCTCCTCAATTCTTTACAGAAGAGTGGGCCTGGTTGGCAGACATCTGCCAGGTCCTTGGAAACTTTGAGGAGTCTACCCAGATGGTGAGCGGCGATGCTGCAATCATTAGCGTCACCATTCCTCTGCTATGCCTCTTGAGAAGTTCCCTGCAAAGCATAAAGGCAGACGCTTTGCACTTGGAAATGGAGGCGGGGGATGACAGTATGTCGCTGGATAGTCAGAGCACCCTCATGTCTATATCTCAGCGCATTGAGGAGGAGGAGGAGGAGGGGGAGGAGCATGAGGAGGAGGGGGAAGAGACAGCTTGGCCCACTGCTGAGGGTACCCATGCTGCTTGCCTGTCATCCTTTCAGCGTGTATGGCCTGAAGAAGAGGAGGAGGAGGATCCTGAAAGTGATCTTCCTAGTGAGGACAGCCATGTGTTGCGTACAGGTACCCTGGCACACATGGCGGACTTCATGTTAGGATGCCTTTCTCGTGACCCTCGCGTTACACGCATTCTGGCCACTACGTATTACTGGGTGTACACACTGCTCGACCCACGGTATAAGGAGAACCTTTCCACTCTCATACCCGAAGAGGAAAGGGGTTCGAGAGTGATGCTATACCACAGGACCCTGGCGGACAAACTGATGGTAAAATTCCCATCCGACAGCGCTAGTGGCAGAAGGCGCAGTTCCGAGGGCCAGGTAGCAGGGGAGGCACGGAGATCAGGCAGCATGTACAGCACAGGCAGGGGAACACTCTCCAAGGCCTTTGCCAGCTTTATGGCTCCCCAGCAAGACTGTGTCACCGCTCCCCAGTCAAGGCTGAGTCGGCGGGAGCACTGTAAAAGGATGGTGAGGGAGTACGTAGCCGATCGCACGACCGTCCTCCGTGACGCCTCTGCCCCCTACAACTACTGGGTGTCAAAGCTGAACACGTGGCCTGAACTTGCGCTGTATGCCCTGGAGGTGCTTGCTTGTCCTGTGGCTAGCGTCTTGTCAGAGAGGGTGTTTAGTGCGGCTGGGGGAATCATCACGGATAAGCGTACCCGCCTGTCAACTGACAGTGCCGACAGGCTTACACTCATAAAGATGAACAAAGCCTGGATTTCCCCAGACTTCTCTTCTCCACCAGCGGACAGCAGCGGTACCTAAACAATACGTAGGCTGCACCCGCGGATGGAAGCATTGTTCTCTATCACCATCAAAAACGGGGACCTTTTAGCTTCATCAATCTGTGTATTATATTCATCCTCCTCCTCCTCCTGCTCCTCTGAGCTTTGTGGGCAATTTTTCTTAGGTCCACAAGGCTCAGTCATATAATTTTTGTAAACAATGTTTATACGTTTCAATTCTCATTAAAGCGTTGAAACTTTCACCTGAACCAATTTTTATTTTAACTGGGCTGCCTACAGGCCTAGTTACAAATTAAGCCACATTAACCAAAGCGATTAATGGGTTTCACCTGCCCTCTTGGTTGGGCATGGGCAATTTTTCTGAGGTACATTAGTACTGTTGGTACACCAATTTTTTTGGGCCCTCGCCTACAGTGTAATCCTAGTAATTTTTATGGGCTTCGCCTGCACTCATGGTACAGCAAGGTGTGTGGGGTTGGTCTACACTTTTTGCTACATAAACATAAATGTAACTGGGGCCTTGTCTATACTGCAACTACTGAAATGTGAAAGAGACTGTTATCTCCCTAAACTGCTGCAACAGGAATGTTACTGTGGCCTGTCTTGACTGCTACTACTACTGAAATGGAACTAATACTGTGCTCCCCCTATAATGCTGCTAGTGATATGTTACTGGGGCCTGTCCCTAATGCTACCTCTGAAATGTTACTAATTCTGGGCTCTACCTATACCGCTGCTAATGCTATGTCACTGGGGTGTGGAAACGGAGGCTTCCCAAAGACATGATGGCGGCGAGGCCATTTCCCACCAACGCGGTTACTGTTAAGGTGCATATAACCACGGACACGTGGAGAGGACACGTAGTGCCTCAAAAACATCCCCCTCCTCCTCCAACAATGAGAACATTCTTGGCAAATACCTTTGCATTGGTCCGTCTGGTGGCAGTCCAAGAATTTCACCTTTACCGACACAACAAGAGAGCCCCCCACCATCCCCCCGCCTCGGCCCACTTAATCCTGGCCACATTCCGAAAACCAACTAAATAAAACCGCGCTACTAGGTTCGCAGTCGCCACCACATTCCCACCAACGCGGTTACTGTTAAGGTACATATTACCACTCTGACTGGGGCATGCACTGTGGGCCGAAGCACACCTGTATTGTCTGTGACGTTAGCTCTGCTGAGCAGGGCACTGCAATAGGATACGTTTATGTACCGCCGATGGGTTCCAGGGAGCCACCCATGCTGTGGGTCCACAGGGACTTCACATTAGGGATTTGTACCTGCCAGTGTCTATGTATTAAAAACCCAGGTCAGACTGAGGCATGCAGTGTGGGCCGAAGACCACCTGCATTTAATCGGACATTACCTCAGCTATGATGGGCAATGCAATGGGATATATTTATGTACCGCCGGTGGCTTCCTGGGACCCACCCATGCTGTCGGTCCACACGGAGTTGTAACTGCATGTGTCCACTTCTAAAGAAACCCAGTCAGACTGGGGCATGCAGTGTGGGCCGAAGACCACCTGCATTTAATCGGACGTTACCTCAGCTGTGATGGGCAATGCAATGGGATATATTTATGTACCGCCGGTGGCTTCCAGGGAGCCACCCATGCTGTGGGTGCACACGGAATTCCCATTGCGGAGTTGTACCTTCCTGTGACTATTTATAAAAAACCCTGGTCTGACTGGGGCATGCAGACACCTTGACAGAATGAATAGTGTGTGGCACATGGGTTCCCCATTGCTATGTCCACGTGTGCAGCTCCTGATGGAGGTGGCACAGGATTGGATTTCTCATTGCTTCTGTACAGCATTGTGGGCTATCGCCCCGCCCCTTTTAAAGAGGGTCGCTGCCTGGCCGTGCCAACCCTCTGCAGTGTGTGCCTGCGGTTCCTCCTCATGGCAGACGCACTTATAAATAGACATGAGGGTGGTGTGGCTATGAGGCCAGCGTGTGGCATGAGTGCATCTGAAGGCTGCGCAGGGACACTTTGGTGTGCGCTGTGGACACTGGGTCGTGCGGGGGGGTTGGGCAGCATGTTTCCCAGGAGAAGTGGCAGCGGTTTCTCCAGCTCTCCGATTCTCCAATCCCGGATTTCTTCACAGTGTAACATTTTAATTGTTACTAAATCGGCCATCATGTCTTACCAAACCTGCAATTTCACATGGAAGTGTAACCGCACACCGCAGGGTTCGGAGGAAATAAGCACAACGGTCCGGACAGTTATTTTATAGCACGGGTTTGACTCAACTGTATTTCCAAATACAGGATTGTGTTTTTCGGACAATGTGGCCATTTTTATCTCAGTCATATAAGGACACGCAGTCCAATAGGGAGGCACAAGGTTTAAGAGGTTGTGGTTGTATAGACTCCTAAAGTACTGCTAACCTCGGAGTCAGCGGGCAACTCAAGTATTTTCCTTTCCAAAGTTCATTTTACCATAAACTGTGAGCACCACATTGAGGACAACATTTACCCCAAATTTTGCAATCTAGGACTTGTGAAATACCGTATGTGCTTTATAAACAGTGTCATGATGAGAGGAGGCAGAGCTACATAGTGGAAAGAGTAGAGTACCCAACAGCACAGAGGATGTCAGTTTGCTGATATTTTAGGGAGGTGGAGGTGGGTAAGTGATCTGTGCACTCATGTGATAGCAAGGACAGGTCTCCATGTGGTGGGGCAGTATCATAACACAGGGTTCACAGCAGCATAGAGTATCTCAGGAGAGCAGCATAGAGCATTATTGTGCTGTAAAAGGGGCTTTTCCGGTTCTAAAATATTGCTAACCTGACCTCAGGATATCAGATTCGCCACTCGGGACCCCTGCTGCTCACCTATCTGAAGCTGCTGCGGCCACTTCACCGCATACCAGGTACAGCGCCGTACATTTCATAGCCTCTGCGCCTGGTGTAGCAGCTTTGTTCCATTTATTTGATTGGGACTGAGCTACTCTCAGGCCATGTGACCGAGGAACATGACATTGCAGGTCTGAAAAGAGGCTGTAGTTCTAACTTAATTGCCTCAGCCTCTTTAATCAGCTGATAGACAGGGGTCCCAAGTGGCAATCTATATTGATAAGCTATTCTAAATGAAGATCAGCAGTATATTAATCCTGGACAACCCCTTTTGTAAACGTCTGGATAGTATATCCTCAGGATAAGTCATCAGTAGTAGATTGGTGGGCATCTGTTGCCTAGGGCCCCCTGCACACAAGCGGAAATTCCACAGCGGGATTTTACACAGAATTTCCGCCCATGCCCGCTGCCATAGGATCGCATTAGATAATGCAATCCTATGCACACAGCCGCGATTTGTCCACGTGCGGAAAACCCATCGCAGCATATTGTATTTTTGTGCAGGTCTTGCAGAGGTCTGCACAGAAATGTCAGTAGTGACGAGCCGCCTCCGCTCTGCGCATGCGCCGGCAGATAGAAGACACTGGTAGCAGGTGAGCTGCAGTTCTCTGCAGGGGCACGGGTCCGCATCCAGCTGAGGATTCTTGCAGCAGGATCCGACCCGGCCGTCTGCAGGCGGCCTTAGACTCCTGCTAATCAGTTGTTTGCCAGGCTGATGCACTGGTATACTAAACTGAATTCTGACAGAAGCAGACAGCTATGTTCTTACTGTAGTGGCCAGGCTTGGTATTGCAGGCATTGAAATGAATGGGAACTTTGCTTGCAATTCCAAGCTTGGCCACTGAAGTGGGAATGGAGCTGTCTGCTTTCTACAGAAATCAGCTCAGTGTACAAGCACACTGGCCTGGCAAACAGCTAATTGCCAGGGGTCTCAGGCAATGGACCCCCACCAATTTACTAGTGATGAGCTATCTTAAAGGCCCATTTACATGGAGCAATGATCGCTCAAATGACAGTTTGAGTGACAGCTTTGAGCAATCATTTTACATAAACTATTAGGTAGCTACTTAAGAACAAATAAGTCTGCAAATGAAGCCTCAGCTGAAAGCTGTTAATAGCCCGAGGGCTCTTATCGGCTTTCAGTTTTTTTTGTTCTCTAGCGGGAAACAATGCTATCAGCACTACCCACGGAGAACTGCTGATAAGGCTGAACGATGATTTTTAGGTTGGACTGAATTTAACGATCAGCTAGCAGAGCACAAAAAGTTCACAATGGCCGCGCATTTAGATGCAACGATTATCACTCAAACAATCACTTTTTAGCAATTTTTTTTTTTTTTTTGAGCAATCATCACTCCATGTAAATGGGCCTTTAGGAAAGGCCATCAACAGTTTACAACCAGAAAACCCCTTTAAGCTACGGCAGGGTTTGGTTCTGTTCTTCATGCATCTCCCGCAGGAGGTGGCAGCCAGCTTTCCTGGAGTCCTGAAGGGCACATCAGCCTGGTTGTCCTGTAATTTTCGAGGGGAGATCGTATTCCATCGCTGTGAGAGAGAAATCGCTTATTTAAATTCACCCATTGTAAATCATAGGTTGTATTTTCGTACCATTTTTGTGCTTCCCGCAACGCACAAAATTCACAATATTATTTTTGGCCGTGTAAACGCAGCCATAAGCTGAGGACACTGGTTGTATATGGCCAAACCTTGCCAGCGCACGGGGACAACGGCCACATGATGTACTACCAAATCTTGGAAACCTTAGGCCTTATTTACACTGCTAAGAATAACGTGTTGCGAGACGCACAAAACATGTGTGTTGTAATAACCGACTGTTTTCAAAGGGTGCATGACACCTATTGAAATGAATTGGGGGACCGTGTAATACATGGACGCTCTGCCCCAAAGAGCTACGGTTCCTCCATCTTTCCTGGACTCCTGAGTCATCCCTCCGCCGTTCTGCAGTGATACACCTCCTTCCCCCTCCATATTGCCGCTCAGGAGTCGGTAAAGCCAGCGGTGCCCCCTTTGGTAGTTGTGATAGCGGCTCCATTGTGTTTTACCACCAGTAGATATAATTAAAGGGGTTGTCCCGCGCCGAAACGGGTTTTTTTTTTTTTCAACCCCTTCCCGTTCGGCGCGAGACAACCCCGATGCAGGGGTTAAAAAAGAACACCGGACAGCGCTTACCTTAATCTCCGCGCTCCGGTGACTTCTTACTTACCCGGTGAAGATGGCCGCCGGCATCTTCTCCCTCGGTGGACCGCAGGGCTTCTGTGCGGTCCATTGCCGATTCCAGCCTCCTGATTGGCTGGAATCGGCACGTGACGGGGCGGAGCTACACGGAGCTACACGGAGCCCCATTGAGAAAGCAGAAGACCCGGACTGCACAAGCGCGTCTAATTTGGCCATTAGACGGCGAAAATTAGACGGCAACCATGGAGACGAGGACGCCAGCAACGGAACAGGTAAGTGAATAACTTTTGATAACTTCTGTATGGCTCATAATTAATGCACAATGTACATTACAAAGTGCATTAATATGGCCATATAGAAGTGTATAGACCCACTTGCTGCCGCGGGACAACCCCTTTAAGCACGCCTATATTTACTAGGGGGATGACACTCAGCTCATTCTCCACGGACTCCCGCTACGAATTCTACACTTTTGTGGCCAGAAAAATGGTGTCCTATAGACTTTGGTAAAATATTCCAGCACCTGAACACAATAGCTGCCTCTGTCCATCCCGGGGCACATGACCGGCTGCTCGGAGAAGGGGTAACCCAAAAAATCCTCTTACTCATGAAACGCATCGCCGTCGGCAGAGCTCTGGAATGTGAGCAGGAGAGTGGGATGGCCGGTATAAGACCCAACGCGTCCCCAACACGACTGCAGCATGAAATGTGCCGTGTGACGCTGCAGTGAATGGGATCGCACCTGGTCTGAAATAGTGGAGGAAGAAGGACGGAACCTGAAGAGCAAACTGCCCAGATGTAACCGTCCTCCTAGAAGATCTCCCTTCGGCGCTGTTCACATCTGCGTTCAGGGTTTCCATTCTTTGTTCCACCCTGGAAGGAGGAAAACGGAATCCCTGCTGTGAACGAAGCTGTCTGAAACCAAACGGCACTGGATGGACCCCACTGACTATCATGGGGTCTATATGGCTTCCCTTCAGTATTTTCTGTGAAGAAATAGTGCAGCATGCTGCTGTGTTTCATCCAGGATTTGTGGACGGATCTGCGCTGGGGGTCTGAACGGAGCCTCCGATGCAGATGTGGACACAGCCTTATTAAGGCTCATTGCCCCTCATCTAGTTGCCGGACCCTCATTTAGTCCTTGATATAACAGGAATCAGCTTTCTGATGTATGTAAGTGTGTGATTATACAGTACCCAGCAGTTTATATAAGCATGCAGAGCTGCAGTGTAAAGCATGGTAGACTTGAAGAAAACAAAGTCTATTTCAGACAACTTGAATCCAACAGACAGATTAACTAGTCCTAATAATCGTAAGGAATAAGTCCTAAGGAAGAGGCATTCCTGTGCAGGCATCGGATATGGAATATATCACTGAGCTGGGCATAGAAGCCGCCTCTACTGCTGACCACTAAGGACCACGGCATGCTTAAAGGGTAACTCCTCCCTTGTGACAAATTCTCTTATGACTCCCGTTCATATAACCCCTTAGGGACATATCCTATTTTTTACCTAAGGATGTGATCATTTTTGGGGGATTTTCATCTCCACTTTTCAAAAGCCATAACTTTTATATTTTTTCGCCAACATGGCCGTATGCGTATTTGATTTTTGCACGGCGAGCTGTAGTTTTTATTGGCACAATTTTTTGAGTGCATATAATGTATGGTTTAACTTTTATACATTTTTTTTCAGAGGGGAGAGACAAAACACCTCAATTCTACCATTTTTTTTCTACCGTTTTTTTCATTTTTTTATTACTTCTTTACAGCAATAACCATACAGCATAAATGACATGATACATTTTTCTGCAGGTCAGTACAATTACGAAAATGTAGAAAAGGAGAGAACATGTTTAACTTATTGTACGGGTCATTGCAGATGCGTTGATACCAAATGTGTTATTTTTTATTTTATTTTTTCATTTCATATTTTTTAAAGCGGGGAAAGTGGGCTTTTTTTTGATACAACATTTTTACACTACTTAGATTTTTTTAAACACATTTTTATGTCCCTGTAGGGGACATAAAGCTGTGATCATATGATCGCTATGATAATACACTACAGTATATCTGTACTGCATTGTATTATCGTTATTGCTAGTGATCATATGCCATGGCATGCCGGAATGCCATGCAACCCGTCGTTCCTCTGTGATGAGGCCCAGAGGAAGCACCCCCCCCCCCACCCTCTGTAAAGCCTTTAGTTATCATGATCAACATTGATTACGGCATGTAAGAGGTTAACAAGGATCCCCGCTGGTGCAGCGAGAGGCCAGCTATCACTCACAGCCAGCTCCCACTGCAGATAGCATAGTCTCAGCTTCTGAGCTCCTGCCGTGCACATGATGTAAGTTTACGTCCTGTTGCCTTAAGTACCAGGCAGCCAGGACAACGTAAACTTACATCCTGTGACATTAGGGGTAAAGGTGTTCTCTAGACCTTTTACTATCAATGACTTATCATCAATAGTTGATTTTGGAGGTCTGCCACTTGGGATCCCCACCAATGAGCTGATCATCCGGCTTGCTGTCAGTGTGGATCTAGAGTCAGAAACGCTATCTTTTCTCCTTAGGGAGAGCAACTATACTATAAACTAAGTGAGGAGACTCAAATGGCCACGCACGCTCCTCTGGGTAATATACAAATAAGGGAGATGGAATAAATCCTCCTCAGTGCCACCTATTGGAAGACAGCAATCCTTCAAGCCAAAGTCAGACTTTTTATACAAGCCTTGTTACAATGACTGAGAATCAAAGCAAAGCCAGACTCCATGGGGATCTAGCAACACTGTATTGCAGTGGTCAGGTTTGGTACTGCAGCCATGGCCCCCACTGCATTCAGTGGAAGCTGTTCCTGTCTCATTCAGGGCTGCTGAAATGTTGACAGCGCTATCTGCTTTCACCGCCATCCACTCTCACAGCAAGCTGGTTGACCAGCTGATCAGTGGGGCTCCCAAGTGGCGGACCTGAGAATAGGTTATCAATAGCAAAAGTCCCTGACAACTCTTAACAATGAAGCAATTTTAGAAATAGTCTTGATTAAAAACTGTTTTGTGTGTGCAGCTCCTATGTTGAGCTATGTGTTTCCATGGTAATGGGCTACAAACAAACCCTGCATAACAGGTTACTCTCACACAGGCGTTAGTGAAAATGCAGCGTTTTACTGTGTTTTTAATGCCCCTATTATTGCAATGGGGGGATGAGAAGCGTTAAAAATCGCTGAAATGCTCTAAAATAGAGCAGACAGCGTTTGCAAAAAACCGCTTGTCTGAGAAGCTCCATTGAAATCAATGGAGGCATTTTACAGTGTTTTTAGCTGGCATTTCAAATGCCGCGCGCTAAACGCTGTAAAAACCGCTCATGTGAGAACGACCTAAAGGATTTCTCTGCATTCTGAGCCATAGAGGATGATGGGATACGAGACAATCTGTACAGACAGAGTCAATCCCGTAAATCAGCACCGTCCAAGCACGTCCCGCAGACGTCTGTCTAGAATGGTGTTTAAAGGGCAAATATTGTTAGGAAGAAGAATGATGTCACACAACAGTGTCTTTGTATCTGTGAAGGAAGCCCAGGGGGCCACAAATTACATATTTGTGAAAACTGGATCTAGTTTATGAGCCGCAAGCTGGAAAATCATGCAGTAAATATTAAAATGCTTCCGAGGAAAGACCGCAAGTAAACACTAGAAAATAAAAATAGTGTCCAGAAGGCAGAAAAGAGCTCCATTCCCAGTTTAGAAAAGTTGAATTCTTTAGAAGCCAGTTGTTGCAAAAAAACTATTTACGACATGCTGAGTTGTCCTCTTACAACAGCTTGTTAAGGAGGAACACCGTAGGCAAAACGGATAAGGTCGTGCATGACTAGGGTTGCTACCTTTGTCACAAAAAAGTATTGGTCATGGCAAAAGGGGACTTAGCTTATCACAAGATGTTTTTAATTCCATTATTCTAGTGACCCCATTAGTGGCTCCAGTAGTAATAGTGTCCCCCTTAGTGGCTCCAGTACTAATAGTGCCCCCCTTAGTGGCTCCAGTTGTAATAGTGCCCAGATTAGTGATCTCAGTAGTTATAATGATCCCCATAGTAGCCCTAGTATTAATAGTATCACCCTTAGTATCCGCAATAGCAATAGTGACCCCCACAGTGGTTCCAGTAGTAAGAGTGCATCTGTTAACGGCCCCAATAGTAATACTGCTGCCCACAGTGGCCTCAGTAGTAATAGTGAACTCCCACAATAGGTCCAGTAGCAACTGTGACCTCCATAGTGGCCCCAGTAGTAATAGTGACCCCCACAGTGGCCCTAGTAGTAACAATAACCTCCACAGTGGCCCCAGTAATAATAGTGTCCCCTACAGTGGCCCCAGTAGTAATAATGACCCCCACAGTGGCCCTAGTAGTGATAGTAACGCCCATAGTGAAAGCCCTGGCCGAGCAGCAATTAGACAAGCCAGCGTGTACACTTAACTGAAGTTCTGGTCCGGATGCTGCCAACTGTAAACCTATACAGGACCCTGGACTCTTCCGCCTGGCATTTGCGTTCCGGACGCTGCCTGCTGTACTGATACGGGGCACTGGACTCCTTCCTGCGGTGTCTGTATTCATACACGTACTGGTTGGTCTGGTTGTTGGAGCTGCTCAATGCAGGTAATTATTTTTTACTGGCTTCTAATATAAATTCCAGCACTGGCCCTCTGGACAGATCACCGTCCGGGTGACAACCCTATGCACAACACTGAGATTCAAAGGGTGTCACTGGTGCCTCTTATGAAGGCCCCCTAGGAAGTGCTTTATGTATGCGCTGTTAATACTGGAGTTTAGGTGGAGGTGACGTTGATCGGGGAAAGTAATATAAGTGCTGAGGTTTAGCAGGAAAAATTGCTATAGCGATTGATGTTCGTTAAATGGTTGCTGAGGGTTGTCCTAGACTGTTAATGCATATTATACAACTGATTCATGTAACAGTATCTATTGTGGCCCCTGTGGACATTGTGGGAGTGGTCTCGATCCCGTTGGCCATATTGAAGCCCTGCAGCTTTCTGGGGAAGAAGTTGGGTGCAGTTTAAAAGTATGTGAAGCCTGGGAGCCTGCTGATGGAAGCTGTAGGAGCTCCAGTCATGAACCTGCTTTATAGCTAAGAGAGTGAATTTACACCATTAAAAGGGAATCTATCATCACCTCTCTGGGGGCAGCATAAAGTAGAGACAGGCATGCTGACGGCAGCGATATGTCTGTCTTATCTATGAAGTAGATTCTCAGAAACATTTTTTAAGTAGCAATACACATAGAGGACTACAGGAAGTAGTCCTCAATAGCCATGACTGCAGGCTAGCCCTGCCCACCTCACTGCCACTGATTGAAAGCTGTCTACCTATTACTGTGCACAGAGAAACAGCTGCCAATCACTGGCTGGAGGGTGGGCAGGACTAGCCTGCAGTCATGGATATGGACTACTTCCTATAGTCCTCTATGTGTGTTCCTACTATTAAAATACAGTATATGTTTTTCACAAACTACTTCACTGATACATAAGTAAGACCTAACACTTCCATCACTACATTATGTTGCACTCTGAGAGATTCCCTTTAACACCTTAGTGACCTTGTTGTCTATTTTGGTCCTAAGGACAATGATTCTTGGGGGAATTTTCATCTCCGGTTTTAAAAAGCCATAATTTTTCTATTTTCCTATTGACATGGCCATAAAAGGGCTTACTTTTGCGTGACGAGCTGTGGTTTTTATTGGTGCCATTTTTTAGGTATATATAATGTACTTTTATTAATGTTTTTTTTCTTACACATTTTTTATGTCCCTGCAGGGGACTTGAACCTGCTATGCTCTGATCGCACTGATAATAAATTGCAGTACTTCTGTACTGCAATGTATTATCGCTTATCATAGCGACTACAGGCCATGGGAGACCCAGACACTACTGGCTGGGGTCTGGTTGCCATGGCAATCCATGAGCCCTCCCCCTGTGAACATTTTACATGCCATGATCAACATTGATCTCGGAATGTAAGAGGTTAACAGTGAGGATTGGTGCTCTCACTGATCTCTGCTGTAGCAGGGGGAGGCTATGGATAGCGGGTTCTCAGCTTCTGAGCCTTTACTATCCATAGGACGTAAATTAATACTTATGCACTGGAAACCCTTCCCAGCCAGAGTGTAAATATATGTCCTGTGATGGAAAGGGATTATAAAACCATGAGTGCACAGCATTGTGAACAGATGAGAATGTCCACAGAGCTATTCCAGGCCTGCTGAGTAACTAAGAGACCATTAATATGTAAAGAGACTGAGATGTGATCCTGCAGGGGCTGAAAGCTGAGACAGTGTTGCCGAGTAGTAAAGTCAGCATTGTCAAACTATTTGAAACTGTGTTGCAACATTCTGGAATTGTGTGCCAAGTTAAAGTGACTGTACGCTGATTCAGCTGCCAAGGTGATTGTTAAAGTTTACCACAATGTGTATTCTGGGTCTTGATTCACCTGCAATGGGGAATCCCCACAGAATTTCCCTTTTGGGCTCCTTCCCACGGACGGATTTCCGCTGCGTGATGCACGGCGGAAATCTGCTGCGTTGCCCGCAGCTATTAGATTCTATTGAACCTAATAGCTCAATGCTCACGGTGCGGAATTTCATCGCGGAATTCCGCACCGTGAAATCACCCGACCTCACCCGCGGCATGTTCTATTTGCCGCGGGTGTACGCGCGGACGGCTTCCATTGCAGTCAATGGAAGCCGTCCGTCACGCTATCTTCCGCTGTAGCACAGCGGAAGATAGAGTGAAACCGCTTCCCCGCCTACCGCCGCCGCGCCATATGACGTGGCCGGCGCGCCATATGACACGGCCGGCCGCGTCATGTGACGCTGTGGGCGTGTCACGTGACGTGGCTGGCGTGTCACATGACACTGAGGCGTGTCACGCCGAAGCGTCATGCGGGACGTAGGACGCTGGATCCGCAGGTAAGTATTGGGGTCTCTTGGGGGCGCCGTGACGGGCTCCGCCGTGGAATTCCGCGGCGGAGCCCGTCACGGCCGTGTGCAGCCGGCCTTAGACCTGTCTCTTCTTGTGACATTGTATCTTTTTTCTCCTTCCAGGCTTTTGAGGCTTCCTCAGGATTTATTACTTGTTGCCCATGCAAGGAAGCAAGAAAGTTGTGACATCTGTCTTTGATCAGGATGCCTTTACTCTTTGCATCTATTACTCCACTCCGATTGGGGTCATCTATCGGCTAATTCAGTGCAATAAAAATTTATATTAAATTCAGATGATTAAATATTCCAGCAAGGAAGAGGAGTTCCTAGAAAGCCTAATGATTTCAAGATGGCGAGTAATCAGGGCAGCATTAGAGCTGAGGTCTCCAGGTCTTGCGCTGACAAGAGCAAACAACACAGAAGCAGTTGTAGAAATGTAGTAATCAGTGCTATCTGTGATAGAACCGCAAGAAAATATACTACCGATCATAAGTTTTAGAACAGCTCAGTTTTTCCAGTTTTTATTGATATGTACAGTTTAATGTCTCAAATGTACTTTGAAATGAAAGCATAGAACAAATAAACACGTTTTAGGCCTAATGCACACGGCTGGGTCAGATTCCGCATGTGGGATCCTGAAGCGGAATCAGACCCTGTGCGTGGCCGGTGACCCCTGCATAACTGTCCAGATTCTTTTCATCTGTGCTGCGGATGCGCTGGCAGTACAGATAATACCACGCCGTCGCTAGGCGATGACACGGATCCCGCGGCCTTTCCACAATTCTTTTACATTGCATGCTGTGGCAGGTATTAGCTGCGTAATCCAGAGGTGGATGCTCGCTCCGGATTCTGCAATGCAAATCCGGCCGTGTGCATTGGGCCTTAAGATGAATAAAAATAATGGAGTAACTTTGTTTCACTCAATTACATCTAGATGTGTGACTCTTCACAGTCGCCCCTCTGACTGATATAACAGCTTTACACCATTGAGGCATTCTTCCTACAATTGCATTCAGATATTGTTCAGAAACATCTTCCCAACATTGTTACAGACATTCTCACACAAGTGCTGCACTTGTAGGTTACTTTGTTTTCACTAGAGATGAGCGAGCACCAAAATGCTCGGGTGCTCGTTACTCGAGACGAACTTTTCGCGATGCTCGAGGGTTCGTTTCGAGTAACGAACCCCATTGAAGTCAATGGGCGACCCGAGCATTTTTGTATTTCGCCGATGCTCGCTATGGTTTTCATTTGTGAAAATCTGGACAATTCAAGAAAGTGATGGGAACGACACAGCAACGGATAGGGCAGGCGAGGGGCTACATGTTGGGCTGCATCTCAAGTTCACAGGTCCCACTAGTAAGCCACAATACCGGCAAGAGTGGCCCCCCCCCCCTCCCAACAACTTTTACTTCTGAAAAACCCTCATTAGCAATGCATACCTTAGCTAAGCACCACACTACCTCCAACAAAGCACAATCACTGCCTGCATGACACTCCGCTGCCACTTCTCCTGGGTTACATGCTGCCCAACCCCCCCCCCCCCCGCACGACAGTGTCCACAGAGTACACCAAATTGTCCCTGCCCAGCCTTCAGCTGCCCTCATGCCACGCCACCCTCATGTCTATTTATAAGTGCGTCTGCCAGAGGAAAAGCAGGCACACACTGCAGAGGGTTGGCATGGCTAGGCAGCGACCCCCCCATAAAAGGGGCGGGGCGATAGTCCACAATGCTGTACAGAAGCAATGAGAAATCCAATCCTGTGCCACCTCCATCTGGAGCTGGACACGTGGGCATAGCAATGGGGAACCTATGTGCCACACACTATTCATTCTGTCAAGGTGTCTGCATGCCCCAGTCAGACCGCGGTTTTTAAAAAATAGTCACAGGCAGGTACAACTCCGCAATGGGAATTCCGTGTGCACCCACAGCATGGGTGGCTCCCTGGAACCCACCCGCTGTACACAAATGTATCCCATTGCAGTGCCCATCACAGCTGAGGTAATGTCGTGCTTAATACAGGTGTGCTTCGGCCCACACTGCATGCCCCAGTCTGACTGGGGTTCTTTACAAGTGGACAGATGTAGGTTAAACTCCGTGTGCACCTACAGCATGGGTGGCTCCCTGGAACCCACCGGTGGTACATAAAAATATCCCATTGCATTGCCCATCACAGCTGAGGTAATGTTGTGGTTAATGCAGGTGGGCTTCGGCCCACACTGCATGCCCCAGTCAGACTGGGGTTCTTTACAAGTGGACAGATGTAGTAACAACTCCCTGTGGACCCACAGCTTGGGTGGGTGCCAGGAAGCCACCGGCGGTACATAAATATATCCCATTGCATTGCCCATCACAGCTGAGGTAATGTCGTGGTTAATGCAGGTGGGCTTCGGCCCACACTGCATGCCCCAGTCAGACTGGGGTTCTTTACAAGTGGACAGATGTAGTAACAACTCCCTGTGGACCCACAGCATGGGTGGGTGCCAGGAAGCCACCGGCGGTACATAAAAATATCCCATTGCATTGCGCATCACAGCTGAGGTAATGTCGTGCTTAATACAGGTGGGCTTCGGCCCACACTGCATGCCCCAGTCTGACTGGGGTTCTTTACAAGTGGACAGATGTAGGTTAAACTCCGTGTGCACCTACAGCATGGGTGGCTCCCTGGAACCCACCGGTGGTACATAAAAATATCCCATTGCATTGCCCATCACAGCTGAGGTAATGTCGTGGTTAATGCAGGTGGGCTTCGGCCCACACTGCATGCCCCAGTCAGACTGGGGTTCTTTACAAGTGGACAGATGTAGTAACAACTCCCTGTGGACCCACAGCATGGGTGGGTGCCAGGAAGCCACCGGCGGTACATAAATATATCCCATTGCATTGCCCATCACAGCTGAGGTAATGTCGTGGTTAATGCAGGTGGGCTTCGGCCCACACTGCATGCCCCAGTCTGACTGGGGTTCTTTACAAGTGGACAGATGTAGGTTAAACTCTGTGTCCACCTACAGCATGGGTGGCTCCCTGGAACCCACCGGTGGTACATAAAAATATCCCATTGCATTGCCCATCACAGCTGAGGTAATGTCGTGGTTAATGCAGGTGGGCTTCGGCCCACACTGCATGCCCCAGTCAGACTGGGGTTCTTTACAAGTGGACAGATGCAGTTACAACTCCGTGTGGACCCACAGCATGGGTGGCTCCCTGGAACCCACCGGCGGTACATAAATATATCCCATTGCAGTGCCCTACTCAGCAGAGCTAACGTCAGATACAATACAGGTGGGCTTCGGCCCACACTGCATGCCCCAGTCAGACTGGTAATATGTACCTTAACAGTAACCTCGTTGGTGGTAATGTAGTGGTGACTGCGGACCTGGTAGCGCGGTTTTATGTAGTTGGTTTTCGGAATGTGGCCAGGATTAAGTGGGCCGTGGCGGGGGGATGGTGGTGGTGGTCTCTTGTTGTGTCGTTAAAGGTGAAATTCTTGGACTGCCACCAGACGGACCAATGCAAAGGTATTTGCCAAGAATGTTTTCATTGTTGGAGGAGGAGGGGGATGTTTTGGAGGCACTATGTGTCCTCTACACGTGTCCGTGGTTATATGCACCTTAACAGTAACAGCGTTGGTGGGAAATGGCCTCGCCGCCATCATGTCTTTGTGAAGCCTCTGTTTCCACACCCCAGTGACATACCATTAGCAGCGGTATAGGCAGAGCCCAGAATTATTAACATTTCAGCGGTAGCATTAGTGACAGGCCCCAGTAACATATCACTAGCAGCAGTATAGGGGGAGCGCAGTCTTAGTTCCATTTCAGTAATAGTAGCACTCAAGACAGGCCCCAGTAACATTCCCAATGCAGCAGTTTAGGGAGATAAGTCTCTTTCACATTTCAGTAGCTGCAGTATAGACAAGGCCCCAGTTACATTTATGTAGCTAAAGTGTAGGCCAACCCCACACACCTTTCTGTACCATGAGTGCAGGCGAAGAACATAGAAATTACTATGATTACACTGTAGGTGAGGGCCCAAAAAAATTGGTGTACCAACAGTACTAATGTACGTCAGAAAAATTGCCCATGCCCAACCAAGAGGGCAGGTGAAACCCATTAATCGCTTTGGTTAATGTGGCTTAAGTGGTAACTAGGCCTGGAGGCAGCCCAGTTTAACGAAAAATTGGTTCAAGTTAAAGTTTCAACGCTTTTAAGAGCATTGAAACGTATAAAAATTGTTTAGAAAAATTATATGAGTGAGCCTTGTGGCCCTAAGAAAAATTGCCCGTTCGGCGTGATTACGTGAGGTTTCAGGAGGAGGAGCAGGAGGAGGAGGATGAATATTATACACAGATTGATGAAGAAGAAATGTCCCCGTTTTGGATGGTAATAGAGAACGATGCTTCCATCTGCGGGTGCAGCCTACGTATTGCTTAGGTATCGCTGCTGTCCGCTGGTGGAGAAGAGAAGTCTGGGGAAATCCAGGCTTTGTTCATCTTGATGAGTGTTAGCCTGTCGGCACTGTCAGTTGACAGGCGTGTACGCTTATCTGTGATGATTCCCCCAGCCGCACTAAACACCCTCTCTGATAAGACGCTAGCCGCAGGACAAGCAAGCACCTCCAGGGCATACAGCGCGAGTTCAGGCCACGTGTCCAGCTTCGACACCCAGTAGTTGTAGGTGGCAGAGGCGTCACGGAGGACGGTCGTGCGATCGGCTACGTACTCCCTCACCATCCTTTTACAGTGCTCCCGCCGACTCAGCCTTGACTGGGGAGCGGTGACACAGTCTTGGTGGGGAGCCATAAAGCTGTCCAGGGCCTTAAAGAGTGTTGCACTGCCTGTGCTGTACATGCTGCTCGATCTCCGCACCTCCCCTGCTACCTGGCCCTCGGAACTGCGCCTTCTGCCACTAGCGCTGTCGGATGGGAATTTTACCATCAGCTTGTCCGCCAGGGTCCTGTGGTATAGCAACACTCTCGAACCCCTTTCCTCTTCGGGAATGAGAGTGGAAAGGTTCTCCTTATACCGTGGGTCGAGCAGTGTGTACACCCAGTAATCCGTAGTGGCCAGAATGCGTGCAACGCGAGGGTCACGAGAAAGGCATCCTAACATGAAGTCAGCCATGTGTGCCAGGGTACCTGTACGCAACACATGGCTGTCTTCACTAGGAAGATCACTTTCAGGATCCTCCTCCTCCTCAGGCCATACACGCTGAAAGGATGACAGGCAAGCAGCATGGGTACCGTCAGCAGTGGGCCAAGCTGTCTCTTCCCCCTCCTCCTCATCCTCCTCATGCTCCTCCTCCTCCTCCTCAACGCGCTGAGATATAGACATGAGGGTGCTCTGACTATCCAGCGACATACTGTCTTCCCCCGCCTTCATTTCCGAGCGCAAAGCATCTGCCTTTATGCTTTGCAGGGAACTTCTCAAGAGACATAGCAGAGGAATGGTGACGCTAATGATTGCAGCATCGCCGCTCACCACCTGGGTAGACTCCTCAAACTTTCCAAGGACCTGGCAGATGTCTGCCAAGCAGGCCCACTCTTCTGAAAATAATTGAGGAGGCTGACTCCCACTGCGCCGCCCATGTTGGAGTTGGTATTCCACTATAGCTCTACGCTGCTCATAGAGCCTGCCCAACATGTGGAGCGTAGAGTTCCACCGTGTGGGCACGTCGCACAGCAGTCGGTGCACTGGCAGATTAAACCGATGTTGCAGGGTGCGCAGGGTGGCAGCGTCTGTGTGGGATTTGCGGAAATGTGCGCAGAGCCGGCGCACCTTTACGAGCAGGTCTGACAAGCGTGGGTAGCTTTTCAGAAAGCGCTGAACCACCAAATTAAAGACGTGGGCCAGGCATGGCACGTGCGTAAGGCTGCCGAGCTGCAGAGCCACCACCAGGTTACGCCCGTTGTCACACACGACCATGCCCGGTTGGAGGCTCAGCGGCGCAAGCCAACGGTCGGTCTGCTCTGTTAGACCCCGCAGCAGTTCGTGGGCCGTGTGCCTCTTATCTCCTAAGCTGAGTAGTTTCAGCACGGCCTGCTGACGCTTGCCCACCGCTGTGCTGCCACGCCGCGCGACACCGACTGCTGGCGACGTCCTGCTGCTGCTGACACATCTAGATTGCGAGACAGAGGTTGCGGAGGAGGAGGGTGCTTTAGTGGAGGAAGCATACACCGCCGAAGATACCACCACCGAGCTGGGGCCCGCAATTCTGGGTGTGGGTAGGACGTGAGCGGTCCCAGGCTCTGACTCTGTCCCAGCCTCCACTAAATTCACCCAATGTGCCGTCAGGGAGATGTAGTGGCCCTGCCCGCCTGTGCTTGTCCACGTGTCCGTTGTTAAGTGGACCTTGGCAGTAACCGCGTTGGTGAGGGCGCGTACAATGTTGTGGGAGACGTGGTCGTGCAGGGCTGGGATGGCACATCGGGAAAAGTAGTGGCGACTGGGAACTGAGTAGCGCGGGGCCGCCGCCGCCGCCATCATACTTTTGAAGGACTCCGTTTCCACAACCCTATACGGCAGCATCTCAAGGCTGATAAATTTGGCTATGTGGACGGTTAACGCTTGAGCATGCGTGTGCGTGGCGGCGTACTTGCGCTTGCGCTCAAACACTTGCGCTAGCGACGGCTGGACGGTGCGGTGCGAGACATTGGTGGATGCGGCCGAGGACAGCGGAGGTGAGGGTGTGGGTGCAGGCCAGGAGACGGTAGTGCCTGTGTCCTGAGAGGGGGGTTGGATCTCAGTGGCAGGTTGGGGCACAGGGGGAGAGGCAGCGGTGCAAACCGGAGGCGGTGAACGGCCTTCGTCCCACCTTGTGGGGTGCTTTGCCATCATATGTCTGCGCATGCTGGTGGTGGTGAGGCTGTTGGTGGTGGCTCCCCGGCTGATCTTGGCGCGACAAAGGTTGCACACCACTGTTCGTCGGTCGTCAGGCGTCTCTGTGAAAAACTGCCAGACCTTAGAGCACCTTGGCCTCTGCAGGGTGGCATGGCGCGAGGGTGCGCTTTGGGAAACAGTTGGTGGATTATTCGGTCTGGCCCTGCCTCTACCCCTGGACACCGCACTGCCTCTTGCAACCTGCTCTGCTGCTGCCCTTGCCTCCCCCTCTGAAGACCTGTCCTGAGTAGGCGTTGCAAACCAGGTGGGGTCAGTCACCTCATCGTCCTGCTGCTCTTCCTCCGAATCCTCTGTGCGCTCCTCCCTCGGACTTACTGCCCTTACTACTACCTGACCGATAGACAACTGTGTCTCATCGTCATCGTCCTCCTCACCCACTGAAAGGTCTTGAGACAGTTGCCGGAAGTCCCCAGCCTCATCCCCCGGACCCCGGGAACTTTCCAATGGTTGGGCATCAGTGACGATAAACTCCTTTGGTGGGAGAGGAACCTCTGCTGCCCAATCTGAGCAGGGGCCCGAGAACAGTTCCTGGGAGTCTTCCCGCTCCTGAGCATGTGTCATTGTAGTGGAGTGAGGAGGCTGGGAGGAAGGAGGAGCAGCAGCCAGAGGATTCGGATTTGCAGCAGTGGACGGCGCAGAACTGTGGGTGGACGATTGGTTGCTCGAAGCACTTTCTGCCATCCACGACAGGACCTGCTCACACTGCTCATTTTCTAATAAAGGTCTCCCGCGTGGACCCATTAATTGTGCGATGAATGTGGGGACGCCAGAAACGTGCCTCTCTCCTAATCGCGCAGCAGTTGGCTGCGATACACCTGGATCAGGAGTTCGGCCTGTGCCCACACCCTCACTTGGGCCTACGCGTCCTCGGCCGCGTCCACGTCCTCTAGGCCTACCCCTACCCCTCAGCATGCTGTATTACCAGTGATTTGATTTCCCAGCCAGGAAATAAATTGGCGCAAGCCTGCAGGCCAAATAGAATTTTTGCCCTTTTTTTTTTAAAGGAAAGGCCCACTGCCTATATTCAATCAATAATAAATGTGTTGTGGCCCTGCAGTGTGTCACAGAACTGCAGTGTTGCACTGTTATTAACTGCAGCAGAGCGGTGATTTCCCAGCCAGGAAATAAATTGGCGCAAGCCTGCTGTTATACTTAGCTGGCTGCGTATGATTTTTTGTTTAAGTTCTCCACCCAGCACACACGTACCCAGAACGCTGAGGACTGTCAGAGGCAGGCCAAATAGAATAGTTGCCCTTTTTTTTTAAAGGAAAGGCCCACTGCGTATATTCAATCAATAATAAATGTGTTGTGGCCCTGCAGTGTGTCACAGAACTGCAGTGTTGCACAGTTATTAACTACAGCAGAGCGGTGATTTCCCAGCCAGGAAATAAATTGGCGCAAGCCTGCTGTTAAACTTAGCTGGCTACGTATGATTTTTGTTACGTTCTCCACCCAGCACACACGTACCCAGAACGCTGAGGACTGTCAGAGGCAGGCCAAATAGAAAAGTTGCCCTTTTTTTTTAAAGGAAAGGCCCACTACGTATATTCAATCAATAATAAATGTGTTGTGGCCCTGCAGTGTGTCACAGAACTGCAGTGTTGCACAGTTATTAACTACAGCAGAGCAGTGATTTCCCAGCCAGGAAATAAATTGGCGCAAGCCTGCTGTTAAACTTAACTGGCTGCGTATGATTTTTTTTACGTTCTCCACCCAGCACACACGTACCCAGAACGCTGAGGACTGTCAGAGGCAGGCCAAATAGAATTTTTGCCCTTTTTTTTAAAAGGAAAGGCCCACTGACCATATTCAATCAATAATAAATGTGTTGTGTGGCCCTGCTGTGTGTCACAGAACTGCAGTGTTGCAGTGTTATTAACTGCAGCAGAGCATTGATTTCCCAGCCAGGAAATAAATTGGCGCAAGCCTGCAGGCCAAATAGAATTTTTGCCCTTTTTTTTTTTAAAGGAAAGGCTCACTGACTATATTCAATCAATAAAATATGTCTTCTGGCCCTGCCTACACAATTCTGTCCCTGGAGTATTACTGCAGGGCGCAATGCTCTGCACGGCCGATTTGGAAAAGAAAAAAAAAGTGCAACACTGCTAACAGCAGCCTCCACAGTACTGCACACGGTTAGATGTGGCCCTAAGAAGGACCGTTGGGGTTCTTGAAGCCTACACTAACTCCTAACACTCTCCCTCCCTAACCACCACTTCTGTCCCTGTAGTATTACTGCAGGGCGCAATGCTCTGCACTGCCGATTTGGAAAAAAAAAAAATGTGCACCACTGCAAAAGGCAGCCTCCACAGTCCTGCACACGGTTAGATGTGGCCCTAGGAAGGACCGTTGGGGTTCTTGAAGCCTACACTAACTCCTAACACTCTCCCTACAGCAGCTCCAACACGATACCACTGTCCCTGATCTCTGTCACAACCCATCTGAGGCGAGCCGACTTTTATACTCGGGTGACACCTGATCTCCCCAGCCACTCACAGCAGGGGGGTGGTATAGGGCTGGAACATCACAGGGGGAAGTTGTAATGCCTTCCCTGTCTTTCAATTGGCCAGAAAAGCGCGCTAACGTCTCAGAGATGAAAGTGAAAGTAACCCGAACATCGCGTGGTACTCGTTACGAGTAACGAGCATCCCGAACACCCTAATATTCGCCCGAGCATCAAGCTCGGACGAGTACGTTCGCTCATCTCTAGTTTTCACCCTTCTGTCCAGTTCATCCAAAACAAGCTGAACAGGGTTTAAGTCTGGAGACTGTGCAGGCCATTCTATTCTTTGAAGCCTATCAGCTTCTTCCTTCTTAAGTAGTTCTGACATAACCTAGAAGTATGTTTTGGATCATTGTCTTGTTGTACTATGAACCCCTGACCAACTAGGCGAACACCAGAGGGTATTGCATGGCATATGAATATGCTGCGATAGCCTTTTTTGTCCAGTGTGCCAGTCGCCCTGTGCAAGTTGCCAACTCTGGGTCCAGCAAAGGAGCCGTAGACTATCACCTTCCTCCTCCATGTTTGACAGTTGGTGTCACATACTCAGGAACTGTCCTTTCACCTACTCAACAGCATACAAAAACCCAGCGTGATGCACCAGAGATGTCACACTCTGATTCATCAGTTCACAAGACCTTCTTCCACTATCCACTAATCCACTGGAAGTGCTACTTGGCCCAGGCAAGTCTTTTTTTTTGTTTTACTCTAGACCTGCAGAGAGAAGTCTTCAAATGGAAACTTATTTTTTGCTGCATTAGGGCTCTTTCACATGGGCGCTGCGATCTTCGGCTGCCCGCATCGTGACTGAAAATTGCATGAACAAGAGGCAGCTGCAACCAAGTTTTCACGCCCATTCAGATGGCTGGGCTGCGGGAGGAGAGAGTTCCCCTCCTTCAACTGGGGGGAGAGAGTTCAGCTCTGCTAAACTCCCTTCCCCTCTCCGCCCCTTCCTGGTTGTCAACAAAAGGAGGGGAAGGGACGGGAGCTTAGGAGAGCTAGTGTGCTAAACTCCCTCCCTCCCCAACCTATGGGAGTTGCTGGCAAAGGGAGGGACATAAGCAATGCAAACTCTCTTTTCTGGCAGCTTCCATAGGAGTCTATAGGAATCCAGTTAAAGATAGGTCAAGACCTATCTTTTCCGTCTGGCGTAAAAGTGGACGGCTGGAATGCGCTCTGTATGCGCTAACTTTTCCGTCCTGCTGATTTTACGCAGAAAAGAATTGCCTATCTGAACAATGCCATTGGTATCCAATGCTTCAGATGGTTGTGATTTTTGGCAGGTGCTTTATTGCGGCAAAATAGTCACAATAAAACGCTTGTGTGAAGGCAACCTTAGGCTTTATTCACACAAGCCACGTTTTCACGCCCGACCGACATATGCGAGCATCTGAGGCATTAGGTTCCAATGCATTCGTTCACACAGATGAATATACGGTGCGTAAAAATGTTGCACCGTTAAAAATTAAACATACGCGACTGAAATACGCACCGGCAAATATACGGTGGGCAAAAAGATAGTTCTTGTTCTATCTATTGACTGATATACTGTAGCGGCTCCCATAAACTCCTAGCGCTGCGGAATTTGTTGTCGCTTTCTAAATAAAAATTATTATTATTATGGGTGCTGGAAAAAAGGGAGGGGGAGGCAGGTTAGCAGCATCCAAGGCTGCAAAAAGCTTACAGGTGTCTCTATATAGGCATTGGAAGTCATTCCGTGGATTTATGCCGAGTGTGGGCTTTCCAGGGTGCATCTTTTTTTTTTTTTCGCTAAAAACATTGCACCCAGCTGTGTGAATGGACCAGAAAATGCAAATAGATGGTGCGGCAGTGTGAACATAAAAACATATACTCTCTTTTGAAAGAGCCCTTAAGCTGTGCTTGAAAATTTTGTGTTGTGAGATGCCATCACCAAATTGTAGTGGCCTTTGGTCTGCCAGACCTCTTCCTGTCAGAGTTTCCTCCAGTTTTGAACTTACTTTTGAACCATCATTTCATGGTAGTTGCTGGACTTGAACCGTGGTAAAAAAATAACTGGAAAAGTTGAGATGTTCTAAAACTTTTGACTGGTAGTGTAAGTCAGCTCACCTGCATAAGGTCATGCAAGGATAAATTAAAAGCATTTGAATTATGACCTTAAAGGGGTTATTCGGTTTTAAACTATGGATGGCCTATCTTCAGGATAAGTTATCAACAGTAGACTGGCAAAGTTCCATTGCCAGGGATCCTCCCCAATCAGCTGTTCTCTGGGCTGGTGTGCCTGTGCACTGAGCTGGTTTCTGTAGAAAGCAGACAGCTACATTCTCACGGCGGTGGCCACATTTGGTGCTACAGGCTATTCTTTTTAATGAAAACTTTTCCTGCAATACCAAGCCTAGCCACTGCAATAAGAATGGAGCTGTCTTTTTCCTGCAGAAATCAGTTCAGTGCAAGACTGCATTAGCCCAGCAAACCGCTGATTGGCGAAGGTCCTGGGCAATGGACTCCTGTTGAGCATGTACGCCACGTGATGTATGCCACGAAGAGAAAAGCTACATGTTTTGGGCGAAAATGCTCCCTTCTTTGCAGCCTCAAAGATGAATTGTTTTAATTGTTTTTTTTTGTGGCACTAGACGCTTTGTTCCGTTGGCGCTATCTGTGATATATACCAGCAGTTGTGAAAGCGTAAATCTCCAGAGACAGGACTGCACATATGAATCCACCTGATGTCTGAAGCAAAGACATAAACAACTCAATATAGGGATTTCTGATGTATTAGGAGGAAATACGGTATCTTTGGTTTCTTAAAGTGTAAATCTAATATCTGTATTCACCAGCAGAGGACAGAAGAGTCAAGATAGCTCTGCTAGACTGTCTTCCCCCTTTCCACTCACTCACCGGCTCTCTGTAAGGGAAGGAAGGGGGAAGCCGGTGTACTAAGCTCCTGGCCCATCTCGGCTGCCACCAAAATGAAGGGGTGGAACAGGGCGGGAGCTTAGCAACTAGCTCCCGCCCGTTCTGCGCTCTCCCAATGCAAACAGCCAGCAAGGAGCCGAGAGAATGAGGTGGGAGTTTAGCAAACACGCGGCTAAACTCCCTCCCTTCTCTGGTAGCTATCATTGGCTCCCACAGGAGTCTATGCAGCAGGCGACTTATTTTGGCCAGGAAGATAGTCCCTGAACTATCTTTCCTGGTTGTCATGAAAGCGCCCTGCCGAAATGCTCATATGCGCTATCTTGGCCGGCCGGGCGCTTTTACGCCATGGTAATACGCTCATGTAAACTGATGCATTGTAAACCAATGTATTAGATGGGCAGCATATATATTGGCCAGGCGTGACAGCGCGGCCGATATACACTCGTGGGAATAAAGCCTAAAGTTGTTTTGCTGCAAAACTCGGCATGCAGTTACATCTCAGGCTGATATGTAAGTGTTTAGAGATGTGGGGTGATTAGATGAACGGTTTTGTCACCTGAGGCCCTAAAAGTGGTTCCCCCCCTTGGCCTATAAAAGGCTCTCAGAGGCTCCTTGTGTGTAGTGGCCTCTTCCTCCTCTTGGGTAGAGCTTGTTGGCCACTAGATGACTCACCCAGTTACCAGAGTCTGAGAGGGGCGCATTATTGGGATATGAGAAGCTGGATGGTTGTATCGATGAATTGCCCCCCATCTGGGCTGTTCTGACCAGACTGTTAGGAGGTGTTGGGATCAGTGGATGAGTGAAGGCATGCTCAAAAGGCGACCGGGCTCAGGATGTCCTCAACAGACCAGCAGCAGAGCGGATCATCTGATTGTCCAACAAGCACGAAAAGTTCCAACTGCTTTGTCGTTACAGGCCACTGTGTCTGTCATGTTCGTCTCTGGAGACCTATTAGTGGGCCCCTCGATCCTGCCTTTGCTGTGGAGCGGCACACTGCCCTCTGCTGGTGTGATGGTCTGGGGGGCCATCGCATATGACAGTTGGTGACCCCTAGGTACGAGGTACGAGGAACAATGACAGCTCAGCGATATGTTCAGGACATCCTGCAGTCACATGTTTTCCCCTCATGACGGCTTCCAAGAGGTATTCTCCGGCAGGATAATGCCCGGCCGCACACAAAAGGGGGTTCAGGAATGTCCCCACAACATTGTCACATTTCCGTGGCTGCCCGGTCGCCAGATTTATTGGCAATAGAACATTTATGGGAGCATGTGGGATGCCAACTTTGATAGCCTGAGAGTTTACACGCTCTACAGGCTCAATTATAGCAAACGTGGAGCGATATGCCACAGGATATTATACAGAACCTTTATGCCTCCATGCCCACCTGTATCACATATTATCTGAGCAAGAGGTGGTACAGCAGGGTACTATAGCCTCCCTTCAAGGGGTCAGTTTTCTACAATAAATGATCCTTTTGCTCTGCTATTGTAATCAGCTATGTATATCAACGTTACAATCATACAGAGAAAATTTAATTCCATTCTGGCAACTTCTGGGGGAGGGATGTTACTGACAATGCCTGTATTGGAATATGTAGTCTTCATAAAGGACAGTATTATAGTAGTTATATTCTTGTACATAGGGGGCAGTATTATAGTAGTTATATTTTTGTACATAGGAGACAGTATTATAGTAGTTATATTCTTGTACATAGGAGCAGTATTGTAGTAGTTATATTCTTGTACACAGGGGGCAGTATTGTAGTAGTTATATTCTTGTACATAGGAGCAGTGTTATAGTAGTTATATTCTTGTACATAGGGGGCAGTATTACAGTAGTTATATTCTTGTACACAGGGGAGCAGTATTACAGTAGTTATATTCTTGTACATAGGGAGCAGTATTATAGTAGTTACAGTATATTCTTGTACATAGGAGACAGTATTATAGTAGTTATATTCTTGTACATAGGAAGTAGTATTATAGTAGTTATATTATTGTATATAGGGAACAGTATTATAGTAGTTATATTCTTGCACATAGGAGCAGTATTATAGTAGTTATATTCTTGTACATATGGGTAGTATTATAGTAGTTATATTCTTGTACATAGGGGGCAATATAGTAGTAGTTATATTCTTGTACATAGGAGGACAGTATTATAGTAGTTATATTCTTGTACATAGGAGGCAGTATTATAGTAGTTATATTCTTGTACATAGTTGGCAGTATTATAGTAGTTATATTCTTGTACACAGGGGGCAGTATTATAGTAGTTATATTCTTGTACATAGGAGCTGTATTATAGTAGTTATATTCTTGTACATATAGGGGCAGTATTATAGTAGTTATATTCCTGTACATGGGGAGCAGTATTATAGTAGTTATATTCTTGTACATAGGGGGCAATATTATAGTAGTTATATTCTTGTACATAGGGAGCAGTATTATAGTAGTTATATTCTTGTACATAGGGGGCAGTATTATAATAGTTATATTCTTGTACGCAGGTGGCAGTATTATAGTAGTTATATTCTTGTACATAGGAGTTGTATTATAGTAGTTATATTCTTGTACATATAGGGGCAGTATTATAGTAGTTATATTCCTGCACATGGGGAGCAGTATTATAGTAGTTATATTCTTGTACATAGGGGGCAATATTATAGTAGTTGTATTCTTGTACATAGGGGGCAATATTATAGTAGTTGTATTCTTGTACATAGGGGGCAGTATGATAGTAGTTGTATTCTTGTACATAGGGGGCAGTATTATAGTAGTTATATTCTTGTGCATAGTGGGGCAGTATTATAGTAGTTCTATTCCTGTACATAGGGGGCAGTATTATAGCGGATATATTCTTGTACATAGGAGCAGTGTTATAGCAGCTCCATTCTTGTAAATAGAGGCAGTATTATAGTAGTTCTATTCTTGTACATAGGGGTCAGTATTATAGTATATTGTTGTATATAGGGGGCACTATTATAGTAGATATATTCTTGTACATAGAGAGTACTATTATAGTAGTTATATTCTTATACATAGATTTGGCAGTATTAGTGTAAATATCCTTCCTGGATATGGTCGTCAAAAATTTACTTTTTAATCCAAGAATTGTTCTGAGCAGTTGTCATCTACCTGCCCTCACTTGTCTTGGCCGATCATACAGCGTAAACTACTCAGCAACAAAATCTTTCCCGAGGAACAGTGACTAAGATACCTCTGCTCCGTCCTGAGGATTATGGGATTGACATTCAGAAGTCAGTAACTTGTCACGGAGGACAGATTTCTGTCTCATGTGTACTATTAGTAGTGAGCAGAGTTGCTCTTTATACATTTTACAGTGTCTGCCATCAGTTCCTTAGTGTTAAGCACAAAACTCCTTGCCTTCAGCAGCACTAATGGCGGCCATGAATCAGTCATTCTGTCTGTGCTGTTGGCGCACCTGTGTGTGGGAAGGAGCTCTAATCTGAATGCTCATCTCACTAATCTTCTCTCCATTGTTCCTGCTCACATCTTCTTGATGTTGTAATTTTGTAGAGAGATGTTTACACTGCTGCACAGAACCTGCACTGAATAGATCCGTATACATACATATATACAGGGGTAATTACCAGTCATTAGAATGACAGCCAGTGCCAGCAGTGTGCAGCTTCTCTCCCGTCATCTTCAGGGCGGTTTTGTTTTCTCCGATTTATGTCACTCTGCGGGAGTCATTTGCTTGTTCCGTAGGTTTTAAGCAGTTTATAGAACAACTCCAACTGCATCCAAGTATAAATACACTGCATGCAGTTACATCTTCCCAACCAAGAGAAGGTTTTACCGTGATCGTTAGACGGAACACACGATGCGTGTGAGTTAACATTTGGCGGCTTCACTAGGAAAAGCTCCCGGCGTCTAACCAAACATATCCCTAGAACTCTATTCATTTGACAGAGACTTACGGAGTGCGCTTTTGACCTCCATCACGTTAGGGGTCAGCGTACGTTTTATTCACTGATAGAGGAAAGTGCCACAGATTGTACTACAGTGGTACCCTATGGGAAATATATGCAACTGTACACCCATACGTAGGAAACCTAACAATGGATACTGCCAACAAGACTCAAAAAGAATGCGGTCTGAGCCTTAGCAAGAACACACCTTGTTATGTAATACACAGTATATAACGCACTGATAAAAGCGACCCCAAAGTGGTTTTCCATTTCTAAAAAAAAATTTGTTAGTGACCTATTGTCAGGATGGGTCATAAATGTGCAAGAATACAACTTCTATAATACCGCCCTCCATGTACAAGACTGTAACTACTGTAATAGTGTCCACAGTTGGATATTGCTCATTATTTCATACTTCTGCGGCTCCTCAGTGCTTGGAGTACAGCAGCATATTACTCTTCATGATCAGATGATCCTTACATAATCTTACATTATTACTACCGTGTTTTGTCAAAAATAATACCTACCCTGATAATAAGCCCTACGCTGATTTTCGGGGAAGCCTTGAAATATAATCCCTACCCCGAAAATAAGCCTTAGCTACACTACATGAAAAAACAATACTCACTTAGCAGTTGCTGTTTGGGTCCCTCCACACAGTCCTCAATGCCAACGAAGCATCTCTTGTTGGTGACGGGACTTGAATACCCCGCCTCCAGCAAGCGATTGCTTTAATTGGTTCAGGACCACTGGGGTGCAAGATGGGGTGGGGGAGGAAGTAGCAAAAATGTGAAGCCTTGTGTATAGGAAACCTGTCCTGACTTAACACACAAACCAACATTACTACCCTGCAGGCTAGTGGAAGCCATATGAACCAACTTTTTTTTTTAAATCACCAAATGACTCCAATTACCTTTGCAAATCGATCTTGAGTATTTCCTGCACTGTATGCTAATAAACCTAATGAGTCATACTTTTTGGAGATGAGTCCTGGCACTCTGGCCTGCTGCATCCCCAAAGCTATCATTGGCGGCACATGTGCTGTCCGGGTTTGTGGCAGCACAAGCTCTGATATTCTGTTGTCAGTTCTGTCTCTATATCTGCATATTCCTGCATCTGTCTGCTGCTAGTTTTGCCTGATTCTGAGGTTCACCCCCTGCAGGGATAGTCAGACCCAAGGTTCCAGCACAGGGCTGCTCTTATGAGGGCGATAACTCTGCTTATAGGTAGGGGGTCTGCATTCTCCCTGAAGCCAAGGGTCAGTTCTCCTTTCCCTGTCTACAGTCCGTGTATCTGAGGAGTCGGCTACCAACCACTCAGGGACTGTCCTCAGCTTGGTTTGGTTGGTCCAGTAGACCCACAATTTCCTGAAATCTGTAACAGCAGTAAACATTGTGTGTGGAGGATTATATGGTTATTAATATTTATATATGAGACGGATGGCTGGATAAAAGTTAATGATTAGTGTTCAGCATGTGATAAATGCAAAATGTGTGATGCAGATATTGACTGGGGATAAAAATTTCTCTCCCCCTATGCAGGAGACTTTAATGACCGCTCAGGGTAGGATTTCAATTTCAGTCGCATTTTTATTTACTTATTTCTATGCCTTTGTAAATGTCAGTGTCAGTTTTCACTGCAGTTGTGATATTCTATTCAGGAGTTCAGGATAAGCAGTGATAAATATTGCCTCCCCAGTAAAACTTTTTGCACCTTGCCTGCAAAGGCTTTGCTACAAAAAAAAAATCAGCTCTGGAGTACGGGACTATGGCATTCCATCTTAGACTGTTTGGCAAAGCCCCATAGCATATTACTCAACACGCCTTCTCCCTGTTGCTTGTGTTGCGCCCTCTTGTGTTAGACATGCTAACTGCAACTGGATAAAAGTTCTGAGATAGCTTTCAATTTACATATGACAGTATTTAGCCCCATGATGTCTCAGTTAACACAGTAATAGGTTTTCGCTCGGACTTTGCTCCATAGAATTTCACTTTTACCTACAGTGTGCTCTGCTCATGCCACTCAACATGTCAGCATTGCAACACTCTCAATTTCGCTACCTTGCTGCATCTGGAAAAGGAGGCAAGTGATTATAATCCCCTGATAGTTTTTTCCTTTCAGCTTGATACACATGACTATGCACTAGCTAATGGCCCAGGAGACAGGGAATTCAGTCATTAGATAACCCTGATTTCGCACTCTTTGTGGATGGATCGAGGTATGGTCAAGAAGGTAGGTTCTATACAGGTTATGTTGTGCTCTCCTTACAAGATGTGGTCAAAGCCGAACCTCTTCCATCTTGCATATCAGCCCGAGAAGCCACATTGCGAGCTCTGGAAGAAGCATGCAAGCATGCTCACAAGAATGCGCTAACATCTACACAGACTCACGCTATCCCTACGGCATTGCTCATAGCTACGGACCCATCCGGAGAGTGAGCTCATTCTTGAAAGCAAATAAAATAGTAATTAAAAACAGAAAAGCTGTACAAGCACTGATGGAAGCCCTCTTGCTGCCCGAAAGAGTGGCCTGAAAACGCAACAAAAGGCCACTCCAAGGATGGCACAAAAGAGGCAACCGTAAATCACCCAGGTGATCAGGCTGTTAAGATAGCCACACAGAAGCCCAGACTTGATCCTTCAGGGGTTGGGGTGGTACAGGTACCCCCTCAGATGTCACCCCAATGGATTATGACCTGTTGATTCAGTTACAAAAGCAGGCAACCAAGGTGGGGGGGGGGGGGGGGCAATGGGCACCAGCAAGAGGCGCAGAGAGACACCTGGAAATAAATGGCTTGTTGGATACAGCTCTGTCATCCACAGGCCCCTATCCCATCATGGCTCCGGCCTCCCATGGAAATACACACCTGTCAAAAACAGCTACGACGGGGGGCGGAGCCTGGCCGGAGATGTAGATAGTCGCATCTCAGAGTAGCTCCTGCAAGATCCGACATTCCCATCCTGTTAACGGGACCCAGAGACGCCGAAAGGCAATCAAAAAGCAGCGGAGGCACAGTAGCAAGCTCTGGAGACAGAACAGACAGCAGCAGAGTTAATGGTGCGAGGCAAGGAGCGGGGGAAGGCAGATGAAGCCGGCGGCTGGCAGAAACAACATGGCGCCGGAGGGAGGGAGCCGAGAACACTCATACCGCGGCCCAGCACAAACAGTGCAGACACAGCACGTAAACTGGCGAGGTATGCCAGGGAGGAGGGGGGCAGAAAACAGGACTCCATAAGCCTAAAACAACAGAGGGGAGAGCGGGAGAGCCCACAGAGAAGCACACAAACGGAGGGAGCAGGAGGGGAGGAAGAAGCTGCAGACACAGTACATGCAGAAAGTGAAAGTCAAAAGGAAAGAGCAGACAAAGCAAACACAACAACGGACCCTGCTAAACACAGCAAGGACAAGGAAAAACAAAATAGTCTACATGCTGTACAAGATCATGCTGGAAATAAGCAGGAAGTCACAAGTCAGGCAGACAACCCCAACTACAAAAATAAAGGTGCAAACAGTGTCAATCCAGACGAACACTACACAGAAGACAGGATGAATAATGCAAGCAGCCCAGGCATATGCACGCACAGCGCAAATCACGCAGACACCTCAGAAAGCACTATACGAGACACCTCCCAAAGTGCAGAAGATGCCGCCAAAAAAGATCAAAGGCAGGAGGACGAAAGGTGCGCCAGGGAGCCTACGTTGAAAGAAATATTCAGCGAAATCACTAAAGGCAACGCATCACTGAACAACCTTAATATGCAGATGGGGGCGATGCAAAGTAATGTAAACCTGCTACGGCAAGATATGAGGAAAATATCAGAGCGTCTGACAGAAACTGAACAACGTATAAGCGACGTAGAAGACGCAATACAGCCGATGCAACGAGACGTGGAAAAAAATCTGCATGACATACAATATCTACAGAACAAGGTAGACGACCTAGAAAATAGGTCAAGAAGGAACAACGTGCGGATTGTGGGCCTCCCAGAAAAGACGGAAGGAAGAAACCCTGCAGAATTTTTTGAAACATGGCTGCCCGAACTGTTCGGAAGAAACACTCTAACTGCAATGTTTGCAGTCGAAAGAGCCCACCGTGTACCGACACGACCCCTCCCCCTGGGGGCTCCAGCCAGACCGATACTCATCAAAGTACTGCATTACAGAGACCGTGATACCATACTCCAAAAGGCCCGCGAAAAGGGTGAAATCCAATATAATGGCGTGAAAGTCTCCTTCTATCCAGATTTCTCCACGGAAATACAAAAGAAGCGAGCAACATTTGTAGAAATAAAAAGACGACTGCGAAACCTACAAGTGCCCTACGGGATGCTGTACCCGGCTAAACTGAGAGTGGCGGCGCTGGGCACGACACAATTCTTTGAAAACCCAAAAGATGCAGGTGCCTGGATAGATCAAAATGAAGAACAGATTCGGAGGGGAAGATTGCCGCGCAAGACACCATGAAGAGGCTGCACCTAAAGAAACGTTCATGCAAAGGGAACCGAAAATTTCTGAAAGGAGCTCCTGGGACGACAGGATGCATCGCGTAGGAGAATGGAGGACTGGTACCCCGATCCGATGAGACAACGGATCAGTGAGTTACATGTTGGGGGTGTCTGTTGTTTGGTCTCTCTCTCGCATATTAGGGGAATATTAGATAAGATACAGTTAAAAGGGATAAGGTTAAACGATAGAAAAATGATTCAGGGTGGGATAAGGGGAAGAAATGTCAACGTAAATGTACAAATGATAAATGTGTTGCAAATAACGAAAATATGTATAGTAAATGTGGATAAATGTCTGTACTGGGGGATGTGGGGGACCAAACCAAAATGTCACTGGAGAAGCCCTATGCGGAGAACAAACAGTAATACACATACACATATACGGGGCGACACGGGCGAGACACAAATACAGAGATGGGGACCCTCCCAGTGCGTCTCACTCATAAAAACAAAAAGGGGTGGAGGCGCCCAGAAAATAATAACCCTGCGGAAAACAAAAAACAAGGAAAATGGGTAGTAGGATAAGGGTCGTATCGTGGAACGTGAGAGGTATGAGTGACCAGACAAAACGATCAGCAGTACTGCAAGTCATCAAGGAACAAGGCCCGGCTATTATATGCTTGCAGGAAACACATTTATCAAAAGAAAATACGGACACGTTCAAAATAGGGGGGATGGGTCAGAGCTTCCACTCCACACACACGAGGTATTCCAGGGGGGTCAGCATAGTGATACACAGAAATATACCGTTTAAATGTCTCTCACGAAAAATTGACCCAGAAGGCCGCTTTATATGCCTACAGTGCAGAATCTACAACTACACATGCATTATAGCTTCAGTATATATCCCGCCACCATATAATAACATGATAATGAGGCAAGTTATAGGTTTCATAACAGATAAACCGGACATTCCAGTCCTTATCATAGGCGACTTTAATTCGGTCATTAACCCTGCACAGGACAGACTAAGGGCAGGAAACGCAAACGAAGAAAGGAACCTGACACCACTAGGTAAACTAATAAACGAGATATCATTGATAGACATATGGAGAACACGGCACCCCACAAACAAACAATACTCCTGCTACTCATCCACATACCAATGCTTATCTAGAATAGACCTAGCGGTAGGGAATATTCAGATATATAGAGATATAACCTCGATAGAATATCTACCAAGAGTTGTTTCTGACCACTCCATCCTACGTCTGGACATACAGCACAGTAACACTGTGAGTCATTCCCAAAAAAGATGGAATCTGAACTCGCACTGGCTAAACATATTAAACAAGGAAATAGTGAAAAAAACACTAGAGGAATACTTCATATTAAATAAGGATACCACAAGTATGACGATTTGCTGGGAGGCCATGAAGGCATATATGAGGGGGGTATACATACAGCAAATCACACAGGCAAAAAAAGGACATAGAGAAAGAGGGCAAAAAATACGAGACAAACTAAAAGAATCAGAAGAAAATTACATAAAAGAGAAAACTATAACAACACTCAACCTATGGAAACAGGCCCAAGAGGCCCTTAATAAATACGTCCTAGAAACGGCAGCCACTAAAAATGGGTTCAGGAAACAGACATATTATGAGGAGGGAGAAAAAACGGGACATATGCTGGCAGTTATAGCCCGAGCACAAACTAGCCCCACATACATCATTGAACTAAAAGACGCACAAGGCGAGATAGTCAGGGACGCAACATCCATAAGAGAGATTGCACGGGAATTTTACTCCTCTCTGTATTCCTCGAAACTGGAAAAAACGGTAGAACAAATCGAGGAATACTTGGCGGATATAAGAACACATAAATTGACGGAGGAACAGAGAGAGTTTCTAGATGCACCAATAGACTTGGAGGAGATGCAAGAGGCAGTAAAAGATATGCAAAATAACAAGGCCCCAGGGGAGGATGGTTTCCCAATAGAATTTTACAAACAACATGCAGACACTTTATTACCACAACTCCTGGAGACATGGGCGGGGGCGGAAAAGGAAGGGGAACTACCACAAACAATGCGAAAAGCAAAAATAATAATTCTGTTAAAACCAGAAAAGGACCCCCTGTTGATGGACTCGTATAGGCCGATATCGCTGTTAAACGCGGATGTCAAAATTATAGCAAAAGTTTTAGCCAAGCGGCTATCACAAGTGGCATCCACCTTGGTGCATCCAGACCAGAGTGGGTTTATACCAGCAAGATCAACGGCAACGAACATCCGTAGAGTATTTCTAAACCTACAAATACCCGTAGATAATACCGGAGACAGAATCATATGCTCACTGGACGCGGCCAAGGCGTTTGATAGCGTTGAGTGGCAATACCTGTGGAAGGTACTAGAAAAAATGGGCTGTGGCCCAATATTTGTGAGACGAGTTAAACTCCTATATGCTAGAGCGGAGGCGGATGTGTCCATCAACGGGGGGTCATCAGAAACATTCCCACTACATAGAGGGACAAGGCAGGGATGCCCACTATCGCCACTCCTGTTTGCACTTGCAATAGAGCCCCTAGCATGCAAAATTCGGTCACACCAGGAAATAGTGGGATTCATAAGAGGAAACATGGAGGAGAAAATCGCTTTGTATGCAGACGACATGTTATTATTTTTAGGGGACAGGGAAAAATCTTTAGAAACCATGATGCAAACAATAAAAGAATTTGGAGCCTTCTCAGGACTCGCTATCAATTGGACCAAATCCGAAATACTATCAATAGACACCCCAGACATGCAAGTTGCCAACAGAGAATTAACCCTGAAATGCACCCCAACAATTAAATATCTGGGAGTTAAAATTACGAAAGAGGTCAGTGAGTACGGGAAAATAAACCTGGAACCACTTATGGAAAAATGGAAACAAAAACTTCACATATGGAAAAAACTACCCATGACAATCATAGGAAGAGTGAATCTTATAAAAATGATATGGATGCCCCAATTACTGTATCTAATACACAACTCCCCACACTGGATAACACAAAAATTTTTCCACAAGGCCAAGGGACTGTTTAGAGAACTCATATGGGGAGGGAAGACACCTAGGATAAAATTAGAACTGCTATACAATTCAAAAGAAAAGGGAGGATTAGCCTTGCCCAATCCGTTCTCGTACTTCATGGCCTCCCAGCTGCAACATCTCAGGGGATGGGAGACAGAAGAAACACACGACGCTAGTTTCAGAATCCTTAAAAATCTCTTTAACGGATCACATGACTAGGGTATTACGGAGTCGCCGGGCACTGTGACCTATCCCCACCTCCCTTTACCTCCATACCTTACAAACCACGCAACACCAATATTGGATTAATTAATGGCCACAGCAGCCACATTTATTTAAACAACAAACATCAACAGTAAAATAACCAATTTTTAACCGCAGATAACCTGGGAAGGGATCCCATGGAGCCCTACCCCCGGACTGTCGCCTTACCAGAAAAACTGGAAGTAGTTGTGCCTGTCACCCGTCGCATGGCGGACTCGGGCAACACTACTTCCCTACAAGTGCCCCGGCCGCAAGTCGACAGACACGGGGGCCCGGCACTCTCCACTTCGTCTCAGGTCGCCTCATCCGGACCCTGAGGACGGCTAGCCATAACCTGGCTAACCCATCCCAAAACCACTGCAAGGCACCGCCTTGCTACTCCCATAGGCGACAGTTCTAACAAACAGTTTACCGAGGGGAACGGAAGCTATCCAGCTCCCTGTTACCCCCTACTACCCCCACTTTCTGACTCCACGGGACCCCTCCACTGCCAGCACGGCTTGACCCCCTCAAGCCTGCGCCGCCCGCCACAACAACAACGCTCGCTCGATTCCTTCCTGAATCCCCTCCATCCATAAATCTGTCCCTATCTCGTTCAGATGGACCCCATCCGACCTCCAGTAGTTGCCTATACCCCGTTCCAAATCAATATGCCTAATGGCCAAACCCCCTCGCTGCCCAACGAAGCGTGAAACTTCCCTGTTCAATTTGATTCTGGCTTTGTCTAACCCCTTAATTGATCTCACCCCCCTCCACGTTTTTCTGGGGACTATCTCCGACCAGACTATTTTTAATCCCGGGTATGACGACATCAATCTAAGTATGTCATACCTAATGTCCCTAGATAAGTCTCTAAACGGTCTCTGCCCCAAATCATTCCCCCCGGCGTGCAGGACCAGTACGTCCGGCACTCTATCCAACTCTATTCCTCTTTCCACTTCTTCTATCACCCTACCCCACAGCATCCCCCTAATCCCAATCCACCTGAGTAACGCCTCACTCCTAGCAAACCGAAGCTGTCTCCCGTTAGACCTAACCCTAGCCCGCTCAGCCCCCCAAAAAACAAAAGAATGTCCTAATATCCACACTAAAGCTTGAGGACAACCTGAAAGAAAACAAAACAGAACCAATCACAGACAAATAAATCCACTTTTTTATTATTAAACAAAAATTTTTTTTTTTTTTTTTTTTAATTTATTTATTTATTTATTTATATATTTTTTATATATATATTTTTTTTTTTTTTTTTTTTAATATTAATTTCTTTAAATACCTTACAACTCTTAATTATAACAGGTGTGGTCGTACATATGACCTAAATCGTGCCGAGTCCCAACGCCCTATCCTTCTCACCGCCTGCTCATCCATACCCTGAACCGTGGCCTCCGTCGCTGCCCCGATTCTGAAGGAATGGGACCCAAACTGCGAGCTATCAAAACCCGCCTCCTCTAACGCTCTCTTAAAAACCGCCGTGAATTGGAAACGCGACAAAAATTGCCCGTCCCGGTGTCGAAACAATGGACCGCTACCCCCCCCTGCAACTTGACTATAGTTATTGAAAGCTCTAATCGGGCACATAACAGCCCCTGCGACCTTTCCCAACCGTACCAGTTGTCCCCTCCCCTCCTGATCTGTCTTAGACCGTCGCACAAAAATTTCCAGTCGATCCTTCACCAACCTAACGTCCTCCCTCTGCACTCCTCCCCCTACCGCCTTGCTTGGTGAAACTAATTCTCCCACCCGAAAAGCCCCAAAAAACGCCAGGGAAAAAACCGCTTTAAACAACAAACGCTCAAAATTTTCCCCGCAAACCGAGTCTATGGCCCCCCCCAACCTTTCTAAGATGCCAAAAGACACTGGCCTTCTCGTATCTGGCCGCCCCTTCCCTCTCCTAAAACCCTTTAACGCCTGTCTTACAATAAAGTTTTTTGTCACGTCTACTACCCCTTTTAGTTTACACCCAAATGCTACCCCGGCCATAAACCTGTTAACCCGCCCCAGTGTCCACCCTTCCCTGGAACCCCTTCCCAACCAACTCAATAACATTCCTACCCTATCATCCGTCGAATAAGCCCCCCCACATTGATCCATCCAATCCTCCCACTCCGTCCACGCAGCGCTATACGCCGCTCTCGTCCCCCGAGCCAGTGATTGTGAAATCAAGTCCCCCACTGCTCGCTTACCACGTTCCAGAGCTGTTGAGGGCACCGCCTCCCCGTCTGCTCCGCTCCTGGCGCCAGCGTCCGGAACCGCTCCCACTGAAAGCGAGAGAGAGCATCCGCAATTGAATTATGGACTCCTGGAACGTGAACCGCTACTATCCAGATGTTCAGTGCCAGCGCTTCAAGTACTAAGTGCCGCAATAAATTAACAACTGGGGGAGATGAGGCCGTCATATTATTGATGACCTGCACAACCCCCAAGTTGTCGCAGTGAAACCTCACCTTTCGATCCCGAAAGTGAGCCCCCCAAAGCGCCACCGCTACAACTATTGGAAATAGCTCCAATAGCACCAGGTTCCGAACCAGGCCCTCTCGCTTCCACTGTTCTGGCCATTCGCCAACACACCACTTGCCCTGAAAATAGGCCCCAAAACCTGCCCCCCCAGCTGCGTCCGTGAACAGCTCCCAGTCTGCGTTTTCGCTGACTTCGGCCATCATAACCGACCTGCCGTTGTAACGCTTCAAAAAAGCGTCCCAAACCGCCAGATCGTTTTTGTGTCCTGATCCTAACCTAATAAAATGATGGGGAGCGCTCACCCCTGCCGTCGCTGCCGCCATCCGCCTGCAGAAGACCCGGCCCATAGGCATGATTCTGCAGGCAAAGTTAAGCTTGCCCAGCAAGGATTGCAAACGTCGCAACGTGACTTTTTTGGCGGAACGCGCAAACTGCACCTCCCCCTGCAAATCGCGCAATTTATTTTCCGGCAGTCGGCACTCCATTGCATCTGTATCGATGGAAATGCCCAAAAAACTAAGGCAGGTTGTGGGGCCCTCTGTTTTTTCCGGGGCCAGCGGTACACCAAACCGCTCTGCCACCCACTGGACCGTACCCAGTAGGGTCGCACAAAGTGGCGACCCCCCGGGACCAACGCACAAGAAGTCATCCAGATAATGGATGACCGATTGTACTGCCGCGGTATCCCTTACCACCCATTCGAGGAATGTGCTAAAGGCCTCGAAGTATGCGCATGAGATGGAACATCCCATAGGCAAACAGCGATCCGCGAAGAATTCTCCCTCCCAAAAACACCCCAGTAGTCTAATGCTCTCAGGTGCCACCGGCAGTAGGCGAAAGGCCGATTCAATATCGACCTTTGCCAACAAAGCCCCCCTACCGTATTTTCTAACCCACCGAACGGCCGCATCGAATGACGTATAAACTACTGAACAAATGTCAGGGTCAATTCCGTCATTCACCGAGGACCCTTTTGGATAGGATAGGTGGTGAATTAGCCGAAACTCATTCGGCTCTTTTTTCGGCACCACGCCAAGTGGCGACACCACCAAATCTGGAACAGGGGGTTCGGAAAAGGGGCCGGCCATGCGGCCTAGCCTCACTTCCTTCGCGAGCTTCTTCCCCACCACCCCCGGGTGCTCCCGCGCCGAACGCAAATTTTTAACCGAAAAGGGGACCGCGTGAGCCGGGGGTGGGATAACAAAACCGTCTAAAAAACCGTTCAACAGTAATTCCGCCTTTTCCCTATCTGGATATTTATTTAGAAAGGGTGCCATCTCTGCCACCCTCACTGGGGTCATCCCTTTTTGGAACACCCCCTGCACCTCTACCCCGACCTTTTTTGAAACATCTGACCGCCCCGTGGGACTGGGCGCTACAATGGGAACATGCATGTTTAAACTTGCATGTCGCCCCGAATTTACATTGGCCCTCATTGAATTGCCAACAAAATCCGGGCCGATTCCCTCCAGCCTGCCCTCCTTGTCCTGATCCGGAAGTAGAGGCCGAGCCCGCAGACCCGGCGCCTCCTTGAAAGGGATGTCCTAGCCGTGCCGGGGCCATCACCCTCAGCCACAGCCCGATATCTTTTTGGTCCCACCGAATGGAGGGACGCACCGCCTTACGTTGCCTGAACTGCTCGTCGTATCGCAGCCAGGTCTGTCCACCGTAAACCCGATAGGCTTCGCCAATCGAGTCTAGGTAGCAAAAAAGGCCGGAACAATTTTCCGGCGCTTTTTCCCCAATCACGCTTGCCAGAATGGCGAACGCTTGGAGCCAGTTAGTGAACGTCTGTGGGATCAGACGCCACCTCCGCTTCTCCTCTTCCTCCTTTTTGAATTCGGTTCTCTTCCCCTTGTCAAGGTTAAATTTCTCCAAGGGGAGGAGGGAGAATATTTCGACATATTCGTCCCTCCATATTTTCTCTCTAACTTCTTTCTTCAGATGGGCCCCCAGGGGGCCCTCGAAACAGACGTACACCTCCCCCCTGGCTCTATCATCCAATCTAACCCCGTCCCCATCTTTTTCCGTCTGCACCGCTACCGTTACTGACTGGTTAACGCCCGCACCCCCGCTTGCTGCCTGTCTCCTGTCCCCCTGCGAGCCTATGTCCGAGCTCCATGCTGACACCACTGAAGGGGAGGGCTGTTCTATGGCTCCCCACACCGCCTGTTCACCCCCAGTCCCCCCAGACGAGCTCCCGCTTGGGCCGCTCGTGACGCTGGATGACGCTCTACACGGCGCTATGTCCGCCGCCACAGGCGGCGTGGCTTGCCCTACTCCCTCCCCCCCCTGACGCATAAGTAACCCACACAACACACCCAGCAACGCTCCCATATCGCCCCCGCCCGGCACGTTAACCGTCGCTGCGCCACCGCCTGCTTGCGCCCCTGACCTAACTCCCGTACGCGCCACATGGCTGAACGCATTGGACAATACCGACATAGATCTCTCACCTGGCTGCGAGGGGGCTGTGTACCCACCAGCCGCTGCTCCCACGTCCTGCTGCTGACTCTCATCGTCCTCCGGGTCGTCGATCCTTGCTGCTGGTAGCTCTCCTCCTGGCTGAAACCGCTCTGTTCTGGTCCCAGCCGCTTTTCGTGGCGCCGATGCGCGCTTGGCCGCCTCTGTGATGCTGGGGCGCTGCCTGCTGCCCCCATCTTCGGCCTGCTGTTGCCTGATGGGGCGCTGTCTGCTGCCCCCATTGTCTGGCCTGTTGCTGCGTCTGGTGGGTGCCCCGACCGGCACATGTCCGGGTGCACCTCCCCCCGCTCCCTGCCTCCTCTCCGATGCTGCCGCTGTTTGCTGCTCAGTCGCCCTCTCCTGCTCCCTTACATCCGGAGCTGCTCTGATGTTCCGGCGTGCAGCCGCCCCCCCCGGCCTCCTTCCCCTGCCCGTAGGGGTTGCAGGAGGAACATCTCGTGGTGGGGCGGGGGAGGGGCTCCCCACGCGGCGCCGCCGAGCAGGCGCCTGCTCCGGGCTCAACCTGACCGGCACCCGAGCCCTCCTCGGTCTTCTCCCGCTTTCCTCCGGCATTGGAAACATCGGAGCTGCAGCCGGGGCCGGCGCAGCCTCTCCCGCGGGTCCGTCAATCAGCCTCACCAGCCAGGTGAGGTCCCTCTCCTCCGCTTCAGCCCGGATCCTCCTCAGCATCTCTTCCATTTCTTCACCCGGTAAGTGGACGTCGGGACTCTCTTCTACAATCTTCGCCCCGCTGCCTTTCTTCTCTCCCCGCCGATATTCCGCTCCTCTTCTATGGCTTCTCTTCTCACTTCCCGCTGCCTCTTCCCGGCTCCTGGTCTTCTCTCTTCACCTTTCTTGGTCTTCCCTCTTCACCTTTCTTGGTCTTCCCTCTTCTCCCTTCCTAGTCTTCTCCTTTTCTTCCTGGTCTTCCCTTCCCGGTCTTCCCTCTTCACCTTTTTACCTTTTTCTTCCCTCTTGGTCTGGTCGTCGCTGTTCTTCTTGCTTCTTCACTCTTCCACGTCTCGGCTCCAACTGCTCCTCTTTGAATTTTAACCCCTCCCCTTCCTCTTTCTTGCCGCTCTTTTCTCTCCCCACTCACCCCTCCTTCTCTTACTCCCAGCTTTCTACAATTAACCCTTTCACTCCCCGTTAACCCCGTCATGCCTGCCTCCCGCCTACACCCTGGGTTTTTCGGCTCCGGCAGTTCCTTTTGTTTGAAACCCTGGAACGTGGAGCGTTTAAAAAAAACGGTCAAAGTGCCCCCACGCTATTATTGATACATAAAATATGGTGGAAGACCAGAAACATGCTTGATATAAAAAACTGCACACAACATACCCCCATATGGAATAACCCGCACCTACCAGAAATCAGCAAGCTAAAAGGATTCCAAGGGTGGAAAGACAGGGGAGTTAGGAGAATGGACCAGATACTGGAGGGGGGGGGAACTAAAAACCTTCGAGCAGTTAAGGCAAAACCACGACATCCCCAATAGTGACTTTTACAAATATCTGCAACTTAGACACGCTATACAAGCGGAAAAAAACACGGCGGAAATAACAATGGTAATAAATATAGTAGCGGACATAATAGGAAAAGCCACCACCACAGCGGGGAAAATATCTGTACTATATTCCCATATACAGGACACGGTCAATGCACACAACCCGTTATCAACAAGAGCAAAATGGGAGGCAGACATAGGGCCCATTGAGGAGTCGCACTGGGAGGAAATCCTACAAATGACACCCAAGCTATCTCTGAGCGAATCACACAGAGTCTCACAAATATTTCTAATACACAGAGTGTACCGCACCCCGGCCTTCTTACACAATATAGGAATGAGAACCTCCCCGATATGTGTAAGGTGCAAAACCCACACGGCGGACCTAATCCACATGCTATGGCGATGTCCGAAATTGCACAGATATTGGATGGGAATAAGAAATGCAATTAACGCGGCATTTGGCATACGTATGGACTTTACACCATACGTGTGCATTCTGGGATACATACAGGATCTAACATTAGATGATCATGAAAAACTAGCGGTAGCCAGACTATTGTATATAGCCAGAAAAACAATAGCCCAGCGCTGGTTGGACGAAGAACCACCCACGCTGGGAGAATTCAAAAATAAGGTCAACCAAATTTTACCGTGGGAAAGGAGAATTTACACTAAGCGTAAGACCAGTCAAAAATATCAGGACATATGGCTGAGATGGATACACGCCCAGAGCAGTAATGTTGGATCAAATACATAGGGAGTGGTGAGCCGTGTGGGGAGGCACCAGTAAACCGGGGATTTACTAAGACATAACAACGTATGTAATGGATATATATAAAGTTTATTGGGAAATGTAGAACAAATTACAGACTCGATATACAATAAAATAAAGTGGTAAGGAGTAATAGGGAAAAGTTAAGAAAGGAGGGATTGGAGAGAGAGAGACCGGGCAACGGGCAAAAGAAATATGACCCCCCCCTCGAATGCAACAAAAAATCTAACCCTGAATCAATAAAAGAAAACAGCACGAAGATAAGCAACACGAAGACCAAAGAAGAAAACAAATATACGTTACATGAACTGTTATTATTGTTTACGACACAACACTGTGTTCATTCAGAGACAGTTTACCCAAAGAACAGAACGTTGAGAGAGAGATCTTAGGGGGGATGGGGGAGGGAGGGGGGTGAGGGGAAGGGGGTGGGTGAGAGGGGGAGGGGGAGGGAGGGAGGGGAAACCAAAGATTTGTTAAAAAAAATGTTTTAAAATATGCAAAAGGTGAAAAAGTTTAATAAAAAATACTTTAATTAAAAAAAAAAAACAGCTACGACAGATGTGACTGCTAGTCACTGGTCTGCACCAGGATTTAGCATCACGGTAGCTAAACACTCACAGGGCTGCCTAAATTGTGCACAGAACAATGTGGGTAGGACTGTATAGTCTCCCATGCAGTGCACCCCTCGTCCCGACTACCTGTTCTAGCATCTTCAAATAGACTACTTCCAACTACCAAGGGTGGGCAAGTACAGTTCGTTCTGGTCTACCTAGACCCGTGCTCATAGCCAGTCTGGCCTAACTGCTCATGACGCCACTGCCAGAAACTGATATCTGAGGTAGTATACAGGTACAGGGTACCAGAAACAACAGCGTGACCGAGCTACTCCCTCCCCGGGAGAAGTGATACAGAAAGTAATAAAAGCTTGGGGGTAGAAGTGGCCTTTTATGCTCCGTACCATCCACAAAGCAGTGGTAGAGCAGAGAGCTTAAATGGTACCTTGGAAATCACGATCCAGAAGGATAGCAGAGCTCAATAGACCATGAACAGATTGTCTCCCCCTGGAACTCTTCTCCATAAGGTACACACCTGACAGAATAGGCCTCAGCCCATATGAGATACTTTTTGGGTCGGCCTCAAGGTTAGGATTGTATTTTCCATGATAACTCCAGATGCAGCATGATAGCTTGACAAACTGTGTTATTGCTCTCAGAAAATACTTAACTAATGTATATTCTTGAGTGTTTGCTTCCCTTCCAGATCCTGACAGCTTAGAAGGAACTCATTCTGTGAAACTAGGAGATTGAGTGGATACCAAAAGACATGTCCTCAAAGCTCTAGAACCTAGACTTGATGGTCCATAGAAAAGTGTTCCTGAGCACCGCTACAGATGTTCAGCTGGAAGGAGAAATCCAGTTGGTTACACGTGTCTCATTGCAAGAGAGTCTTCCCAACATGATGGACTTATGCTTTCTCCTAGGTTGTTCAATCCCTGTTATCTTTCTCACAGCTATGGTTCCATAACTAAGGCTCTGAAGATGGAGCCACCGGATTTCATCTTTTGCTAGAACTTTAGTGACTATTCTTACTGATATTGCTATTATTGACTGCATTATTCTGTGCCTTCAAGTATTTTTTCCCAAAGACTATTGACAAAGCAGGCCCTGTTATGTATGATAATGCTTTGTCTTTGACTACTGACTCTGAATCTGCTTTCGATCAACCATTTCTTCTTGCAGTGCCTTCCTATAGTTTTTGTTCATGCATGTTATGGGAACATCAGTTGGGGAATCCGGGGAAGTCATGTAGGAATCCCGGCACTTGCCACTAGGGCATTTGTAAGTACCTGGCTAGACGTTTGCCTGACTGCTGTAAGGAACGAAAAGGAGGGACTGTTGTAGTAATAATAATAAATGTGTTTCTTAAATCAGCCTAGGCAAACACACACACACACACATATATATATATAACACACTGTTATATCCACCTTCATAGGAAATGGCTAGCCAGTAAACGTGTTCGTGTACAACATCAGAATGTGTTAGAATCATGTGTATGCCTCCTCTTGATTACACCAAGAGCGGAAGTGACGTCAGACGCCAGGAGCAGCACGCCGAGGCAGAGGCACGAGCTGGGGTCTGAGGGGCAGAAGGGGACATCGGACCAGTGGAGGAGCCGATACCGGCGCCCGGAGGTGACAGGAGTCCGAGAAAGAGCCGGCAGGAGGAGTACAGAAGCAGAACAGGTCCCGGAGCAGCAGCAGGAGGGCAGAGTGAGCGGCCGCCGGGAGAACAGGTGACGTCACTGTGGAGGAGCTGCAACAGGAGCCGATAAGTATCTTCTGTGTGTGTGTGTGTGTGTCTTCTGTGTATCTAGTGTGTCCTAGTTGTGTCTTCTGTGTACCTACTGTAAGTGTGTGTGTCTGTGGGTCTAAGTGTTTGTGAGGAGGGGGGCAAAAAAAAAGAATTTTGTTGTGTGAGCAGTTGCTTGCAAGAGTCAGTGTGTGAGCGGTTGCTTGCAAGAGTCAGTGTGTGAGCGGTTGCGTGCAGGCGTCAGCGTGTGAGCGGTTGAGCAGAGGGGGCAGCGTGTGAGCAGTTGAGCAGAGGGGGCAGCGTGTGAGCGGTTGAGCAGAGGGGGCAGCGTGTGAGCGGTTGCGCAGAGGGGGCAGCGTGTGAGCGGTTGCGCAGAGGGGGCAGCGTGTGAGCGGTTGCGCAGAGGGGGCAGCGTGTGAGCGGTTGTGCAGAGGGGGCAGCGTGTGAGCGGTTGCGCAGAGGGGGCAGCGTGTGAGCGGTTGCGCAGAGGGGGCAGCGTGTGAGCGGTTGCGCAGAGGGGGCAGCGTGTGAGCGGTTGCGCGTGAGCATCAGTGTGTGAGCGGTTGCGCAGAGGCGACAGCGTGTGACTGGAGTGTGAACAAATCTATCTTCACTACATCCACAATTGTAGATCCCCATTAGGATGAGCTCCATGCTTGGCAATGCCATCCAGTGTGCTACTTGTGCAATGTATGCGGTCCTTGATCAGCCGATCGAGGGTGCATACTGTTGCGCAAGATGCGTGCACGTCGCACATTTAGAAGCCCAAATCCTGGATCTAAATGGGCAACTGACAACACTGAGAGCCATTGACATCATGGAAAGGAGTTTGGTGCTCACTGAGCAGGCACTCGCTGGGGTAGAGGCGGGGGCGGATGGTAGTACGGAAGAGCAGGGGGAGCAGGCAAGAAGCTGGGTCACAGAAAGAAGGAGGGATAGAGGGAAGAGAACCAGGGAGGCTAGTCCTGAACTGGCACAACCCAACAAGTTTGCACGATTGGCAGATGAGGAGGATGATGCCATTACAGAGCCAGCACCGCTGCAGCACGACACGCCCTCTGAACGCCAGGGGGGTAACTGCTCCAGTGAGACAGGGACGGGGAGCGTAGGGCAGGCTAGACAGGTCCTAGTGGTGGGGGACTCAATTATTAGGGGGACAGATAGGGCAATCTGCCATAAAGACCGGGATCGTCGAACAGTGTGTTGTCATCCTGGCGCTGGAGTTCGACACATCGTGGATCGGATTGACAGATTACTGGGAGGGGCTGGTGAGGATCCAGCGGTCATGGTGCACGTTGGCACCAATGAACAAATTAGAGGTCGATGGAGGGCCCTCAAAAATGATTTCAGGGACCTAGGGTCCAAGCTTAGGGCGCGGACCTCCAGGGTAGTTTTCTCGGAAATACTACCTGCACCTAAAGCCACACTAGAAAGGCAGCAGGATCTTAGGGAGGTAAACAAGTGGCTCCGGAGTTGGTGTAAGGAGGGGATTTGGGTTCCTGGAGAACTGGGCTGACTTTGCTGTCGGCTACAGGCTCTACCGTAGGGACGGGCTGCATCTCAATGGGGAGGGTGCAGCTGTGCTGGGGGAGAAGATGGCTAGAAGGCTGGAGGAGTGTTTAAACTAGGGACTGGGGGGGAGGGCAAAAAGATAAATAGTGGGGTAGTCAGTGTAGCTAGCAACCTGGGTCAAAAAAATGGGAATGAGGGTCGAGCGGGGGGGGGGGGGGGGGTTAGTACAGTTAGAAATGTGAGGTCAGCCAATAGTACGAATAGCAACAAAACTAATTTAAAAAACAAAAATAACGATATCAATTGTATGACCACGAATGCAAGAAGTCTAATTTGGTAAAGTGGGTGAGCTTGAAGCAAGAATGACTGATGAGAGTTATGATATAGTTGGAATAACGGAAACATGGCTTGATGATAAGTGTGATTGGGCGGCGAATTTACAGGGGTACAATCTCTTCAGAAGAGACCGAAGGAACCAGAAAGGGGGAGGGGTATGTCTGTACATCAAATCGAACTTAAATCTGAGACTACGGGAGGATATAGGTGTAGGAGACGAACAGGTGGAATCTGTGGGTAGAAATACAGGGAAGAAAAAATAACAAAATCCTGATAGGGGTCTTCTATAGACCACCAAAAGCAACAGAAGAAACTGAAAACTTACTATTAAGGCAGATAGAAGAGGTGTCAAAGCGCAACAAAGTAATTATAATGGGGGACTTTAATTATTCAGATATAATATGGGAAAATGAGACCTGCAAATCTCACAGGGGTAATAAGTTCTTGAGAGTAATTAAAGATAATTACCTGAACCAACTGGTGCAGGAACCAACGAGAGGGAGGGCCATTCTGGACTTAGTACTAACTAACAAACCGGATTGAATAAAGGGGGTACAGGTTGAGGGGCACTTGGGGAACAGTGACCACAATATAATCAACTTCCAGCTGTCATTCAAAAAGAAGCCTTATCAGGGAGCGACAAATAAAGTAAACTTTAGTAAAGCAAAATTTGATGAGCTTAGAACTATTATCGGGAACATTAATTGGGACAACATCCTCAAAAATGCCAGTACGGAGGACAAATGGGAAAAGTTCAAAAGGATCCTAATCACCTCATGTGAGCAGTTCATTCCCTTTAAATATAAAAGAATCTCAACTAAAAGGAAACCAATTTGGCTCGACAAGACGGTAAGAGGGGCAATAAACGAAAAAAGAAAGCGTTCAAACTACTAAAGCAAGAAGGCAGTGGAGAAGCGCTAAAATCGTACAGGGAAAAAAACAAAATATGCAAAGATACGATCAAAATTGCTAAGGAGGAGGCGGAAAGACTGATCGCCAAAGAGAGCAAAAACAACCCCAAACTATTTTTCAACTATATTAACAGCAAAAGGATTTGCAGGGAGAGCACTGGCCCTTTAACAAATAATGCAGGAGGAATCATTGAAGATGATGGAGGGAAGGCAAATCTATTAAATAGTTTCTTTTCAAGCGTATTCACAAACGAAAAGGAAATGCCACACGAGATACAGGGGAATAAAATAAACCCCTCGCAAAATATGTCATACTTAACGCAGGAGGAAGTGCGGAACCGATTGAAGAAGATTAAAATCGATAAATCGCCAGGCCCAGATGGAATACACCCAAGGATACTAAGGGAACTAAGTGATGAGATAGCTAGACCGCTATACCTAATATTTCTAGACACTATCAAGACCGGTGTTGTACCATTGGATTGGCGCATTGCCAACGTGGTTCCAATTTATAAAAAGGGGACCAAAAGTGAGCCTGGTAATTACAGGCTGGTAAGTCTCACCTCAGTAACGGGAAAATTTTTCGAGGGGTTTCTGAGAGACGCCATCGATGAGCACCTCAAGGAGAACAAGGGAATAACTCCTCACCAGCATGGATTCATGAAGGGTCACTCATGTCAGACAAATCTGATCAGTTTCTACGATGAATTAAGCTCTAAGCTGTACCTGGGAGAATCTATTGATCTCGTATATCTGAACTTCTCTAAAGCGTTTGACACCGTGCCACATAATAGGCTAATATACAAAATGAGACAGCTCGGTCTGGGGGAAAACGTGTGTAATTGGGTTAAAAATTGGCTCAATGATAGAAAGCAGAGGGTGGTAATAAATGGTTCATACTCTGATTGGGCCACAGTCACTAGTGGGGTGCCACAGGGTTCAGTATTGGGCCCCATTCTGTTCAATATATTTATCAACGACTTGATAGAGGGACTGCATAGTAAAATATCAATATTTGCAGATGACACAAAATTATACAATATAATTAATGCAACGGAGGACAATGTGCGGCTACAAACTGACCTAGATAAGCTGGGGACTTGGGCAGAAAAATGGCAAATGAAGTTCAATGTTGATAAATGTAAGGTTATGCACATGGGCAGCAAGAATGGATGTTACCAATATTCACTTAATGGGGTACCGCTAGGGAAAAGTGAAATGGAAAAAAGACCTGGGGGTACTAGTGGATAGTAGACTAAACTGGAGTAACCAATGCCAGTCAGCTGCTGCAAAGGCAAATAAAGTTTTGGGATGCATTAAAAGAGGTATAGGGGCGAAGGCCATTATATAAGGCACTTGTCAGGCCTAACATGGAATACTGCGTACAGTTCTGGTCACCGGTGCTCAGGAAAGATGTAACGGTATTGGAGGGGGTTCAAAGAAGGGCAACTAAACTAATACATGGAATGATGGGACTGGAATACCCAAAGAGGCTATCCAAATTGGGACTATTTACGCTAGAAAAAAGAAGGTTAAGAGGCGACCAAATAACTATGTATAAGTACATGAGGGGACAATACAAGGATCTCTCCCAGGATCTGTTTATACCCAGGACTGCAACGGTAACAAGAGGACATCCGCTACGTTTAGAGGAAAGCAGGTTTTATCACCAACATAGAAAGGGGTTCTTTACTGTGAGGGCGAGCACCCACTGGCGTTTTTATACCTGCGTTTTGCGTTTTGCGTTTTTCCTGCACAGGCATAGAGATAACATGTGTTCCTGTCCACTGGCGTTTTTTTTGCGTTGCGTTTGCGTTTTTAACATAGGAACTGTCAGTTGCATATGTGTCCTTATTTTTCTCCTAATGCACCCATGAAAGTCAATGGAAATTAATGGAAAAGCCGCGAAAACGCCGCGAAAACCGCGCGGAAAAATCGCGGGAAACGCGGCGAAAACGCTGCGTTTTTTTCCCGCGGAAAACGCAAACGCCAGTGGGTGCTCGCCCTTAGAGCAGTTAGACTGTGGAACTCTCTGCCTGAGGACGTAGTGATGGCTAAATCCTTAGAGGAGTTTAAAAGGGGACTTGATGTCTTTCTGGAGAGGAAGGATATTATAGGCTATAAATCTAAGGTTATTTGTTAATCCGGGTATACAGGCAGGTAGGAACTATTAGGGGTTGATCCAGGGAACAGTCTGACTGCCATTAGGGAGTCGGGAAGGAATTTTTTCCCAGAAGGGCTAATTGGCTTCTGCTCTTGGGTTTTTTTTGCCTTCCTCTGGATCAACAAAACAGGAGGCTAGACAGGCTGGACTGGATGGACATTGTCTTCATTCAGCCTTACGAACTATGTTACTATGTTACTATGTTACACATGACTCTCACAGAGCAGTTGTGTATTCTTATTGGATAAGCTGCTCCCTTACAGATAAATTATACCTCTGCAACTTCTTTCACTTTTGATATTTTACTAATATGTGAATTACCATATTACTGTATTAACCAATCCTGTATGAGCACAATAACTCTTTTTGTATATTATTTTGTGATGGAACGTTTGTCCGTAAAAGCAATTGTAATCAGAAGGGTATTAGAAAATGACTGATAACATGAGTCAATCTCAAATACATTTTCATGCATGAAGCTTCTTATAACCAATTTAGAGCACACTGGTGAAATCTTCTGGAATATGATAATATTCTTATAACAGTATATACTGAGGAGAATCTACCTCGCCTGTATGTGTATATACTGAGGAGACTCTAATGCTCCTCTATGTGTGTATACTGAGGAGAACCTAACTGACCTCTGTGTATATACTGAGAAGAATCTAACTGAGCTCGGTGTATATACTGAGAAGAATCTAACTGAGCTCTGTGTATATACTGAGAAGAATCTAACTGACCTCTGTGTATATACTGAGAAGCTACCTCACCTCCATGTGTACATACTGAGGAAAAGCTACCACACCTCCATGTGTATATACTGAGGAGAATCTACCCCACCTCCATGTGTATATATTTAGAAGCTACCTCACCTCTATGTGTATATACTGAGGAGAATCTAACTGACCTCCATGTGTATATACTGAGGTGAATCCAACTGATCTGTGTGTATTTATTGAGGAGAATCCAACTGATCTCTGTGTGTATATACTGAGGAGAATTTAATTGACCTCTGTGTATATACTGAGAAGAATCTAACTGACCTCTGTGTATATACTGAGAAGCTACCTCACCTCCATGTGTACATACTGAGGAAAAGCTACCACACCTCCATGTGTATATACTAAGGAGAATCTACCCCACCTCCATGTGTATATATTGAGAAGCTACCTCACCTCTATGTGTATATACTGAGGAGAATCTAACTGACCTCCATGTGTATATACTGAGGTGAATCCAACTGATCTGTGTGTATTTATTGAGGAGAATCCAACTGATCTCTGTGTGTATATACTGAGGAGAATTTAATTGACCTCTGTGTACGTACTGAAAGGCTGTAAAGTACATAGGGAAGCGGCCATGGAATGCAGGGATGGACCATGTTTTTAAGGCTAAGAAGGGGCTGCAACCTCCAGTCTGGGGGTAAAGTTGAATAGATGGGCTGCTCCCTTTAAGGGTAAAAAATGAGGAGAATGAGAGGGGTGGCACATTCTGCAGAGGGACATCAGTACATGCAGCCAGAGAAGAATCTAATGCTCCTCCTCTATGTGCACATGGTACAAACACAGCCCTACTACATTATATGCGCCTGGTATAAACTCAGCTCTACGCATTACACACACAGCACATTAGACAAACAGCCACTCGCAGCTCTACTTCATTTATGCTGATTGCACACATAATACACACAGCTCCTAGATACAGTGATAAGCCCCTGGTCATGTGATCCTTGACTCCACCCACACAGGTGATCATATGACAGTGACATCATTACAGGTCCTGGTAGTTTCTGTTGGCTTATGTAGTATACAGTACTACCAAACTCCAGAATGGCTCCTCCCACAGCAGCGACATCACCACAGGACTTTCAGCCCGCTGGATCGCTGTGTTGGCGGCAGGTCGTTGTCTCCTGTCAGGACAGCTAAGTTGTGTATGACATAATAACAGCTAAGTATATTCTCAGCGTGTTAGGAAGAGCTAGGACGGCAGCAATATGACGGCGCCAGGGCTATGACACTCACTCACATACAAACAGACGAGTGGTCGTTAGTAGTTTGACTTTTGTAGCAGTTGCTCACTATTTAAAGGGGTTGCCAAACTTAAAAAAAATAAATAAATAAAATTTTGTTAACAGCCGGCCATGTCATAAACACAGGAGGCAATACCATCTTATCTTGCCAGTAAACTGCGCAGTGGTTGCTGTGGCCCTCCCGCTCTATACTGGCAGCATTAGTTAGGTGACTTATGCAGCCAGTCAGGGGCTGCAGCTTCACCACCCATTCAGATAGCAGCTCTCACATCTTGGGCACCATAATGCCAGAAGTTCGGAACGATGACACTGCGGCCTTAAAGCGGCAGGAAAGGCTATGCTGTTAACTGGAGAAAGCAGAGGGGAGTATGACCTTATACCATGGGTAGCTGTTAACTTGTAAATATATAACCCCTTTATCTCTGTTAACAGGATAGAGAATAACTTGATCACTGAGGGTCTCCACCAATCTCCAGAGCTGTATTCGCATACCCTGCTCTGTCACTACAGAGATTGCTTCTTCCCACACGGTGACGTCCCTATGAAGGGAGCACTGGCTGAGCATGCAAGGTCGCCGCTCCACCAATTTTTAAATGTGGCTGACAAAAATAGCCAAGTGGGTGCTACTCAAATATTTGGCTGTCCCACTGAAAGTAAATAGAGTGCCAGTGTGCTTGCTTGACTGGTGCTCCATTCAGGGGACTCCACTCTGTAGACCTCCATGATCCTGTGAATGGCACATCCAAAGACGGCATGTGAACAGAAGGGCTATGCTTAGATGATTGATTACCCTTTCATTTACTTCGATGGGATAGAGGGATTGATGTATTTGGCAATCTTCCTTCATCCCATAGAAGTGAATGAGGGTGGTCACATGCACACAGCTGCTCAATTCACGAGGCATGCAGGGATACCACTCTTGGGATCAGCCACTTATGCCCTGTTCACAGCACAGGAGATAAAGGTCTTTGGTGATAAAACCCCTCCGAGTTGCAGCAACCACACACTGGCTTTGCATGTGGTCTCAAAAAAGGCAGTGGGGACCTCTGGAGCAGAAAGCTGAGGATAAGGTCCCGATAAGCTGAGTCTTTAGTTTTGCTGGGAGTTATTGTTCAAATAAATACATACAGAATAAAAACTTTGCATTGTAGAGACAGAAGTGTCCATGGATGGATCAGACAAGGACATAGAATCCAAAATAAGGTTGTGGGGAGAGGGGCTATGAGGAATTTGCAAGGAGAATGGAAAAATAATGAGGTGGGGTAAGAGAACTCAAACAAAACTGGTACTAACTACAGAGACAAGATGATGGAGCAATCCGGACGACGTCTGGTCATCCACCAGTGCTCTCCTCTAGGTGAGGTGCGGAGCAAAGGCTTCCTAACAAGCATTATGGGTACAATACGCTATTCCAAACTTGTGTAGACCTTACAAAAACCCTGCTGTTTCACCGTTCATCCCCAAGATTCATTCTTATGTCGACCAATGTGTTTATACTTCAACTCTGGGCAGCTTTGAGCAGGGGTGTGCCTAAAGGCTTAGGGGCCAGGGTGCAAAAGTTCAGCTCGGGCCCCCCCGGGCCCTTTTTCCCCCTCGCCCCGTACCTATGTCTGAGATCCGTGCGTCTTGCTGCCCATAGGGATGCATTAGCATCAGTAGGGCAGCTAAAAGCATGCAGATGGGATTCCTTCCGGCGTGCGGGTCACACGCACAGGAAGAAATCGCAGCATGCTCCATTTTCCTGCGGATCTGCCGCACGGACGGCTCCTGCAGCTTCCATTGAAGCCTATGGAAGCCGTTCGTATCCGCGGCACAGCCGCAGCTGTTTTTGTGCTGTGCCGTGGTGTCAGGGTAAAATTCTAAGTACAGCACCAATCAGGCCCACCCCACTTGCCCCGCTGCCGGCGATAAGAAGAAAACACCACACGAAGGTCTGGTATCGTTTCTCACACGGGGACATGGCTGCGCTGTGTGCTTTATTACAGATTACATGAGATCTTATACCCTTTGTCTCATCACCAGGAATGGGTGATGGGTTCATAACCATATATGGGAAGTCCGGATTTCCGGCCTGAGACAGTGAAAACAGTCGTTATCTTGATATGGCGCCTCTGGCTTATGTACAGAAAATCACGTATTCAATTAACTCCAGTGCAAAGAATCACCCACTCAATTCTAAGAAAGCGGCCAAGCATGCATTCTCCATATATGGGAAGTCCGGATTTCCGGCCTGAGACAGTTAAAATTCAGATGCATAGTTGAACATTTGTTATCTTGCTATGGGCTTCTGGGAAAACAGCCAAGTACACGTGGCCTTGTCCGATTCTTCTTGTGTTCAAGATACATTTTGTCTTCGCCTGGCAAGGCCTTTGGCATATCTGGTATAAGGCGACGTATTACGTTTTTTTTCATAGAGTTAGTACAAATGAGAATAAAGTTAGTATACATAAAAAGAAAGGCACATAATTATACCTATGTAAATGTATATATTCCAGTGTTTTCCTTTCTACCTACAAGGGTATATATATATATATATATATATATATATATATATATATATATACACATATATCCTTCTCAGTGGATATGCGGGAGAACAGGATATTTTTTCAGATCTTGGTGCGCATGCACGCGGCACGCGGCTGAGCACGTCCGCCGACCGGAAGAAAGAAGATCCAGCCTGCACAGAGGGGAGCCCCGCAGTGTCCAGAGAGGTGAGTAAAATGTATTTTCCCTCTCTATGTCCGCGGGCATGTACGGATTTCACTGCGGGATTTAGCAGTAAAATCCATGCGTGCAAGTGGGCATGAGGCCTAAGATAGATAGATAGATATGAGAGATAGATATTAGATAGATAGATATTAGATATTTTAGTAGATAGATATTAGATAGATAGATAGATAGATAGATAGATATTAGATATTTTAGTAGATAGATAGATTAGATGGGATAGATAGATATTACATATATAGATAGATAGATGGAATAGATAGATAGATAGATAGATAGATAGATATGAGAGATAGATAGATAGATAGATAGATAGGCAGACAGACAGACAAAGAGAAGGACATACATACAGGCAGACAAGCAGATGGATAGATAGATACATACCCCGGTGCCAGGACTACTTCTTTGGTGCTGTGTTAGCAGGACAGAAGCAGCAGGAAGATGACCTCATCATCCCTGGTCCACTGGATGCCGTGCTGTGCTGGTGAGTCTCTGTCCTCTCTGCTCCTCCCCCCTCCTCTTCCCCTGTCGTCTCTTCAACTTACTTCCTCCTCCCTTCTCCTACTGTCCTCTCTGGCTCCTGCTGTTGGCGGGACTGCACTAAGCACGCGGCCGCCGACAGTGCAGGGGGAAGTGAAAGTATATGGTGGAGGGCGGCTTCTGGGCTCCCTCAAGCGCAGGGGCCGGGTCGCCGTTGTGACCCTGGCACCCCCTGCCGATACGCCTATGGCTTTCAGGACTCGCACTGGTCAGACCACAGGAAGATCAGGCAAGGGGACGGTCAACAGTAGGGCTTAACTTCAGCAGCTCTTCTGAGTGATCTCTGATTTTGCAATGTCCAGGGTTATAAAGGCCTAAAAAAAGAAGGAAAGAAAGAAGAAAAAAAAAGGAGAAGGCGAAGGAGAATTTATTAATAATAATAGTTTCTTGCTGAAAGTGCAAACATCATCATTTTACTACAACGTGATGCAACCTAGAACTTCTGTGCCAGGAGGAGGGAATAAGAATCTGATGCCCAACTGGATAGTTAAGTCGGAGATTGCTGATTTTTATGATGTACAGGTGGTTACGCCTCAGCAGAGGAAAAGTAACAGGCGGCCATTTAAAAGAGAGAGAGGGGCGCCGGCTGGGCTAATTTTATTTGACGATTTACAACATATGTTTGCATTAAGCAGCTTGGCAAGAGGTTTACAGGCAAGAAAAATCTGCTGTAAAGCAATTAGAACTGAAACGAGCTTCCTCCTCATGGAAGGAGCCTTAAAGGGGCGCCATACCCAAAACTAACAGCCTTAAATACATATCTGTGCGGCAGTGTAGCCATATAATTGTATGAATAAAGCTCAATAAAAATGGCAATATATAGTACTACATCACAAAGCATTTCAGGCTGGTAGGAAGTATACATCCTCTTGTATGAAGTCTTCTCCCATTAACCCCTTAGTGACATGACTCATTTTGGATCCAAGCATGCATCGATTTTTTTTTTTCGTGGGAATTTTTAACTCCACTTTTCAAAAGCCATAACTTTTTTTTTTTTCCTGTCAACATGGCTCTTGCAAGATAAATGAAAATCGCTTGGACCTTAAGGCACATTTATAGGCTGGTCACAAAGGGGTTATAGTCATTGTCTCTTATCTATTCTTTGTGTTCCTTGTTGCCTGGGGTTTGATTAATTTTAAGGCCCATTTGAACCCAACGATTCTTGCTCAAAAATTGCTCAAAGCCGTCTTTTGAGCGAGAATCGTTGGGTCTAACTGCACGAACATCGTGCAGTTTTCATTAACGAGTCGTTCATCGTTGTCTTTCAGCAAACTGAAAGAAAATGATAAGCTTTATCAGTGCCGCATGCTTCCGCTGATACTATTGTTTCAGCTGGTATCCCGCTCGGAGAACACAGCCGGAGTATGAAGAAGACAGCGCTCCAGCTGTGTTCCGCATACGCCGCTCAGAGCTGGTATACAGCTAAGTGCTCTGAGAAGACAACAGCTGTATGCAAAAGATAGCGGTCCTGCTTCTGCATACAGCGCAAGCCTTTATTTACACACGTATACAAAGTGAACGCTCAAAACTATCACTTAAGCTGCCGTTTGAGCAAATTTTGAGCGATCATCTTGCCGTGTAAATGCACACAACGATTATTGAGCAAGAACCGTTGTCTCTAAATGCACCTTTAGTGTCTAATCTGACATCTCAGTAGCAGGAGTCTGAATTAAATTTAAGGATCTAAAGGAGTTGGTCTGGGGTCTCAGTTTAGGAGTCTGGTCTTCCCAATAACAAACCAGACTTGGTATACAGTATCAGTCAAATGTCGGCAATAGACTGTGCGGCATTGATAGTTTGCAGATATTAGCGCCGCATAGTTATCCTTCACTGCTCCCCGTTGGGTCCCGTTATTAGAGCAGTATGTGAGCCGAGGGAGCAGTGCGACCAGCAGCTTTGAAATACTTATTCCAGGAGCAGTGAGGACGGAGCTGGGTTCCTCTGCTGCCTCACTTCTTGGTGTGGGAACTGGAAGTCATGAAAGGCCTATGTAGTCTATGGGATGCATGCAGCCATGGCTTTGTGAGCAGACAGCATGGGAACAGCAAGGAATACAAGTGACACACTTGCAAACTAAGCTTGTATGAGCCTATAACTTTAGTTTTATGGCTCTGCAGTAGCTGACCACGACTTTAACCTTAAGTGCTGAATTAATTTGGATTTGTAGTTCTGAGTATTTTGCATAAGCATACAGCTGTATTCTTTTCAGCGCTGACTGCCAGTGTCCCGCTGTGAATTCACAGCAGGACACAGGCACAGAGAATCTTATCAACATAGCCGACTGATAACAGCCTGCTTTGCTGATAATAGCTGATGTCTCTGCATTTAGACAGAACGAGAAATCGCTCAAAAGACGGCTTTGGGCGATGTTTGAGTGATTCTTGTTGTGTCAAAAAGAGCCTTAAGAATTGATTTGCCAAATTAATTCTGCATCTCAGCAAGGTGGCAAATGATAGACAGCTGGCATAAAAGTTTAACCTCTGCCACTAATCCCGTCTTGATCTTGTACGTCTACCTCAATGCTGTCAATACAGCTAAAATGAAATTGCACCCCTATTGGTTGTAATCTAGAACCAAAGAAGAGCATTTCTTACTGAAGAACCGTGACATCCAAGCTGATACCGCAAGAAAACCGGCACATTCCAAAGCCACATAGGAGGCTCCAATCACCAGCGTCTTCCCGGGACAGTAGGGCAACGAGAAGAGATCGTCACTATAAAGGAATGGTGCAAACTGAGAGTAGGCAAGGGCAGCAATAGCAAAACAAGTCAAAAGTGGACAGCCCTGATCGCAAAAGTAACTGTGCGGTTAAGCAGCCAGCCGGGAGGGGGGCCCTCGATGGGTTAGCATGGCATGCTGGAGCCAAATGAAGGCAGGGCTTAACAGGTAACATTGAAAAGTACAATATACTGCAATTCAGCAGAATATTCCCTTAGTGAACGGCCTATTTTGTGCCTTAAAGAACCAAGCGATTTTCATAGTCTTATTGCAAGAGCCATATAACTCAATGAGCTAGCAGTATGGAGATTGGTTTCTTTTGAGATGAGTTGTATATTTATTAGGTACCCCAGAATGGTGACAAAAAAAAAACAAAAACCCCCCCAAAGAAACGTAATAACTTTATCTGGATCAGAACAATTACTGCGTTAACAAGTTTAGGGTGCATTCACACGAATGTATATCGGCTCGGTTTTCACACCGAGCCAATATACGTCGTCCTCATCTGCGCGGGGGGGATAGAAAAGCCAGGAGCAGGAACTGAGCTCCCGCCCCCTCTCTGCCTCCTCTCCACCCCCTCTCCGCCCCTCGGCACTATTTGCAATGAAAGGAGGTGGGATGGGGGCGGGGCTAAGTTAAGAGTATTAGCCCTGCCCCCGTCCCGCCTCTCCTCATTGCAAATAGTGCAGAGGGGCGGAGGGGAGGCAGAGAGGGGGCGGGAGCTCAGAGCACTGCTCCTGGCTCTTCCAGCCTCCCCCCCTGCAGAGAGAGGCGACGTATATCGGCTCGGCGTGAAAACCGAGCCGATATACGTTCGTGTGAATGCACCCTTAAACAGATTTGTTTACTCTTTTACAACTTTTGCACAACACATTTGTAAAGAAAAAACCCCCAAAAACAACCAACTCTGCATCGCCGTATTCTAAGACAGCACATTGTTACTCTTCCGGCAGCGGCGCTCTGTGAGGGCTTGTTGCAGGAAGAGTTGTTTTTAATGGTATGTATTTGAGGTATGTGTGATTATTTAATTGTTTTTTTAGGGAAACAAATAAATATAATTATTAAATTCTGGCGTTCTTTTTGAAATTATTTTTATGGCGTTTACCCCCGAGATAATTTTATTGTTTTGGTTATTATGAATGCGGCAATACAAAAATAAAATAAATGCAAAAAATGGGCATTTTAGCCCTTTAAAATGGGCATTTGGATGGTGGAGGGAAATCTGTTTTTTTAGCTGGATTATTTCCTCCCCTTTAAGTTAAACTTTATGGAACTTATTTTTTCTTTTACACTGATTTTTTAGTCCCTGAAGGGGAATTAAAGATGTGATTGTTTGATCTTTAGGATAGTGCACTGCATTACCTTTGTAGTGCATTCTACTAAGCCTATAACAGCAGCCTATTAGGCTCTGCAGGAGGCGGGGCCTAATAGGCAGTTACACAGCAGAGGCCTTTATCAAGCTACCAGCTGCCATGGTTGGTACCTTGCGATTACATTGGGGGGTGCAGATGGGTGATAGAAAAAGCCCCCTCCCCCTGCCATTTGCTCACATGCTGCAGTTGCTACTGATTCTAGCATGCAAGGGGTTACACTGCCCGGATCTGAGGGTTCTCCTCTCCTGTTTATGGCTTTTGAAAGGCATTGGTGAAATAATGAAAAGGGATAAAAACAAATCCTGGGTCTTGAAGGGGTTAAAGATGTACTCATTTGAAACTTCACAGACCATGAAAAAGCTGGAATAGCTATAAAAGGCTGATCGATCCGGATCCCACCTCAAGCCAAGACCCCCAGCTGAATGCGGCATATGGAATGCATGGAAGAAGCCAAGTAGGTTTTGCTATGCCATATCCGTAGCCCCCATAGAAGGTAATGAAAACAGCATAGCGAGCTGGGCTGTTTCCACTTCTCAGGATGTCAAAAGTATTAAAACTGCTTTCCAAAACCCGTGGCAGAGAAAAGGTGCTGTTGGTGCACGGCAGCTATCTGGACTCTCCATGAAACGAGGCGGTTTTCTGCTAATTAACATCACTAATCCCACTAATGAAACACTGCAGCGCATTGTTTATATGTACGAAAGAACCACAACAAGCGGCTTAGGAAGAGATTAACACACAACTCTGGAAGAATTCACTTGTAGATATTTTTGGGGTACAAATTGATTTCTTAATAATTTTGCCTCCAAAAAAAGTAGTAAATGCATTTTGGCTTTTCTTTTTCTATTCTTTAAGTAATGTTTGCCATGCAGGATAAAAAGTGTTCAATTTATTGTACAGGTCATTACGAATGCAATAAGAAACAGGTTTTTAAAATTATATATTTATATATTTTTCATGTCCCTATAGGGGACATGAACCTATGATCACACTAATACATTACAATACTTCTGTATTGCAGTGCATTATTGCTTATCGTTGCGATCACAGGCCATGGCAACTCATCGGCCCTTCGCGATTATGTGGCAGAGGGTTGATGAAGTCAGACAAAGTTAACCGCGTTCTCCCCAATTCGAGCTCTTGCAGCCGGAGGCTAGCTGTTAATCACACTCGGCTCCCACTGCAAATGGTGTGTGCTCAAATTTTGCGCTCATGCCATTTTTAGGACGTACTTTTATATCCATTTACAGGAACCCCTTCTCAGCCAGGATGTAAATTTATATCCTGGGGCAGGAAGGGGTTAAAGCAGCCTGTTCTGCGTGCAGCTTTCCCTTTCATAAGCCCTCATACGGCGATGTCACAGAGTTATGGCTCATGTAACATGACTATGAAAATCACTTGGCCCCTAAGGCACAAAATAGGCCGGTCATTAAGGGGTTAATGTTCTGGGCACACGGTCAATTAAAAAATTATAGTGAAATCTGCTTTAAACACTTCAGATTTAGAGACATGTAATCGGCCTCCTCCTTGTAATCGTGCAAGAATGCAGCAGAGGAAGGAAGGTGGTGCAATGTCCAAGGGAAGCGTTAATAATCTCGTATTGTGGAACAATATGGGAAGGGAAGTGAAAAGCCAGGTAAAAATATACAGCTAAATAATACATTTGAGAACCTCACTATTAGAAGTGGAAAGAAAAAACAAAGACAAAAAATTCAGAAGGAAAGTAGAGGAGCAAGAGACACTGATCACAAACTAAAATGTTCTTACACAAATGCACAGAACATGGGAAACAAACAAGGAGAATTGGAGCTCCTAACACAGGAAGAGAAATATGATGTCATAGGCATCACGGAAACTTGGTGGGATGATACACATGATTGGAATACAAGGCTTGAAGGATACAACTTATTTATAAGAAGCAAACCTAAAAAAAGAGGAGGAGATGTTGCGCTGTATGTTAGAAAAACATTCATCTCAACAGAGACTCAAGCTTCAGAGCGTGGTAGTTCTGTAGAAACTGTTTGAGTAAGAATACAAGGAGAGAACAACAGAAAGGACACCATTGTAGGCATTTACTATAGGCCACCTGGACAAGCAGAAGATATTAATGAATGCTTTCCACATCAGATGGTCAAGCTCTCAAAAAAAAGCCTGACATAGTGATCATGGGAGATTTTAACTATCCAGACATTTGTTGGGAATCTTTTAGGCAAAAGTAATGGATCCAACAAATTCTTATCCGCTCTTGCCGACTCTATATTCAATAAGGTAGGAATGAAGGGGATCTGCTATCTTGGACCTAATTTTTACCAACAGGGAGGAAATGGAAGTACGGGTGGCTCAAACCTTAGGAGGCAGTGATCATGCGATCCTTGAATTCTGCATAAAAAGGGGAGAAAGACCTGAGAAAACTCGGGCCTCAAGGTTGGATTTCATCAAGGCAGATTTTAATGGACTCAGAAAGAGAGCAGGAAGGAACCAATATTGTGAAATGAGATTATCAAAGCACAACCATTGCCAATTCCTATGTTATATCCACGCACCACCAGGGCACCAAGCCTCAGCACGGACGCAAGACGGCATTCACACAAACGCCATAAGCACACACAAAATGCATACTGAAAACCAAGATAGGGCTGCGAACTGGTCTCACGGGCAGACATAACATATTCCTACTCTAACAGGGCAACCACCACATGAAAACCTGCCTGCAAGCAGGCTGATCGCCCCGATAAGGACAACCCTGTGCTGGAACCTAGGGACGTACCTATCCCTGGATGTCAAACTATCCACAGCAAGACAGGACGCAGCTCACACCAACTCACAGAACAGAACTGTTCACACCTGATGTCTGCTGCAAGCATCATTCTGCTATTCTAGGTTGATGGATAAATAAAAGAGTTATGATTTTTTTAAATGGGAAGAAAAACAGAAAATGGGGGGGGGGGGTTAAGGGCTGCATCCTTAAGACCGCTGTCAGACATGCGCTTTTTATCGCAATTACCCCGGAGTTTTGAACGTATTTGCCACAATTCGTGCATCTCATCACCCATTACAATGATGGAGTGCACTAAAAACCCACTGTCCATGAACAAAAGTAAAATCGAAATCGCAGCGTTTTGCTAAGCGCATGTGTGAGAATAGCCTAATGGGTTAAATACATGTTAAAATGGAAGAAATTTTTGTTTAGCAAATGGAAAGTGCGGAGGGTGGGAATATCTAAAGAAAAATATAATATAGTCTGCAAAAACTGTAGGGCAAGTGTCAGAAAAGGTAAAGCTGACACTTGCTGATAATAAATTGAGGCTTGCAAAAGAAGTCAAAAGCAATAAAAAAAGAATTGGGGGGGTGTCAAAAGCAGAAGAAAAGTCAGACATGCTTACAAGATTAAAATGGTGAGTTGGTTGAAAAGGAAGAGAAATATGTTTATCAAATGGAAAGAGGGGGGAATATCTAAAGAAGAATATAATGCGTCTGCAGAAACTGTAGGGCAAGTGTCAGAAAAGCTAAAGCTGATAATGAATTGAGGCTTGCAACAGAGGCTAAAAGCAAGAAAAAAGGATTTAGGGTGTATGTCAAAAGCAAAAGAAAAATTAATGATGCTATTGGATGCTTACAAGATGAAAATGATGAATGGGTTAAGAATAATGTTGAAAATGTTGAACTTTTAAATTCCTATTTTGTATCCGTTTTCCCTCAGAAAGTAGATGGAACATCAACTGATCTTCCCTGTGCTATTGGAGGAATAAAAGAATGCAGGCTATCTATAGGCCGAGAGATAGTGAGGGAACACTTAGCTAACTTAAATGAATTCAAGTTTCAAGGTCCAGATGAATTACATCCTAGGATACAAAAGGAAGCAGCAGAGGTAATTGCTGAACCACTTGCCATAATCGTTGAAAATTCCTGGAGAACAGGAGAAGTCCCAAAAGATTGGAAAAGGGCAAATGTTGTCCCCATCTTCAAAAAAGGGAAGAAGGTGGATCCAGGAAACTACCGATCTGTGAGCCTGACTTCTATACCTGTGAGCCTTTGAACAAGCTCTTTGAACAAATTATTAAACAGCAAGTATGCAAGTACTTGGAGGGAAATGAAGTAATTAACCAGAGCCAGCATGGGTTTGTAACAAACAAGTCATGCCAGACTAATCTAATTTCCTTCTATTACAGTATCACTGACTGTGTTGATCAGGGAAATGCGGTGGATCTAGTATATATTGACTTTAGTAAAGCATTTGACAAAGTATCTCATACCATACTTATTGAAAAAATGACCAAATATGGGATTGACAAGGCAATTGTTAGGTGGATTCACAACCGGTTGAGTGAACGTACTCCAAGAGTGGTCATAAATGGCTGCACATCCAAGTGGAAGAATGTATCAAGTGGGGTACCACAAGGCTCTGTCCTAGGCCCAGTGTTGTTCATCATTTTTATAAATGATCTGGAGGTGGAAATTGATGGGAAACTAATCAAATTTGCTGATGACACAAAGCTAGGAGGGATAGCTAACACTAGGGGAGAGAGAGAGTATTCAAAAAGATCTAGAAAAGCTTGAACTGTGGGCAGTGACTAACAGAATGGTATTTAACAAGGAGAAATGCGAAGTCCTACATCTGGGCAGGAAAAATGAAGAAAGCACATAGAGAATGGGAGGTAATGGATAATATCATTTGCACCGCCACCTGCCGTCATCACTTCCTCATCTGCTGACAGAAGACAGTCAAGGAGAAAGGAGTGTGTGGGGGGGAGGGGTGGAGAAGAGACATAACAACTGACAATACCTTGGAGCATGCCAGACTGCCTGAGTCGCCACGGATGACGATAAGGTTATAATCGTGGGTGACCGAGTTATTATCCAGCAGCTCCTGCAGAGTCCCGTCCCAATGAGCCTGCAGAGCAGAACACACCATTAGTGAAGAAGCTCGTCAATCGTCCTGCTTTGCATTTACTTTTCAAATACTGCATCACTGGACGCACATAACGTTTTAACCGCCTTTTTTGTACAAGCACTTTTTAGCAGGTTCCATGCATTGGTGAGCGCACACCTTCTACAAATGCAATAATCAAAAAGAGGGACATTTATAAAGTATCATAAAAACAACATCTCGCAGTTTGAAGATAAGTCTAAATAAAGCAAAATGTATCAAGTTCCTGCACACCACATAATACAATTCCCGAGATGCTGCCATTGTATTTAGTCCGGCAGAGCTAGAGTGTTGCACAGGTACGCTAAAATCTTGTGCCAACACAATTAAGGGAGCTTGTCAGAACTTTTTCACACATTAATCCACCGTTTAAAACACTGATAAACAGGTTTTTCTCACTGTGCTGAGCATACCAGCAATCTAAAGACTTGCAACACGTTCAGACAGAACGATTATCAGTGAGAAAATCATTCAGATGAACAAAACTAAGTGCTAATCATTTTGCTTAAATGCAGCCAATGACTGAAGGAGAATCGCGAGGTTATCGCTCGCCGTTCAGTTTCAGCCGCCACAAAAAAACAGCATCGGCCCGTGGGCTTATTATGCAGTATTTCACATATGAAACCCTGAACGATAAGTGCCCGAGGACTGCAGGATTGTAAACGTGATGACGTCACCAGCTCATTCTGATGGGCAAACAAGGATCATGAGATTCTCAGCAGGCGTAAAAGGGCGAATACTCTGCCAGATCTGCATACAAATTCCAGGAGGGTGGACCGGACAGTCTCTGGAACCCTGCGTCACTCCAACACCGTCCCCCTCTCTGCAAGTGATGTGGAGACGTTCTCCATGTCACAGCCACAGTCTAAGTCTCGCATTTGCACTCGGACATCCAAAACTGACGCATGCGCAGTACATCTGTCCTGCTAGGCAGTAGGAAAGGAAGAGACTGCCCACATGCGCTGGTTTCTGACATAACGGTGTACATGCGAGACTTGGACTGAGGATGCGATGACATGGGGAACTTCTCCATGTCACTTGTAGAGAGAGGGCAGGTGTTGGAAAAGGGCGACTCAGGGTTCGAGAAATGGTCTGCCCCATCCACCGGACCAATCGCCTGCTATCTGCATGCGGCATTGGAACAATAAAGTCTTCAGTTTGCAGGTATACAAAGATTGTGAAAGTCACCTGTAGGGTTTTGTCGCAACCGCCCACGTGGGTCTTGTTCACAAAGACATTGGGGACAGTCTTCTGCCCGGTCATTTCATGCAGCACTTCCTGGATACTGCTGCCGCCATCTAGGTGGTGGGGAAAAAGAAATGCAGTCAATAACAATAAATCAGTGTCTCCCTTATGAGTGAGGAAGGGGCTGAACAGTACGGTCCCAGCATCCCACGGTTGTTAATAAATGGCGCTCATTTTCTCAGCAGCTGAGTTATTAATACCCCGCTAGCTTGAGCAACAAGGACTAGTGTCACAACATATTATACTGCGCAGCGAGTCAGCACTTTCTATACTGGAAAGCGAACTGTGCGTGAAACGCGTCAAACATTAACAGCTACAAAATGAGCTAGGATAATTATGGGGGATGTAATCATCTAATCTTCTCACCGCACTGATCCAGCTCTAGAGCAAAATAGTCTTTTCCCAGCGTGGTAAAGAGTTCTTTTACCTGGAGGAATGAAGGGGAAAAAAAGCATTAATAACTATACACATACTATACAAAAATCCAGTTCCTGGAAGAAGTTGTCGTCTTGTTGCAAAACTCGGCATGCAGTTACATCTCAGGCAGAGACACATAGAATTAGAGTTGTGGTGATTAGATGAACGGTCTTGCCACCTGAAGCCCTAAAAGTGGTTCCCCCCTCAAAGGCTCCTTGTGTGTAGTGACCTCTTCTTCCGCTTATGTGGAGCTTGTTGACCAATAGACTAGAGGTGAAACAACCCCTTTAAGTCACCTACCAGCAGACGAGAAATGTGCCAGCGGAGCTTCCGACCCCTTCCCAAATCTTGCTTCATAACTAGGTAAGGGCTCTTCCGGGACGTCTGTTGTGGAGTTCTGTTACGCCAGATGAGATGGTGCAGCATGGTGCACTACTCTGTCCTGTAAAATGCTTAAAACCATATAACCCCCAGTATAGTCAGTGGGGTCCTTTCGGTGCTGGTTTGCGGCTTCCATATCTGAACAGGAAAGCAAAACCCAAAAGTGCCTTTGAGAAAAGTGCCTGCAATGCCAAATGGAACCACTGCAATGTGTACTGGGTGATCTGCGGGAACAAAGACGCAATTTTTGCATTGCAAAAATCGCTGTCACCCGTGTGAAAGAGGCATAAGGGGTTGTACAGAATTGGAAGAAACGGTGCAACGCCTGTGTATTGGTTGGCTTGATATTGCAGCTTGGCTTTACTGAAGTGACTGGTACAGAGCGGTAGTATCTCACACAACCTGTGGGCAGGTATGGTACTGTCTTTGGAAGAAAGAAGCCATATTTTTCTAAAGATACCTTTTTACATTGAACAACTGCTGGACACCTAAGTGCCTGACAGCCAACCTATGGATCCTGTGTTTGTCGGTATTATTCGGGCGACTATAGGCCCATGTAAAGGCACCTTCATCCTGTACAATCCTTTTAAGTTATTGAGATAAGCTGTTTTCTCTTGTACCCCTTATTGTACCTATTCAGCTCTGCCAAATATAGGCATAAATGAACAGAGATAAGCAGATAACTAGGCTCCCCTTAACTTAATCTTTCCCCCTCAGACAGGCACTACAAAAAAAAGAGGTTTTCTATGCAAACCATTGCTCCCTGTATCAGCCTTTTCTTCCATAGGATGAGTGACTGGAAGTGGCTGCCCCCTCATCTTGAGTGCTAAGAAACATATTAACGGGGTTGTCCAGGGATAAAAAAACATGGCCGCTTTCATCCAAACACAGCACCACCCTTGTCTGTAGGGTTGTGTGTGGTATTGTAGCTCAGTTGAAGTGAATGGGAGCTGAGCTGCAATACTAGACAACCCACAAAGAAGGGTGGCACTGTGTTTGGAAGCAGCCATGTTTTTCTATCAGCTTCTCTTATAACATTACTGCACCTTTTTGTAGGTTTGGTGGCCCTTTAACTTCTCCACTCGGCTCAGATCCGATAGTGTTGTTATGTAGTAGCACCAATCCTAGGAGCAGGGGATATCCTTTCTATCAGCTATGACCTTCTTTTAAGTTGCCTTAAGCAGACATGTGCTCTTTTTTTTTTTTTAAACGTGTACAAAAAAAAGAAGAAAGGCATGCAACATACACATGCAGTGATAATGGTGCATTTTTCACAGACTGGAGTTGCATACAACCGTTTGAATAGGTCTTAAGGCTGCAAATTGTTTGTAGATTTTTGAAATGATAGCAATAAAGACATTAAAAAAAACACTTATTAAAATTGCATGCATTTCCATAAAATCCATGCATTTAAAAAAAACAAAAAAAAACTATTTTTATTTCTTTTTTGTGCATGTCTAAACCAGAGCAAAACAAAAGTGTGAACATAGCCTAAAAATGGATTGTCCAATGTACAGATCTTTGGGTGACCAACTACTGGCTCCACTGGCCATCAGTACACGTTTTCTGTTTCCCTGCAGCACCCCCATAGGAGAAATTGAGTATTACAAACCCACACTAAAAAATTAATAGGCCGTCTGTGTAACTCATGGAGGTGCTGGTGAAGTGAGGAAAGCTCAATGTAGCCATTATCTGTTTGGGCTAATAGAGGAGGGTCCTGAATGAAGGGATCCTCTCCGGAACTCAGAACTTCCTATCTACTTAGTTATGTATCACTCATCTGGGCAGCCTTGCCAATCTGGCATCTGGAGGAGCTGGGTGACAACCACAAGTAGCTACAACGACAGCCATCCTGCCAATCACCCAGCTCTTCTAGAGATGGACAACAAGGAATTTTTCTGAAGAGACTTAGCAGCTTGACAGAAGGGGCGACTCGAGGACCCATATATTCTGTTGATGGCTTTCGAGGGAAGTTTCTTGATGCCATACTTGCAGGATGGTGTGCTAGAGCCCATCTTCCTATACGTTCCCCTGGTCTACAAGCAGTGATTGAGGTTTACTGCAGGTGCCAGTCTCTATTACAGACCGGTAATTGTTCGGCTGGGGGGCTGGGCGGCCGTGATACATATCTTACATTTCAGCTTCTGCCTCTGCAGGGTCTAATTCTGTCTCCTCCCTCTCTGGGGTACAGGCAGCCCAGCTGGAAACAAAAAGACTTTAGATGCACAAGTACAACTAGCCAGAACGCAGATAGAACAGCACACTGCAAACATGAGCAGACTGAAGCGCAGCAGTGCTACCAAAATGGTTACTTATGAGCCAGACTTTCTAGGAACTTGATCGTAGGGCAGACCTGCGCGGACTTTGCCCTTTTTGATTTTGTATAATGTTGGGCGGTGTAGGTTCCATTAAATATCTTGTATATTGGTGTAAAGGTTTCTTGACAGACAGTCCCTTTATATGACTCTGATATCTCAGTTGACTTTGCTGGGGAAGCTACAGATAAATGTAGTATTACATTGCGGCTTTTCACGAGGGAACATCCTCGTAGGGAACATCCACAGCTGATGCCGCTGCCCCATATAAAGGGTTGTGTTTTTTTTTTTTCCTGGTAATAGGTCCATTTTGTTTTCATTGGCTTTTGACTCATGGGTGACTTTCATACAGACATATCGCACATCTGACTGTATTTTCCCCTTGAGGGTTGCTTTTAGGAATAAATGGATTGCAGTACAGAGGAGCCATACAGCGATAAATGTCACTTGCCTAAAGCTCCTAGATACAAAATTATGACTTCTATATGATGCCGTAAGGGATCAGTTCTATATGTGAGGCTCAAAGATACTATGGTAAACGGACATGCAAAAACTAAACTTTTGGTCGATTATCATTCTTAGGAATACTACGAATTACACTGGCCAACCAAAAAATGATTTTGGAATGTTTCCTTAACTTCATGAGTCAAATCTTACTAATTTTGGGGTGAGAAAAAGAATTTTTATTAGCCCTAGTTTCTGTGATATACAATAGGTGAAAGTATGTTATTTTAACGGATTAGGAGAAAAGGATACATTGTAATTACATATGCTAACAACATTGAAAGTGCATTTGAATTTTTTTTAATGACAGTTACATTCTAAGAGTTCTAAACTGATGGAAGAATTCCTGGCAGGTGATTCGGTGTGAAGAGAATCATGTGGTGACTTCATGAGATCGTTTTCTTTTGGCTTCCCTCTTTGTAAGTGAGTTCCAGAGCATCCCTCCACACAGACCAGCAGTAATCCGCAAGCATTGCTTCATTTCAACGGCCCTGATATCTGTGTTCCATTACAGAAATATCCTTGTGGAATCTTTCTCCATGTTCATTACTTACAGCTCCACAACTAGGAGGGAAAAAATCTAGGTGGGAGTGGAGAAAATGGATTTTTAGGGACATGTTGCATCCGACTTGATAGTATTTTTCCAGAAGTTCTGTCACCAGCTGAGTGTAGTTATCATCTCTTTTGTTGCCTAAGAATCCATGAATAACTCCCTTTAAGGCTTTCTTTTCCCTCCAAAGCTTGCTCAAACGCAGGATCCTTTACAAGTTGTCAAAAATACAAAAACAAGAATACCTTCCTTAACCTTTGCATCACTCAATCTAGGAAATTTGTCTCTTAAGCACTTAAATGCCTGTCCTTCCTGGTTCATACCTTTGACAAAATTTTTCATTAAACCCAGATTTATATGAAGGGTGGAAGAACATCATCTTTTAGGTCTACAAGAGGCTCATCAACAACATTTTTCTCGGTACAGTCCAGATTTCTTACAGCCCAGTCCGTTTGAATGCAATGTGATTTCCTATCCCTACTGTTCCATATACATAAAAAGCAACAGTATTTAGTGTACCCCAGTTGCAATCCTAAGAGTACGGCGATGACTTTTAGGTCGCCACAGATTTTCCACTTGTGTTCAGCATATTTGATCGAATCGGGGAGGGCTGTCATGTTTGTATAAGTCTCCTTCATATGAACTGCATGGCCAGCAGGAATAGAAGAAAGACGGTTGCCATTGTGAAGTAATACAGCTTTCAAACGAAGCTTGGAGGAGTCTATGAATAGCCTCCATTCAATTGGATCATGGTTCAAATTCAAACATTTCATCAAGCCATTAACATTGCAGCAAACAACCAGATTGGTTTTCTTCACAAAAAAAGGAAGCATATTCCTCTGACGCTCTCTGTACTGTGAGACCCTGACATCACATTGGAGAAGATTCCATTGCTGTAGTCTTGACCCTAGAAGTTCCACCTTCTCCTTTGACAAGTCAAGGTCTCGAATGAGATCACTCTCTTCCTCTTGACTCAGTCTGTGCGGTGTATCATCTTTTACCTCAATGTCAGGGTCATGGGATGTGAAAGGCTTGTTGGGTTCTTCTTTTTCCACACATTCTTCATTTTCTACTTCAAGCTCATAATGTTGGTGTGGAGTAGGAACTGGTAAACTATCTAAATGTGGAATAGGTCAAATAGCAGATGGAAGATTTGGGTTTTGAACTGTTCCTGTTTTCTTCATTGAAAATCCTGCCTTTATATGCGGAGTCAAGCAGAAATAGCAGTCATCTGCATGGTTTGTAGGCTCCCGCCAAACCATAGGCACAGCAAAAGCTATAGATAGGCTGAAAAAAACAAAAACATTCTCCTAGTTTAACTGAACAAGAGTTGCAACATATATGTGCAGACGATGACTTATCCTGGTCCCCTATCTTCATACCAAAATAATGATGATAGGCAGTCTTCACAAGAGGTGTCAGATTGCGTTTCTGTGAGGAAAATGTTATTTCACTACAAATGTAACAAAAATTATTCACTAAATTTACACGTTTTGTGGCATTTTGATATAGCAAATTTGCAAATAAGGGAGATGGAATAAATCCTCCACAGTGCCACCTATTAAAAGGCAGCATTCCTTCAAGCCAAAGTCAGACTTTTTATACAAGCCTTGTTACAATGACCAGAAATTAAAAGCAAAGCCAGACTCCATGTACATACAACTGTTTCAGGGTTTTTGCCCTTCATCAGTGTACAGTAGGAGTCTGGCTTTGCTAGTGAGAGGCCTGGAACGGGGGTCAGAAACGCTATCTTTTCTCCTTAGGGAGAGTTTATAGTCCCCACACTGCTAGGACCTTCCAACAGCCAATCAGTAGATTGTGTGCGTACACAGAGCGGATACAGCCCATCACTAGCTCTCCACCCATACTAATGGTGCAGACAAGATACAATAGTACCCAAGAAGGGCAGGCAGGGGGTGGTGGTCACAATCAGCGTTGCCAAGAGCTCAGTGCCCACCGGTTGAACTTATGACACTAAGACAGCCTGATTTAAAGGGCAACAGCCTCATAATTGGGGCATGATGAAGGACCTGCGGTGGTCATGTGACTGATAGCATGGCAGCTCCTTCATCCACTCCACATCAGTATCTGCACTGAGGAGGTGGGGAAGGGCTGGGACACACCTCCTGCCGCTAGGACTGTAACAGTATGGGCAGCAGCTCTTGCTGAACACCATCACCACATTCTTCTCCAGCAGCTCCTGGACGCAGCTCCGCAGAGCTTCCCTGCCAGTCGGCAGCATGATGGTGCTGGCTGCTACCGTAGTTCTGTCCCTACCCTGTGGTACCTCGCTCTCTGCCCGCCCAGCAACCTCCTACTGTGATGTCACTCCGAGATCACGAGGGTGCGCCAAAAATGTCTAATAATGATGAACAGGCAGAAGTCGGGTCACGTGATCTGAAAGCGACGGGAAGGCGTGTGAGGAAGAGAAGGCTGAGGAGACGTCTATAGTGTGGGGTCTCTGATGAGCTTCTCCGGGCCTGAGCTGCTGACAGACATGAGAGAACACACTATTTTAAGATGATATATTAGATATTTTACCTGTTGTCAAACAGTTGCCACATAAAGCCACACACTGCGCAGAGAACGCCATCTTAGCTCACATAGAATCCAGTCACACACATATATTTCAAAATAATGCCCAGAGAGTCATATTTAATCCACAGTTACACTGCAGTGCCAAAGAGTGCTATACTCATGAAGAACCAAATTGCGCTCATATAGTACCCAGAAAGTGCCACAATGCGCTCACGTAATCCTACAGTTCCATATAAGAGGTGCCCACATAGCGCCATAGCGTGCCTGCAGTGTCAGACTGCCATACTTTGCTAATGAAGAGCCACATTGTTTAATATATTGCCAAACAGTGCCCAGAATGTGCCACAGATTGCCCATGTATTCATACAGTCCCCACACAACGGAGACAAGGCCTCATACACATGGCACGCGTGGATTCCTGCCACGGATGACCGTCTAGCTTGACAAAGGCTACAGTGGGTAGCCGAAACATTGCTATCTTTTAATGATATGTGAGCCAATAAAGACACATCTTTGGATGTTTTAATACCAGCTCCTGCACCAGAGTTTGCTGTCCCGCATTGCTGCTTTTTCCACAGATGACTGTCGATTCATTGCGTAAATGAATTTTAGATACTTACAGGAGATCTCAGATTCAATGTTTTTTCTGAGCAGGAAAAAAGCATCCTGAGAATTATCCGCCTACAAATCCGCAATGCATTCGCTAAATTCAGCATAATCACGGTGAAATGGAGCTTAGTGCGATTTATTTTCTGCTCGCGGAAACCGCTAATTAAATCCGCATGTGTGCGTGAAGCTGAGGATGCTCCATGTTTTCCTATGGGTGACTTGAACAGCAGATCACCCGGACGAGTGCTGATTGTGGATTCGGCAATTCAAATCTGTGTATGAGGCCATAGAGTCTCCACAAAATGTCACAGTATACCCACCAAGAGCCGCACTATGCCAATATACTGACATACGGTCCAGAGAGTGCCACAACCTGCCGATAGTAGTATGTGGTGGGGACATGTATAATAGAAGGCAGGATGGCTTTAGTGGGGTTGCTTTAGGTTTGGCGCGTTTCGCACTTACCCTTGTAGCCGCCAGTTGTCACATTTTAGGAACCATTTAGATGTAATTTTTGGAATGAGACCGATAATGACCTCCCGGCGTGACAAACAAGCATTTAACGAATGTCGTAGACGGCGCAGATTCCGCTCTATTTTTACGTTGTTTTCTGCTCTTCCATAACCGGATTACAATAACGTAAAATGGTAATAAAACAAGTCTAAATATTTTAATTTTTAAGCCAATACGGCTCCTGTGTTGCCATGGAAACTGCAACGTTTGTAAGTGTTTAATCTCTTGGGGATGGAACTGTTTGCAGGAATTAGAAGCAACAAGCGGCATTACGTTCTACATTCTAGATGATATTAAGCGAGTCCTTGTGATTCCATCAGCTGGCGGCAGAGTAAATAAGTTGCCAGGTTGGACTAATAAGGATGTGCGCTCCTCCTCGTGACGCGCTGTACCGGGTGCTCCTATCACCCCAGATAATTTAATTATCCTCCAGCATCATTACTTATTAATATAATCATGTTCAGTTCTGCGTACGACGGCAAGAAGTCGAGAAACCTCCGGGGGTGAAAAGGAAGGAGATGGCCTCCTCTAGTGGGCACACAAGGTATTGCGCTTTCTACAGAAAATCATATCTACTGTGTAAGCGGTTATTCAGACAACCGTATTTGCGCAGGTATGTCCGCACATAAGATCGACCATGCAATGCATTGGATTTCAATTGTTTCATTCAAACAAAATAATCGCACAAGAAATAATAGGACCTACTCGATCTTTTCTGTCTATCTTTTCACGTGAAAACATAGGTCTTGTCCTATCTTTTGCCGTTATTACGCAGCAAGCTCCCATAGACTTGTATGACAGCTGGAAAAAAGGGAGGGGGAGGGAGTTACCCTGCATACAGTGCTGTAATTAGGCATTAATTGTCATTCCGAGCATTTTATTCCAATTATTGGTTGCCATTGCTTTAGCTGTTTTTTTTTTTAACATACACGCAGCCGTGCCCTGTGTGAACGCTAATTAGGATTGGGACTCGATCAGGTCAAACATTCATTCATATGGTGTGTACTGGCGTACGTATAAACGCTGATCATGTTAAGGAGCCCTAAGGCTAACTTCACACGAGCGAGCATGATATTGGGCCATAAGTACCGGATGTCATAGGTCTTGTGAAGGTCTCAGGCCTGAATATGATTTTGTCTTGTCTACCACTTCTTGACACAGCTAAGCAGGATTTTCTGGGCATACTGCTTGCAGTACAACTCAGCAAAATTTACTAATCGCATATCCTGTTTAGCTGGATTTAACAACGGAATGTAACATTGGAATGTGAAAACACAAGTTACTGTTCAATCTTAGATAACATTTCTAACCAACAATGTATGCTTATGTAAAAACAAGTTCATCAGGCATAAAGCCCGTCCTGCGTTACATTACTATATAAGTTGTGACATATGTAATAAAGGTAGATTGCTTTGCACAGAGACCTGTCTGTGTCACTGCTTTCTCACGGCAGCCGCCATAGCCACCTCTGATTTGGAGCCTCACAGCACATTAACAGAACGATTGAATTTCCCTAACAGTTTTTTTTGTCACAGCACTTGTAAATGTGGGGCCCCTCTCCATGAATCTGCAAGCCTTGCACTCCATGCGTGGAAAAAACCCTTTTACCAGCTTGGATACCAACCAATGAGGGTTCGCTTTGAAGACAATAGGGCTGCGATGCGAGATCATGCAGCCTGAAAGAACATGCCACGATTTGTGTTTCGTATAGCATAGCAGGAAAACATTGCTCATGTGTATGACCCCATTCAAAAGAGTGGGGTTCATATTTGCGTGAGATTTGTGCATCTCACAACTCACAAGTCTTGCGCGATTTTCTCACCCATGTCAAGAAATGGCTTCACATCACTTGGGGAAAGAAGCAATCCTCTGCTGTGGCTGTCAGCCGCGGCAGGAGGATTGTGGAGTTTCTCCCATTGTTTTCATTGGCAGACTTCGCATCGCGGGTACCTACAACGTGGCATGATGCTGCCGCCAGCCCCTTTGAAAACAATGGGCGCTGTGATGCGAGAACACACACAAGATGGAACATGTTGCGTTTTGTTTCCTGCATCGCGGTGCCATGCAGAAATACATCGCTCATGTGCATGACCCCATTCAAAAAAATGGGGTTCGTATTTGTGCGTCTCACAATGCAAAATCTTGCCAGTGTGAAGGCAGCCTAGGGTCTCCTTCATACGGGCGCATTTTAACCCCTCCAAGCGGAATACAGGCTTTGCTGCCTGGTCTTCAAGTCGTTATACACAAAGATAGTCCTGGTAATATGGCTGCTATTACTGCACTGGGCCTAGAGGTCTGAACAGGGCGTAGTCTAGTAGAAGTCAGTGCGGGTCACGCTGTAACCTGTAAGTCACCAGCAGCCACTGATCGCAAAAAAATTAAATCTTGCTGCATTTTTTGCAATTTGCAGGTTGTAGCAACTTGTAAACTGCACACAGCCCTCATTTACTTAGATTAGGAGATCGCAGGGCTACAGAGCAAAAGTCACCGTGTAGCCCTAGACTAAAATGGGCCACAGCAATACATACAGCAAATCACACCCATATGTCAGCTATCAGTATATCATCAATGTCTCCAGCAGGAAATTAATTTAACCCTGTATAAAAAAAAAACATAATTGGAAAATTGCTTACAATACAATTCCCTTATAAACTTTAACGTGAACCTCCACCTTGTAACTCTATTCTGTGTCGTTAGGTCCAGCTCTCTCTGCTGATTAGCTTCTTAATATATCTTTATGGTGGTCAGAGCTCAGTATTTCTGTTACAGAAATAATACCTTGCATAGATACAGGGATACATAATAACATTCTAGCCACCACTAGGGGAGCTCACAGAATCCTGATCATACAGGGGGAGGCAAAAGTCTGGAAACAGCTGTTTAACTGGTGTAATAGTGTGAAAATTGACTTACAATGTGTGAAAGTATTAATCGTGAGGAAGGCTGCATGTTTTGGTGAAGGAGACTTTTTCGGTGGCCATTTTGAACCCCTCCATATTGAATTCAGTTCAGGTTTTTCAATGGGAAGGTGGTTATGTGATATATCAGTCTTGGCTAGAATTGACTCAGAAACACACTGGAAGTGTCAGTTTTGTGCTATATTTACTTGTTTAGGAATTAAATGAGGGCAAACTTTCACCGGATGCACATGAATAGACGTTTAGTAGTAATTGTGAAACGCTGAAGAACTGCAGTTTCAGGTGAATCACATCGGTTTTTTTCTGCATACACAAGGGACTTTAAATGACCCAGAAATAAGAGTCCAAAGGTGTTAAGTCCAGCGACCTTGGCAGCTATTCTACTGGACCTCTACATCCAATCCAATTCTCAGGAAATTGCGCATCCAGCCATCTGCATATAGCCACAGCACAGTACAGAGTGCGCCATCTTGTGGAAAGTAACGTGGGAACTCACTGCTCTTATCGAGCACAGATGGGAATATGGTGTCCTGTAACATCAGGAGGGACTTCTCAACGGTAAATGATTTGTCAATGGAAGATGGCCCTGAATGTCAGACACAATTTACCAATTTTGTTCTCAGTTAACTCCTAAACAAGTGAAGATAGTGCAAAACTGACAATTCCTGTGTGTTTCTGAGGAAATTCTAGCCAAGACTGACATTACATAACCCCCTTCCCATCTGAAAAATCTGAACTGAATTCAATATTGCGGAGTTCAAAATTCCTCCACCAAAAAATGCAGCCTCCCTCCTGATTATTACTTTCACACATTGGAAGTCAATTTTCTCAATATTAAACCAATTAAATAGGTGTGTCTAGACATTTGCCTCAGGGCTCTTTCACACGGCTGTAGACGTTTTTACGTGCGTCCGCCGGCGCCGTAAAAACACGTGAATGGGCGCACAAATTTAACGTTTGTGTGCCCATTCAGAAAGCATGGGCCCCGGCGCATACATGCCAAGCCCGCAATGCCGTTGGTCCTCCCCTCCCCCTCTCTGGCTCACTTCCTCCCTCCTCCCATCTGGCTGTGTGCAATGGGAGGGGAAAGGACAGGGGCGGAGATAAGCTCCTGCCCTCTTGTCCACAGCCAGAAATGGGAGGGGCGGGGTGAAGCCCCCTCCGATTGCAAACTGCTGGAGGGGAGGAGAGAGGAGGAGAGAAGAGGGAGGGAGTATAGAAGTCACGCTGCTAAACTCCCTCCCACCTCCCTCCTCCGGCCGCTGTCATTGGCTCCCATAGGAGCCCATGCAGTGGCCGATGTATTCCGGCCCGAAAGATAGTTCCAGGACTATCTTTGCAGGCCGGGGTTAAAAAAGCGCTTGGCACTATATTGGCCCAGCCGAGCGCTTTCACGCCGCTGGAATACAACCCTGTGATCTGATGCATTGGAACCTAATGCATCAGATCATACCGTATATAGGCTGGCCGTGAAAACGGCGGCCAATTATGCTCGTGTGAAAGAGGCCTCACTCTGTACAAAGACTACAATAAGCTCCTCAGCTCCCTCTAGTGGTGGCTGCAGGCGGACAGACTTGTAATTATCTTTAGGTCCCTGCAACGGGTTTGGAGCTCTGACTACCATAAAGATATAGTGAAAAATTAATTTTAATGTTAATTTTCATTTATGCCATCAAGCTCCATTTTGTTTGCAAATTATTTTACCAAGTGTAAAAAAAATCTGTTTGTGCTGATTTTCAAGTTATGGAGGATTGATGGAGGATTCTCATAATCCGGAGCCATCGCCAGTGCAGGTGCTCCTTATATCATCTCGCTACTTTGAGCAGAACGAAAATTGGCACAACATTTTCCCGAATACTCAACCCCATTTAGCAAATTGTAAATATGAAAGCTGTTACTGTCTTGTTTAACAAACATCCTCTCCTCGTCCTTATGGAAAGTCATCTTTCCAAGTCACTGAGGCTCCCGCCTAAACGCTCTGCCACCCCCAGGTGCTAACAGATCATATCCTTATCTTAAATTCCGGCACTTGATTACAGCATCAGTGGATGATGGGGACATTATAAGAGCCGTCCTGAAACCCAATACACTCATTGACATTAACATTCCTCCCTTAGAAGCAGTATATATATATATACACACACACTCAATGTCAGTAGTATTCCTTCCCTAGAAGTTGTCGGATGGAATGAAGAATTTCTCTGATTGTAACGTTGATAAAAGTAAGTGATTACAATATCAAAGTCATTTATTGTGGAAAACCAACCCCTTGAAGGGAGGCTCCAGTACTCTGTTGTACGGTCTCTAGCTTGGATACAAGTTGTGATACAGGCATGCATGGAGGCTCTAGTACCCTGTTGTACTTTGTTATGGGAATAAATCATATTCCAGAAGATTTCACTGAACTGCTCCAAATTGGTTAGAATGAGAAGCTTCATGCATGATAATGTATTTGAACTGACTGGTGTTATCTGTTAGTCCCCAATACCTTTCTGATTTATCTAATGAATACAAAACAGATATAGTTGAACATGACACAGTCATTACATGCAGGACCCCCAACATTAAAACAACGCATGATTGGCCAGTATGTAATGATGCTAATGATTAACATATGTTTAGGCCCCAGGTGTATGCCACTACCAAAGAATTAACCATTAACTAAATGAGAACAAACAACACTTCTACTGTGTTCATTGTGCTATTTCCTATGAAGGTGGATATAACAGTATATGTGGATATACTTCAAGCACTGATGAAACTTTCATCCCTCTTCCACTGATTTGTACAGATCCAGAGCAATACAGTAACTTCTGTAAGATTCCTGTCATATGGCATCTGATAATCCAGACATTTCAGGCAGAAGATTGTAAAGTAATCTAATATGAAAGCAGATCTATCTACAGGATGTGGGATAAATGTCTGATCACTGGGGGGTCCAACTGAGAAAGTACAGGTTCATAAAAAAATAAAGAATCTGTCTCAAAATGGCCGCTAGATACAAAATGGAGCATTATAAGATGTAAATAAGCTTGTGCGTAGTGAAACAATAAATTTGCAAAAATAACTTTACTGCATGACTTTCGGTGCAATGTCTAATGATTTGTTTTGTTTTTTTTCTTCTTTCTATTCATCCGAGAACATTTGCCTGGTACAGCCGCTATCAGAAAAAAAACTCCCCCATGTCCTGAGCTTTGGGAAAAGAGCAAATCGTGCTGATAAGAGGGACTCCCTGGCCGGTCGGTGTACGGGGGAGAGACACTATGGCGTCTGCAGCGCTCGGCGGTCACCGCAATTGGGTGCTGCGGCTGTGCAAGCAGGGAGCGGCCATACTGCAACCCAGAGTCCCCGCACAGCGCACAGATTGCAGGATGAAGTCCTCTGTACAGTACCTAGCACGTAAAGATTTGCCTAAATTGGCTTACCAGAAACTAAAAGGTAAAAGTCCTGGAGTCATTTTCTTGCCTGGTTTTGCATCAGATATGAATGGTCAGAAAGCTGTGGCACTAGAAGACTTCTGCAAATCTCTTTAAACATTACATGCCATAGTGTTTTTACTGATCTCTCAGTTCTGTACAGTTTGAGAAAGCTATTCACATTGCTGTGGGAAGTAGAAAGGGGAATATTTGGGCCGTATAAAATAATATAGGAAATACTGAAGTGAAATAGTAAAAAAGGAGGTTTCTGTTTCACATAAACATACAGTAACTACCTGCTATTTGTGCAAACATCTATTATGCAATGCTCAAAAGGAACATCACCTGGAAGTAAAGCTGTTTGTTATGGTGTATATTATTGGGAGTTACCCTAAAGTGGTAAGTTTATCAATTAAATCATCAATTGTGTACACAAGAAGTTTGATGTCATCTTTTTCACTCATCCGATGTAGGCCATGCTTGCGCAGAATGACATCTACATCAGTACTGAGTACCTGCTCTGCAATCTGCAAGGACACGTGCCATGGCACATCTTCATCTTTCATGCCATGAATGAGTCGTACAGGAGAAGTTATAGGTATAGGGCTATTTAACAAACAGTGGTTTTCAGCTTCCTTGATAACAGCATAAGGTATAGTATAAAAGCCCTCTTCATCCACTGCCCTGTGTGTTGGGACCATGCCATTCTTTTCTTGGCCCAGCATTATCACGTCCAGGGCCAATATGCTATACCTTATGCTGTTATCAAGGAAGCTGAAAACCACTGTTTGTTAAATAGCCCTATACCTATAACTTCTCCTGTACGACTCATTCATTGCATGAAAGATGAAGATGTGCCATGGCACGTGTCCTTGCAGATTGCAGAGCAGGTACTCAGTACTGATGTAGATGTCATTCTGCGCAAGCATGGCCTACATCGGATGAGTGAAAAAGATGACATCAAACTTCTTGTGTACACAATTGATGATTTAATTGATAAACTTACCACTTTAGGGTAACTCCCAATAATATACACCATAACAAACAGCTTTACTTCCAGGTGATGTTCCTTTTGAGCATTGCATAATAGATGTTTGCACAAATAGCAGGTAGTTACTGTATGTTTATGTGAAACAGAAACCTCCTTTTTTACTATTTCACTTCAGTATTTCCTATATTATTTTATACGGCCCAAATATTCCCCTTTCTACTTCCCACAGCAATGTGAATAGCTTTCTCAAACTGTACAGAACTGAGAGATCAGTAAAAACACGATGGCATGTAATGTTTAAAGAGATTTGCAGAAGTCTTCTAGTGCCACAGCTTTCTGACCATTCATATCTGATGCAAAACCAGGCAAGAAAATGACTCCAGGACTTTTACCTTTTAGTTTCTGGTAAGCCAATTTAGGCAAATCTTTACGTGCTAGGTACTGTACAGAGGACTTCATCCTGCAATCTGTGCGCTGTGCGGGGACTCTGGGTTGCAGTATGGCCGCTCCCTGCTTGCACAGCCGCAGCACCCAATTGCGGTGACTGCCGAGCGCTGCAGACGCCATAGTGTATCTCCCCCGTACACCGACCGGTCAGGGAGTCCCTCTTATCAGCACAATTTGCTCTTTTCCCAAAGCTCAGGACATGGGGGAGTTTTTTTTCTGATAGCGGCTGTACCAGGCAAATGTTTTCGGATGAATAGAAAGAAGAAAAAAAACCAAAAACAAATCATTAGACATTGCACCGAAAGTCATGCAGTAAAGGTATTTTTGCAAATTTATTGTTTCACTACGCACAAGCTTATTTACATCTTATAATGCTCCATTTTGTATCTAGCGGCCATTTTGAGACAGATTCTTTATTTTTTTATGAACCTGTACTTTCTCACAACCACTGAGACCCCCCGCAATCCAGGGACCTGCACACCCGAATTCTCCAAATGAATGCATTGTCAGTGCACATGCCCCATTCACTTCTAAGGGACAGACTCAGATTAATGCGCTTGTCAATCTCCATCAGGGCCTGGCTGACAAATGTTAGCCTGGGGTGCAAGCACATAACACTGTCCTATGAATAGCAGCCCACCCTAATGGCCAATGTCCACGGGCAAATTTGAATTTCATAATACACGCAGTGCACCTTTGCGCAGACGATCCGCAATTCAAGCCGCCCATAGCGAGAAATGGGCGTCCACAGCTTAATTAAAGCATGTGGATTTGTTTTGCCGACCTTCTGGTACGGAAAACAAATCGCAGCATACTCTTTTTTGCTGCGGTTCCTGCACGGATGGCTTCTATTGACTTCAATACAATTGAATTGCGGATAAGCCACAGATTCTGCGGGAAAGCAGGAGATTTAAAAAATCTCTACTGCACATGTGTGCTGGCCCGCGCTTCCACAGACATCCATAGTGAACACCCAGAAAAGTAAGCATGATCCTCGGCCACAGGCAGGGTCAGATTCTACTGTGGGCTCCCGCATGTGGAATCCGACTTGCCCATAGACATGAGGCCTAAGGTATGTTCACACAGCAGCAGAACAAAGAACCATATTTTTCTATATGGCTAGTTTCAGATAAACATATTACAGGCACATTTTACAAAGAAATGTCGCAGCCTGACCCAAATTCATAGTGTAGTGGCCCAGCACATCATCCTGGTCCCCTCCATAAATGTCATACATGTTTGCCTTATGTGGATGCACTGTGCAAGCCTGTCTTGTCATTTCCAGTGTGAGTGTTGCACAACTGCAGCGCTTGAAGGGTTAAATGTTTAATAAAATCCAAAGCCTGCATGTAAATGTATCAAGTGTGTCATGTCATGTGGTATGAGAGAAGGTATAAATAGGAGTGATTGAGAGCGAGAAGAATGTTCCATCTTGTCTGCCACCTGAGCTCCACCTAACACAGAGCCACATGGAGGCACCTTCAGCCTCCTTGTGGTGAAGATGGAAGAGGAGAAGAGATTTCCTGGCTGCTTGTGTTCTGCATGTGAATGGAGTGAGCCCCCAACAGTAAAAGAGAGCATTTTAAAGTAACTACTTCTTCTCCAAGCCAGTGCAGAGGTACTAATCAATTCTCTAAGTTTTCCTACGCAGCTGTTCAGAGCCAGGATCACTGCGTAGAGGTACACCCTTTAATTGTCACACCCACGCATCTCCAAGGCTGGGTGGAGGTACTTCAAGTTAATAATTGATGCCTGAGTATCTGTGGAGTGATCCTACCCCTTTCATCCTCCGGAGTGTTCCCGTTCCAGGATTGGTTTTTGGCAGATAACGTAGACTGCAGGCCCGGTGTCATCCTGAGTTTCCTCCCTGACCTCAAATCTTTTTTCTCACCTGCACTGTAAAGACTTATATTATCTGTTTGATGTTTTTCTAAAGTAAAGTTCATGCCGGGCTCTAACCGTTCCGGGAGACCCGTGGTACTCAAGGACTTGTGTGGCTGCGTTTATTCTTTGCCGAGGGTCATACCGATGTGTGAAGGAATGGTGGCGTCACCCATGACAACTACAACCCCTGTTATCTTGTTTATTGGGCATCTCCCTATCCTAAGGGTGTCCCCAGTGGCCTGCAGTGATACTCTGGCCTTGGCTGCATGTGTTCCCTCTGGGAAAGAGTTTGGTAAGTGCAGCCATGACAAGCCATCACTTTACCCTCCCAGCTCCCCACGTATGTCAGGTGTGCGGGGTCTCCCTATGGGACGCTGTAATAGCATTCTATGAGTCTATGAAGTTAGTGGGCTGCGATAGAAGCAGGAGTGTACAAAAAAAAAACATGGGTCTTCTTGTCCCTCTGGCCCAGCCCACTCCTGATTTCCATCTATTCCACGGGGCAGTGGGCCAGTCTTGGAATCACTTGGGGTCCCAGCAGTCGAACCCCCAGAGATTAGACATTAATCCCCTATTATGTGGGTAGTAGATGGATGTCTTTAATGGGGAATCCCTTTAAATGATAAAAGTTTGGCTGCCCGTAGCTGCCACTGCATACAGGCTTAGTGCAAGGATGTAATGTCCTGCAGTTGCTACTGGATGCTGAAAACTGATGGTTTCCATGAAGAAAGTCAGAAAGGTTCCCTCGGGTCTGATTAAAACGCCGACCTCTGTGAGATCATTAGGGGTTCTGAATATAGACAAGAATCTTCTTCACTGAGAGCAAACAGAGTTCTGAGGAATTGATACACAAAGTATCTTACATTTACTTTAATACCATATCTTACATTCGGGCCAATTGCTTGATTCATGATGTGGTTGAGCGCTAGGTTGAAAATGAATGGCGACAGCATGCAGCCTTGTTGGTCACCTCTGTTGATGTTGAAGAAATCTATAGCTCCTGCAATGGTTCGAATGCAGCAACTAAAGTTGGAGTGCAGTGCATAAAAAAATGTTAATGGGTTAATGAACTGGTTGGGTATGTCGTAGGAGTTGGTGATCTTCCATCAGGCGTTTGGTGGAGGCTGTCTAATGCTTTCTTTAAAATCAATAAAACTTACACATGGCTTCTGCTGGAACGTCGCTATTGCCGATGAGAAAGGAGAAAGGTTGGGTGTGGGACCAGCACCCCCACCCCATAAAAGAACTGAAGTTGCTACGTAAATGACAGAAGAATCAAATCAAACGTAGTAACGGAATGACGAAGAGCATAGTGTTATGACAGTGATAGAGCAGAGTCGCCAAATTACAATTTGTCGCTTGAGGTACGGCGCCCCCTTTATTGCTAACTCAGTTACACAAGTTGGGATAAGCAATGTTGAACACTATTGGAAAACAATCAATTAGCCCAGCTAATTTACACAAAGTATCAGAAAGTTGCAAAAATGTATTTTCCCGACAAATAAAGGAAGTGGTCCTTGAACTGTTTGAAAACTTTTTCTTATAAGGACGTCTCTGTGAAATGCACCCCGGAGTCATGTGTATGGCAGAATATGTGGGGGGCATCTGTTGGGCTGGTTGCACTCACATATGACATTTTGCACTGAGCCCACCAGTGTGATATAAGAGCCTTATGTGGACTGTATAGACTTAATTACAATGTAACCAAGATGAACTCTAAAGAAGTGTATTCCAGATGTTCCCCAACTCGGTCAGCTCTGCTACATCTGCCAGTGTGTAATAACCTGTGAAGGGTTAATTCCTGTACATTATACCCTCTCAGCAGTGATGAAAGCCTCCTGACATAACCTGCACCTGTCAGGCCGCCTGTTATTATCTGCGGAGTTGTTACAAGAGCGTCTCTACATTGTGCCTCGTACCGAGCTGCGTGGAGCTGCTGCATTCACAGGCTCCGCTGCAGGTTGTTATGTACCAGGTGCGAGAAGAAGCCCTCCGGCACTTTATATATCATTAAAGCCAGCATAGAAAACTGATCATACAAGTGCTCTGAAAGGAGCCGCACGTAATACAGAGCAGAAAGCCTCACAATGTGTTACGTGCGCCTACACGGCGTTACCTGCTATAAAGTTATTTTAACCCCTTCCCACTGCTGCCCTTTTTCCTATTTCCTCCCCACTTTCCAAAAAAACATAACCTTTTTATTTTTCCTGCAACATGAGGGCTTGTTTTTGGTGGGACAATTTGTATTTTTCAGTGGTACCGTTTAACCACTTCAGGACGTCGAATGCATATAGGCGTCCTGTGCTTGTGAAATTTGTATGGAGCAGGCTCAGGAGCCGAGACCGTGCCATGCCTGGCAGCTATCAACTAATTCTGACAGTAACCAGCATGATCAGAGTAAGGCCGGGCGCACACAGCCGTAAGTGGAATCTGCTTGCGGAGGCCTGTAGCAGATTCCAGCTGTGAGCCCGGCTGTGACTCTGTGTACAGCCACAAAATTGTACTGCACACGACTGCGTACTCACGCAGGCAATCAAACACAGTACACCTATTTTTTGTTTAGATTTTCCCGCTCCGGTGTTTAGCGATGTCGCCGATACCCGCAACCCATACACAATGTAATTGCGTTTGGACTACGGTTATATCCATGACCATATAGCACAATGGGCTCTATGTCGCGGATATCATTGTTAAAATAGAACATGATGCGCTATGTTTTCCGCGTGTGAATTAATCAATTTTGATATGCTAATGTGAGCAGAACTGTGTCATTCTATGCATTTTATTGAACTGTGTATTACTGTAGATCAAGCACACGTGGAATTCGCAATTCAAATCTGGTTGTGAGACTGGCCTAAGGGCTTAAACAGATAACCGTGATTGCGTGAAATTTTGCTGGCATGAAAATCACGCCCGTAAAACATGACAAAACGAAGCCATTCATTTCAATGGTTTTGTTTTCAGTAGCGTGATTCTCGCGCAATATTACTATGCGCGCAAAAAAATAACCCTTCCCTATCTTTCTTGTATGTATGCATACATAGGTTCAGCCCTATCTTTCTGCTTTTTTCCATGAGCAATAGTGCTAAGTTTAACTGTTAAAAATAAATAACTTTAGACTGGTTCATACACAAATACGCTCTGTAGCGACGAGCATATTTGCGCATGCGCTCGTATGAAGAAACCTTTAAGGAATACGGAACAATATAGTTTGGATTCCCGCAAACTATATCGCTACTATTACAGGGAACATTACGGCTACTACAGGGGACAGTATTATTACTACTACAGGGGGATTATGGCTAATATTACAGGGGACAGTATGAATACTATTGCAGAAGAAAGTATGATTGATTCTTCAGGGGATATTATGGCTATTTATCTTGTCTTTTTTTTTCTTTGTCATCAGTGAAGTAATGCATTTTTGGGATGGGTGGTGTGACGACGGGGGCGCCATTTCGTTATTCGCTTAAGGCTAGGGGCACCCCCGCAAATAATACCACTACATCATGAACATTACCATTACCAGTACATAGTGACCAAAAATACAGTTACTGAATAAAAATAACTCTTAGAAGACCAGTTATTATCAATAATATCATCAAAAAAGGCCCAAATAATACTACAACACTATGAGCTCATATTACCACCACACAGTGTTTGCAAAATGCCACCAAACTGTTACTCAATGAAAACTGCTATACAAAAGACCAATATTACCATTACCACATGCAGTGACCATATAGTGGTAGATACCAGGTCTACAGAGGCCCTCTGCAGACTGTGTAAGCGATTACAGTATCATTATATCCAATGATCACAGGTGACTCCCTCTCTGACTGGAGTAATTTGCTTTTACCATCTTTTCACCTGGACCAGACCGCCACAACAACTTCTTCCACCCACGACTTGTCTGTAAAAGGTTTGTAACAAAGACATCTTAGGCTCCTCATACACCTCAGCAGCTTCCCTTCCTTTTTCTACACAAACTTTCCATGCTGCTGCTACCCTTAATTCTGTGCCTAGTGCTGCTCAATCTGCCCCAACTACTGTACATAGTGTCCCTAATAGGTAGCAGTACCCTCACAGTGCATGTAATAGATAACAGTGCACGCATAATGCGTACATTAGGTGATAGTGCCCCTAATGAGTAACAGTGCACCCATAGCGTGTGTATTAGGTAATAGTGCCCTCATAGTTCTCCTAATAGGTAACAGCATCCCTATAGTGTGCCTAATAGGTCACGGTCTGCCTAATAGGTAATAGCACCCCCATCTAATAGATAATAGTGCCCCATAGTGCGCCCAATAGGTAATAATGCCACTAATACATAACAGCACCCCCAAATGTGCCCAATAGGTAATAGTGTCACATAGTGCTCCTGATAGGTAATAATGCATCCATAGTACACCTAATAAAAAATAATACTAGAAGTGGAAAGAAAGAACAAAGACAATAAATTCAGAAGGAAAGTAAAGGCGCAAGAGACACCGATCACAAACTAAGATGTTTTTACATAAATGCACAGAGCAGGGGAAACAAACAAGGAGAATTGGAGCTCCTAACACAGGGAGAGAAATATGATGTCATAGGCATCATGGAAACCTGGTGGGAGGATACACGTGATTGGAATACAAGGCCTGAAGGATACAACTTATTTATAAGAAACAGACCTAATAAAAGGGGAGGAGGTGTTGTGTTGAATGTTAGGAAAACATATATCTCCACAGAGACTCAAGCTTCAGAGCATGGTAGTTCTGGAGTTTGGGTAAGAACAAAAGGAGAGAACGACAGAAAGGACACTATTGTAGGCATTTACTATAGGCCGCCTGGACAAGCAGAAGATATGGATGAACTCTTTCTACATCAGATTGCCAAGTTCTCAAAAAAGTACAAGATAGTGATCATTGGAGATTTTAACTATCCAGACATTTGTTGGGAAACTCAGGCAAACGTAATGAGCCCAACAAATTCTTATCTGCTCTTGCTGACTCTATATTCCAAAAGGTAGAAATGAAGAGGAATCTTCTATCTTGGACCTAATTCTTACTAACAGGGAGGAAATAGTTGAGGAAGCAAGAGTGGCTGGGACCTTAGGAGGCAGTGATCATGCTACCCTTGAATTTTGGATAACAAGAAAAGGAAGACCTGAGAGAACTCAGACTTCAAGGTTGGATTTCAGAAAGGCAGATTTTAATGGACTCAGAAAGAGAGTAGGAAGGATCCAATAACAGAAATGTCATAAAAGGATTGGAAATATTGTGAAATGCGATTTTCAAAGCACAATCGTTACCAGTCCCTATGTTACGTCCATGCACCACCAGGGCACCAATACTCAGCACGGACGCAAGACGACATTCACACAAACGCCATAAGCACACACAAAATGTATACTGAACACCAAGTTAGGACTGCAAACTGGTATCACGGGCAGACATAACATATCCCTACTCTAACAGGACAACCACCACATGAAAACCTGCCTGCAAGCAGGCTGATCGCCCCGATAAGGACGACCCCGTGCTGGAGCCTAGGGACCTACTTATCACTGGATGACAAATAATTTACAGCAGGACAGGACACAGCTCACACCAACTCACAGAACACGATTGTTCACATCCGATGTCTGGAAACCTGCAAAGTCGCTACTCATGTCTGCCACCCTCATGCGGTTACAGGCTGCCACAAGCATCATTTTGCTATTCTAGGTTGAAGGATAAATAAGAGTTATGATTTTTTTTTTAAAGGGAGGAGGAAAAACAGAAAATGGGGAAAAAAAGGGCTGCGTCCTTAAGACCACTGTCACACTTGCGCTTTTTATCGCGATTACCGCCGCGTTTGCCACAATTCATGCATCTCATCACCCATTACAATGATGGAGTGCACTAAAACCCGCCATCCACGAACAAAAGTAAAATCGCGGCAAAACGTCATGATCGAAATTGCAGCGTTTTGCCAAGCGCATGTGTGAGAGTAGCCTAATGGGTTAAATGCATGCTAAAATAGAAGAAAATTTTGTTTAGCAAATGGAAAGTGGAGAGGGGGGAAATATCTAAAGAAAAATATAATGCAGTCTGCAAAAACTGTAGGGCAAGTGTCAGAAAAGATAAAGCTGATAATAAATTGAGGTTTGCAGAAGAAGTGAAAAGCAATAAAAAAAGTATTTTGGGGGGGGGGTGTGTGTGTCAAAAGCAGAAGTAAAGTCAGAGATGGTATAGGACAGTGATGGCGTACCTTTCAGAGACCGAGTGCCCAAACTGCAACCCAAAACCCACTTATTTACTGCAAAGTGCCAACATGTCAGGGGGTGGGGCTTATCACGGCGTATGATTTTACCCCCATTTTGACCCCCTTTCAAGTGCAAACTAATCACATTCATGTCTGTGCCATATCATAAGTATGTATGTTATAAGTATGTATAAATATTCATGCCTCTTCAGATCTATTCCATTTTTAGCCTGAAGAAGAACCCGAGAGGATCACAAGCTCGCTATTACATCATGTATTTTTGTTAGCGATTAAAAGGTATCACATCTACAAGATTGCTTCATTTCTCTTGCTGGGAACAATCACATTTTGCTCTACTGGCTAGCACGGTACCAAACCTTTGTTTTCATTATACTGACAGGAGCAAACAAACAATGCAAAAGGCCAGGTCGGAATCCGCATGTGGGATCCCGAAGCAGAATCAGACCCTGTGCGCGGCCGGTGACCCCTGCATACCTGTCCAGATTCTTTTCATCTGTGCTGCAGATGTGCTGGCTGGTGCACATGCACAGTACAGATAATGCCTCGCCATCGCTAGGCGATGACATGGATGATTCTGATGATTGCGGAAGAGCCACGGGTCGAAGGACTTCCATTGACTTCAATGGAAGCCGTCCGCACAGAATCTGGCTCAAAATAGAGCATGCTGCAATTTTCACCCAGTAAGCTGAAAATCGCAATTGATTTCCGCTCATTGACATGAAAACCTGCTTTACATTGTATGCTATGGCAGGTATTTGCTGCGGAATCCAGAGGTGGATGCTCGCTCCTGATTCCGCAATGGAAATTCGGCCGTGTGCATTGGGCCTTCAGATTAATAAAAATAACGGAGTAACTTTGTTTCATTCAATTACATCCAGATGTGTGACTCTTCACAGTCGCCCCTCTGGCTGATATAACAGCTTTACACCGTTGAGGCATTCTTCCTACAATTGCATTCAGATATTGTTCAGAAACATCTTCCCAACATTGTTACAGACATTCACACACAAGTGCTGCACTTGTAGGTTACTCTGTTTTCACCCTTCTGTCCAGTTCATCCCAAACAAGCTGAACAGGGTTTAAGTCTGGAGACTGTGCAGGCCATTCTATTCTTTAAAGCCTATCAGCTCCTTCCTGTCATCTTAGGCTGCCTGTCCACGGGCGATGATCCGCTGGCGATAAATTGCTGGCGGATCACGCAGTGTGAAGTTTTCCATAGCGTTGCTATGGAAAGCGGAGCGCCAGCGTAAATGAGCGGAGAATCATAGTGATTCTCCACTTGCTGGATTTAAATTACAGCATGCCGCGATTTGCCGCGATTCTCCGCGGTAAGTGTAACTGTCAGATAGGCTCACCTCGGAGACCTGAAAAAGCTTCCCCCTCCTCCCCTGCGGCGGAATATTGCTAGCGATATTTCGCCTTGGCCACGGAGAGGGGGCCTTAAGTAGTTTTGTCATAACCTAGAAGAATATTTTGGATCATTGTCTTGGTGTAATATGAACCCCTGACCAACTAGGCGAACACCAGAGGGTATTGCATGGCATATCAAAATGCTGTGATAGCCTTTTTTTCTAGTGTGCCAGTCACCCTGTGCAAGTTGCCAACTCTGGATCCAGCAAAAAAGCCCCAGACCATCACGCTTACTCCTCTATGTTTGACAGTTGGTGTCATACACAAAGGCGTAACTTGAAGCTTCTAGGCCGCAATGCAAAATCTGTAATGGGGCCCCCGACTATAATGCTTCAGTCATAGTACTGGGCTCCCTATGTGGAGAAGAGAGGCCTTATGGGCCCCCTGAGGCTCCTGGGCCCGGGTGCAACCGCATCCCCTGCATCCCCTATAGTTACGCCCCTGGTCACACACTCAGAAACTGTCTTTTCACCTACTCAGCAGCATACAAAAACCCTCCGTGATGTACCAAGGATGTCACATTTTGATTCATCAGTCCACAAGACCTTCTTCCACTCTCCACTAATCCACTGGAAGTGCTACTTGGCCCAGGCAAGTCTTTTTTTATTTTGCAGTGGCTTACTTTCTGATACTCTGCCTGTTAGACCTGTAGAGAGAATTTTTCAAATGGAAACTTATTTTTTTCTGCATTAAACTGTGCTTGAAGATTTTGTGCTGTGAGGCGCCGATCACCAAACGGTTGACTCTCAAAATCTTGTCATCTGATGCCGTAGTGACCTTTGGTCTGCCGGACCTCTTCCTGTCAGAGCGTCCTTCAGTTTCCAAGTGCCTTTGATGGTATAGGAAACTGTACTGACTGCCACCTTGGCTTTCCTGGCAAGTTGTCTGTAGGACAGACCTGCACTTCTAAGGGGTATAATTGTCTGCTTTGGTTAATTGCCTTTTTCTTGCCATTATGATATCGATGTTCTCTCTCCAGAAGAGCAAACTATCCAAATCCTGCCCTAGAGGGTTCTGTAATGCATTATTTTCCAACACTGGATATATATAATCAGATTGGGTTGAAAGTAATCTACAAACGTTGAGACACCAGTAGTAATAGTTTGCATCCAATTTCAAATCATAATTTTTTCTGTCCTTGATGTGTTCCTTGAAAATCATAAATTCAGACTATTGTTGCGTTTCAGGTTAAAATTTCTTAATATTTCTAGGTTTTCAACTTACTTTTGAACCATTTCATGCTATTTGCTGGACTTAAACTGTGTTAATCTAAAAAATAACTGGAAAAGTTGAGATATTCTAAAACTTTTGACTGGTTGTGCAAGTCAGCTCACATGCATAAGGTCATGGAGGGGGAGCTTATGCAGATGAGCTGCAAGGATGAATTAAGAGCATTTAATTATTGACCTTAAGGGGGTTGTTCAGTTATAATTATTGATGGCCTATCTTCAGGATAAGTTATCAACAGTAGATTGGCAAAGTTCCAGTGCCAGGGACCCTCACCAATCAGCTGTTCTCTGGGCTGGCGTGCTTGTGCACTGTGCTGGTTTCTGTAGAAAGCAGACAGCTCCATTCTCACTGCGGTGGCCACATTTGGTGCTACAGGCTATTCTCTTCAATGAGAACTTTTACTGCAATACTAAGCCTGGCCACTGCAATAAGAATGGTGCTGTCTGCTTCCTGCAGAAATCAGCTCAGTGAAAGACTGCATTAGCCCAGCAAACCACTGATTGGCGAAGGTTTTGGGAAATGGACTCCTGTTGATCTACTACTGATAACCTGTCTTGCGGATAGGCCATCAATAGTTTACAACTGAACAACCCCTTTAAAATACAAAAGTGCTTAGCACAGCAGAACATCCAATTGAATAACTCCATCTTTATTTGAAGGTTAATAAATGTATGTATGGCATGTGATGTACGCCACGAAGAGAAAAGCTACATGTTTTGGGCAAAAATGCTCCCTTCTTTGCAGCTTCAAAGATGGATTGTTTTAATTGGGTTTTTCGTGGCACTGGAGACTTTGTTCCGTTGGCGCTTTCTGTGATATATACCAGCAATTATTGTGAAAGCATAAATCTCCAGAGACAGGACTGCACACATGAATCCACCTGATGTCTGAAGTAAAGACATAAACAACTCGATATGGGGATTTCTGATGTATTAGAAGGAAATACGATATCTTTGGTTTCTTATAGTGTAAATCTAATATCTGTATTCACCAGCAGAGGGCAGCAGAGTATTACAGCAGCTACAGCTGTCTACAAGAAATGGTGCAATCCTCCATAAGAAAGTTATCACCTGTTAGTAAACATAGCAGGTACTGACTGATTTCTGAGGGTCCGGAAATATAATATATATATATATATATATATATATATATATATATATATATAAAAAAGGCATCCTTCATGTGTTTGGGGGTGGGATCACATCCACTAGAGCAATACTGCAGAGATACTGCTCTGTGGAACCTGGTGTTAGACAATGGAATCATAAGGTAGATATGCGGTACTATTATACCCTCTTGGTCCAAAACAATCCTGCCCCTAGAATAAGTTGTTGTTTTGCTGCAAAACTCGGCAAGCATTTACATCTCAGGCAGATAAACAAATGATTAGAGTTGTGGTGTGATTAGATGAACGGTCTTGCCACCTGAGGCCCTAAAAGTGGTTCCCCACTTGGCCTATAAAAGGATCTCAGAGGCTCCTTGTGTGTAGTGACCTCTTCCTCCACTTGTGTATTGCTTGTTGACCACTAGACGCCTCTACGACGCAGAGAAGAGATTTAACCCAGTTACCAAAGTTTGAGAGGGGGCACAGTACTGGATCGCGAGAAGCTGCATAGTCGTATCATTGAATTGCTGCCACCTGGGCCGTTCTGTCCAGACTGTTAAGAGGTGTTGGGACCAGTGGATGTATGAGGGTACGCAAGGCGACCAGGCCCAGGACACCCTCGACAGACCACCAGTAGAAAGGATCATCTGATCGTTCAACAAGCATGAAAAGCTCCAACTGCTTCGTCGTTACAGGCCCTTGTGTCTGTCATGTTCATCTCTCGAGATCTAGGGGTGAGCCCTCAATCTTGCTCCCACTGCTGGTGTAATGGTCTGGGGGGCCTTCGCATATGACAGTCGGTCACCCATGGTAGTGGTACGAGGGACAGTGACAACTCAGCGATATGTTCAGGACATCCTGCAGCCACATGTGTTCCTCTCATGGCTTTCAAGAGGCATTTTCCAGCAGGATAATGCTCAGCCGCACACACAAGGGGTCACAGGAATGTCCCCACAATATTGTCACACTTCCATGGCTGCCTGGTCACCAGATTTATCACCAATAGAACATGTATGGGACAATCTTGGATACCAACTTTGACAGCCTGTGAGTCTGCATGGTTTATAAGCTCAATTATAGCAAATGTGGAGCAATATGCCGCAGGATACCATACGGAACCTGTATGCTTTAATGCCCACCCATATTAGATCTTGCATACAAGCTAGAGGCGGCCCAACAGGGTACTAGAGCCTCCATTCCTGCCCGTATCACATCTTTTAACCAAGCTAGAGGCGGTATAAATAGGATACTAGAGCCTCCATGCCCATCTGTATCACATCTTGTATCAAAGCTAGAGGCGGTCCAACAGGGTACTAGAGCCTCCATGCCTCCCCCATATCACATCTTGTATTCACACTAGAGGCAGCCCAACAGGATACTAAAGCCTCCATTCCTGCCCGTTTCAAATCTTTTAACCAAGCTAGAGGTGGTACAAGAGGATACTAGAGCCTCCATGCCCATCTGTATCACATCTTGTATCCAAGCAAGAAGCTGCTCAACAGGCTACTAGAGCCTCTATGCCCACACGTATCACATATTGTATCCAAGCTAGAGGCGGTACAACAGGGTACTAGAGCCTACCTTCAAGTGGTCAGCTTTCCGCAATAAATGTAGCTTTTCCTCTGATATTGTAATCTCTTACTTATATCAGCATTAAAATCACACATAGAACGTTTCATCCCATTCTTACAACTTTTGGGGGTGGGATGTTACTGACAATGTATTAGAATATGTATTATTTATAGAAGGCAGAATTATAGTGGTCATATTCTTGTACATAGAGGGGCAATATTATAGTAGTTCTATTCTTGTACATACGGGGCAGTATTATAGTAGTTATATTCTTGTACATAGGGAGCAGTATTATAGTAATTCTATTGCAACGTCCCAAAGAACTTAAAGTAACACTTATGGGCAGAGGCCTAGTTTTGTCACGGTGACGCCAACACTCCATCTGGACCCTCGGGTGGTATGCCGAAGAAATAGAGTCGAGTCCAGTAATAGTTTAGCAATCTGGGAGTGTACAGATTTACTAACTTTGTTATTTGAAGTACAACTTGGTTTATAATACTGTAGATAAGCACTTGGAACGGATACACAGATGCAGTACTAGGCAGGCAATTGCACACGATGAGAAGATACAGAGATATTGATTTGGATAAAGACCTGACTTCAACGCTCTCTCCTTTCCTTTTATTCCTGACCTACTTTCTTTAGACAATTTCCCCACTAGCTGTTTTAGATGAAGGAATGATTTGTACCAAAGTGGAGTGTAGATGAAGCAGAGGGACAAGTGGCTGAACGGCTAATCCTGGCTTTGAATTCACCGGGTAGCTATGACTCACTGTTTGATGAAGATGGACCTCAGAAAGGTTCTTCTTTCCTCCAGTGTGGGATGGAAAGTGAACTGGTTTACACCTCACTCGACCTTCGAAGGGAACGTACTGAACTGCTGGCTTTCTCTAGTACTGGTACCTCCTCCTTTCCAACACAACTGAACTGCAATCTCTCCTCTCTCACACCTGGCTGAGTCTGCCTAACTGCTCACTGACTCTTCCTTTTATCTCCTCTGTTCCTTTCCCGCACTTTCTGGACTCCTCCCATTCTTGCATAGGGACTTATGTTGTAGCTTTACCGTCCATAGGCTCTGCACCAGTGAAATTGAACCTGTCAGCCAATGAGAGACCAGCTGACATCAGTTTTAAGCTTTAGGCTAAGAGAAGACGGGGAGACACAGGGCTCTCCTACAGATGGCACCTTCTATATCCATGGATGGCACATGGGCAGGTGTGACAGGACAAGTGTGCAATGAGTGTTCTGCAGGACCTGCTAGGCCACTTAAGCTCCCCCCTACGTAAAAAAAAAAATCAGCCGCCCTCGACTGTACTGAGCTGCCTGGGGTGGAAAGGTGCGTCTACCAGATATGCGTGACGGTATCTAAGTTGAGATTTTGGTAGTTTTAGTAGTTTGGTTGGGTTAGGATGGAATCGTAGCTCCCAGCTTGCTATAGGGCACTTACATAGCTCTACTCCACAAAGGCACAGAGAAAAATGCATAAACATTCAATGCAATAAAGACATGAGAGAAATGTACTGGTAGACAACCTGTGAGGAAGGGAATATGAGGTTAGGCAACAATCACGACACAACATTACTTTAGAGTCCTGTGCAAAGTTTGGCATGTATATTCTGGAAAAAAACATGCAGTAACAACAGCTTGATTCTTGGCAAACCTTCTGTTGACGGCATAACAGCCGCTAGGATGTGCGAGAGTCCATAAAAGCATAACAAGTCCACAATGTGATGGTGCGGCGCACAAATACAAGCGTCTCTGGAAAGAGGGCAGAAGAAATGTCAGCATCAACAACAAACAACAAAACTAGTAGTAAACTTCAAGTAGTCTCTTGAGGCACATGTCTTAATCGTTACAATAACTTATAACTTGGAACTGTAGGACACATTGAGTAGTCTCTCAGGGTAATGAGCTTGGTTGCAGCAAATGTTGCAATAAATAAAGGTATTTTCCAAATCCATAAGATTGATAAACTGACATTTGTATAACAAAATATATTCAAGGAATCTTGAAGGGAGTTGACCATGTGTGGTCCTGGTAGATCTTCTGAGTGCAATGGGTAATGCAGGTAATCTTCTTCTTGGAGTTGGTGATGATGCTGGGGAAGCTGGTGTAGAATTGGACGAGGTAGATGACGTGGAAGAACTTGATGAGGGAGATGAAGATGAAGGATGTGGTGATGCTTCTATAGAATTGGGTGATGGTGCTTGATATACTAGATGAGAGAATGGATTCAAATACCAGAGCACTTGGTTTTCCAGATTTAATGGAGAAAGACATTCTGCGGCTGATTTGGGAAGAGATTTGGGGATTTCTTCTTTTTCTGTGTCTAAATCTGTAGGTGAAGTGGGTTGAGCAAGGCAAATTTTAAGGCGGTTATGGTGGACAACTTGGATGCGCTATGCGATAGAGTCCTTTTTCCAGGGCTATGGCTGTGATGACTGTATAGGGGGTGTGCTCCCATCGGGTGTCTAATTTTCCGGTACGGTGTTCCTTTTTTAGCCAGACTCGATCTCCTTTTGTACCTTTTGTTTCTTCCAAGCGGGTGTTGACAATTCCTTGGGCTTCCTTGAGTCTCCTTTGATGGTCTTGTATCAAATCTGATGTAGGTAGGGGGTTATTGTCATCTGTGACTTGAATTCCTAGTTTAAGATCAGTGGGTAACTTTCCTTGGCGGCCGAACATTAAGTAATGTGGGGTGTATCCTGTAGAACAATGTGGGATATTGTTATAGGTGTAGATTAGCTTGGGCAGTAGAGTGGGTCAATAATCTCTTTGTTTGTCTGGGATAGTTCTGAGCAACTCTAGGATGGTCTGATTGGCCTTCTCACTGAGTGCATTTCCTTGTGGGTGATAAGTGGTGGTACGAAGTTTCTTGCAATTATAGGTATCACATAATTCCTGGACCAGTTGTGATTCGAAAGCTGGTCCTCTGTCAGATAATATTTTGTCGGGGCATCGGTAGCTGAGGATGAAATGCTTCCAAACGTTGGCAGCAGTGGCTCTGGTGGTGAGATCTTTGACAGGGATGGCAACTGTAAATTTGGTATAGTGGTCAATTGGAGTACATAACTATGCCCGGACTTACTGGGTTCAATCTTTAGGTGGTCAATCGTGAGAATTTCCAAAGGCTAGGTTGTGACAATGGGGTGTAACTTGGCTTTTTAATCATTTTGGGCTCTTCTTTTGATTTTGCAGACTGTACAGTCCTGACACCATTTCTCAGTATCATCTTTCATATCGATCCAATAAAAGCGTTGTCGAATCACAGCCTTTGTTTTATGGACTCCGAAGTGTCTGGACTGATCATAGTATGAAAGTAGGACCTGATTGGCATCTCTGTGGGGAATTACTATTTGGTGTAGACGGTGGCCAGATGCGGGGTCAAAGGAACCTTTGTAGATGATATTTTTCTTGAGAAACAATCTCTCCGTCTCCACAATCGCTGCATCTCAGGGTCCATTGATTTGCGTAGTAAGCTTTTTGGGATGGCTCCTGTGAGCAAATGTTCTTGCAAATCCCCAAAGGTCCAAACGTCTTGCTGCAGCAAAAATCTTTTTTTTGAAGTGTCCTCAGTTTCTGATGGGCAATTGGAAGAAACAGTTTGACAGTTCTAATAGGCTTGCCGTAGGGTAAAGTCTGGCATCTCAATGTCTTCCCAAGTGTCATCTTCAGGGGAATTGTCTAACGTGGTAGGTAATCAGAAGAGAGCGTCAGCATTTGTATTACTTTTTCCAGTGTGATATTTAACTTGGAGGGTGAAGTTGGCTAAGCGGGACACTCATCTTTGTTCCAGTGCCCCTGGTTTTGCAGAGTTCAGGTGCGCAACTGGATTATTATCCGTATAGTCGGTAAAAGTGGCAGCAGCAAGATAATCCTTACATTTTTCAGTAACAGCCCAGACTAGGGTGAGGAGTTCCAATTTGAAGGAGCTGTATTTTTTGTTGTTTCTCTCATCGCCTTTTAATGAGCGACTGGCATATGTGACTACCCTTTCTTTGCCCCCTTGTACTTAGCTAAGCACTGCGACTAGGCCCTTAAAAACTAGCACCTGTAAACAGGTTGAACGGGAGCGCATAATTAGGATAAGCAAAGATGGGGGGAGTGGTTAATTTTTCTTTTAATACCTGGAAGGCCTGCTCTTGCTCTTTTCCCAATTTATGATAATGGGTCACTTGAAAACCTCTTTTGGGTGCCCCTGCAAAACTTCTTGTAGTGGGGCCGCAATCTGTGCAAACTTGGGGATGAAACGTCTGTAATACCCTACAAATCCTAGAAAGCTCCTGATATATTTTAAGGTCTTAGGAGTAGGCCAATTTTTAACAGCATTCACTTTATCAGGATCTGGGTATACCCCATTGGCACTGACAATGTGTCAGACATACTGCAAACTAAAGTGCGCTATGTGACATTTAGATGGCTTTATTTTTAAGCTGTGATCAATGCAGGTCTGAAACACTTCTTTGAGGTGTCGGGTATGTTCCTCATAGGTCTTAGAATATATAATCACGTCATCTAAGTATAACAGGACGGATTCAAAATTATTATGGCCTAGACACCTTTCCATCACGTGTTGGAAAGTACCTGCGGCATTGCAGAGGCCGAAAGGCATGCAGTTAAACTCAAATAGCCCCATAGGAGTGGTGAAAGCAGTTTTTTCCCTACCTGCTTCACTCATGGGCATCTGCCAATATCCACTGGTCAGATCCAGAGTGGAAAAATGCACAGAAGAACCCAAGGCTGTCAGAGACTCCTCAATGCGGGGTAGAGGGTAAGCATCTTTATGTGTCACACTATTAAGCTTCCTATAATCCACACAGAAGCCTCTATCCTTTTTCACCAGTACTATGGGAGCGGCCTAGAGACTATGGCTCTCCCGGATAATATGATTGTCTTTCATCTCTTGGATCATATTTTTGACTTGTTGATAGGAGGAAGGTGTGATAGGCCTGTATCTCTCCTTAATCGGCACATGGTCATTGGTGGGGATAGAGTAACAGAGGTCCTTGACCTAGCCAAAATCAAAGCTATGCTGGCTAAAAGTGTATTTTTTTTCAATAGCCACTTTTTTTTTTATTCGTTGCACCTGATCAAGGGATGTCTGGGCATCTCCAATATGTAACTCAGGGAGCCATGAGGGAGACTTAGTGGGACCTTCCTGTACGGACTGAGCTCCCTGCAACTCACTGTCAAACACTTCATCTGGAGCAAGCAGATACACCTGTGCCACGGCGGTATACTTATTTAATTGTGCAGGGACATTCCCAATATTAATGAGGCAAATTAGCACTTTCCCATCGGTTACAGTAGCCAGGCTCTGGGTAGCTATCAGATATGGGTGACTGTCTATTGGGATGGGCTCCACTATAGCCTCATATGCACGACCATGTACACCTGGACGTGTCTGGCACCAAAAGAAAATTCAGATTCCAGGGGAATTAGAACCAGTCTGATGTCTTTCACGCGGGCTCTCCCCACATGACCTTGCAAACCGCTGCTGAGCTGTCAAAACTTTTTATGGTGGTCTTTAACACAGCTCGCTGGGCCTGGGACGCTGTGGGCACATTACTTTGCAGCACTTCAAGCATTTCTGCGTAGTTTTTTTAGTATGTCCATCCCCAACGTGATGATTGGTGAATTCTTATCTGGTATATCTACCACCAGTATCCCTAGCTGGTGTAGCTCTGCTTTCCCATCTATAAGGCCGCCTGCACACGAGCGGGTCGGATCCGGCAGCGAGAATTCTCGCCGCGGGACCCGACCCGAGAGCCTGCAGGGACGAGCGCGTACTCTCCCGCGCCTGGCAGCCCCGGCTCTTTCATGTGCCGGCTGCCGCACAGCTGGCGCATGCGCAGACCGGAGCCGGCGGCCGGGTGAGTGCGTGCCCCGCACAAAAATAGGACATGCCGCGGTTTGTTTGCCGCGCGAGATTTCGCGCGGCCAAACCGCGGCCGTCTGCATAGGAGTGCGTATTGTAATGCGCTCCTATGCAAACTTTCAGTGGGGGAAATCCCGCGGCGGGATTTCCGCCCGTGTGCAGGCGGCCTAATGGTGGGTTTCCAAAACCTCACTATGGGTATGGGTAAGCCGTTACTCGCCACAACATTAATCAATTGCTTAGTGGACAACTGAGAACTTCTGGGGCCCAGTACTTCTCAAAGTCATGTTTGCAGATAGTAGTGACTTGTGATCCGGTATCAATTAGAGCAGGCAAGGGCATACCATCCACATATAACATAATTTCTGGACGAGGGCCTACATATTTAGAAATGACCTTTGAGAGGTGTGGACCTATTGTTTGCCCTCCCAGGGTACGGTCCTTCTGCCCAGGGGTTGTCCGTTTAAACGGTTACGTGTTGATCTCATGTTCAAATTAGTGGCAATGTACACAAAATTGCCGTGAGGGGTGTGGATAACCTCCGGCCGGCCGATGCGGTCCCGGTGGTAACCGGCATTCGGGTAGTAACAGCTGAGGCATCAGACATGGGCTTTCGAGCTCGCTGACTTTCTGGCACACCGCGGCAACGCTGCGAGTTAGCTAGCTCATCTGTTTCCGCATTTCCAGCAGCGGGGCAGTCATGTCATCGCTGGATTGCTCAGACTGTCTATAAACATCATGCTTGTGGGGGCGGGACAAGCTTTCGTAACTCAACAAGTTCATCCCTGTCTTAAGCTCCTCCCCCTCAGCGGCCTGAGGCTCCGTACCCAGAATAGTAATGGCCAGTTCTTTGAATTGTAAAAATGTACTATCGGGATGCTGCACAGACAGCATTTTCAACTGGCTTCTGAGAGTCTCTGTTAATGAGCCCTCAATAAATTAAGAGCCTGGCCTGCACCAGCGGCCTCTTTAGGGCCGGCCCTTATTACAGCCTTCATGTCCTCCTGTAGGGACAGTTCATACTCCCTTAGAGTCTCCCCAACTCTCTGTTTCTTATTAAAGAAAGGTTTCTTTATTTCTGAAAGTGTTTGTCAAAGATAGTCTGCAGCCTGTCCATTATGTCTTCAAGTCTTTTTGTGTTCACGCAGCCATATTTTAACCTCTCTGGCAGTGGGACCATCTAGCTGGCCCATGAGAATTTCTACCTTTTGTTCCATTGCAAATGAATACAATTGGAATACTGCTCCCATTTCCCCCCTAAATTCTTTAAGGGTATGACGCTTCCCACTGTACTTGGGTAGCCATGGCGCTCCTAGGAAATAGGGCATGGTTAGCTCAAAGCTAGAGTTGCTAGTAGCTACAGGGGCTGATTCTGCAATGACTGGGCGTAGCAACATCTGCAGGGTCTTTGATGGCTGGCAGGTTGCCAGCGGAGTTGTCTCCCACAACCAACATTTAGAATTTTGTAATTTTAAGGCACAGAAGGAACTATCCTGTTCGTAGGATGCCAAGATTTAGGGGTTGCAACGCTCCAAAGAACTTACCGTAGTATGTATGGCCAGAGGCCTAGTTTTGTCATAGTGATGCCAACACTCCGTCTGGACCCTCAGGGTGGTATGCTGAAGAAATAACAGAGTCGAGTCAGTAATAGTTTAGCAATCTGAGAGTGTTTAACTTTGTTATTTGAAGTACAACTTGGTTTACAATACTGTGAATAAGCACTTGGAACAGATACACAAAGATACAGTACAGGCAGGCAATTGCACATGATGAGAAGATACAGAGATATTGATTTAGATAAAGACCTGACTTCAACGCTCTCTCCTTTCCTTTATTCCTGAACTGCTTTCTTTAGACAATTTACCCACTAGCTGTTTTTAGATGTAGGATTGATTTGTATCAAAGTGGATTGTAGATGAAGCAAAGGGACAAGTGGCTGAATGACTAATCCTGGCTTTGAATTCACCGGGTAGCTATGACTCACTGTTTGATGAAGATGGACCTCAGAAAGGTTCTTCTTTCCTCCGCTATGGGGTGCAAAGGGAACGGGTTTACACCTCGCTCGACCTTCAAAAGGAATGTGCTGAACTGCTGGCTTGCTCTAGTATGGGTAACTCCTCCTTTCTGATACGACTGAACTGCAACCTCCCCTCTCTCACACCTGGTTGAGGAGTCTGCCTCCTCCCACTCTTACATAGGGACTGGTGTTGTAGCTTTACCACCCTTGGGCTCTGCACCAGTGAAATTGAACCTCACTGTCAGCCAATTAGAGACCAGCTGACATCAGTGTTAAGCTCTAGGCTTAGAGAATACGGGGAGACACAGGGTCTCTCCTACAGATGGCACCTTCTATATCCTTTTATGGCACATAGACAGGACAAATGTGTGGTGAGTGCTCTGTAGCACCCGCTGGGCCACTACACTATTCTTGCACATAGAGAGCAGTATTATAGTAGTTCTATTCTTGTGCTTAGGGGGCAGTATTATAGTAGTTATATTCTTCTACATAGGTTTGGCATTATATTAGTGTAAATATCCTTCCTGTCTATGGATGTCAAAAATTTACTTTTTAATCCAAGAATTGTTCTGAGCAGTTCTCATCAACCTTCCCCCATTTGGCCGATCATACAGAGTAAACTATTCAGCAGCAAAATCTTCCCCGGGGAACAGTGACTATGATATCTCCGCTCTGCCCTGAGGATTATGGAATTGACATTCAGGGGTCAGTAACTTGTCACCGAGGACAGATTTCTGGCTCATGTAGTGAGTAGCGAGCAGAGTTGCTCTTTATACATTTTACAGTGTCTGCCATCAGTTCCTTAGTGTTAAGCATAAGGCTCCTTGCCTTCAGCAGCACTAATGGCGGCCATGAATCAGTCATTCTGTCTGAGCTGGTGGCGCACCTGTGTGTGGGAAGGAGCTCTAATCTGAATGCTCATCTCACTAATCTTCTCTCCATTGTTCCTGCTCACATCTTCTTGATGTTGTAATTTTGTAGAGAGATGTTTACACTGCTGCACAGAACCTGCACTGAATAGATCCGTATACATACATATATACCGGGGTAATTACCAGTCATTAGAATGACAGCCAGTGCCAGCAGTGTGCAGCTTCTCTCCCGTCATCTTCAGGGCGGTTTTGTTTTCTCCGATTTATGTCACTCTGCGGGAGTCGTTTGCGTGTTCCGTAGTTTTTAAGTAGTTTATAGAACAACTCCAAATGCATCCAAGTATAAATACACTGCATGCAGTTACATCCCCTGCCCAACCAAGAGAAGGTTTTACCGTGATCGTTAGACGGAACACATGATGCGTGTGAGTTAACATTTGGCGGCTTCACTAGGAAAAGCTCCCGGCGTCTAACCTAACGTATCCCTAGAATTTCATTCATTTAATAGAGACTTACTTTTGACCTCCATCAAGTTAGTAGTTGTCGGCGTACGTTTTATTCACCGATAGAGGGAAGTGCCACAGATTGTACTACAGTGGTACCCTATGGGAAATAAATGCAACTGTACGCCCATATGCTAGGAATCCTAACAATGAATACTGCCAACAAAAGACTTAAAAAGAATGCGGTCTGAGCCTTAGCAAGAACACACCTTGTTATGTAATACACAGTATATAACGCACTGATAAAAGCGACCCCAAAGTGGTTTTCCATTTCTAAAAAAAATTGTTAGTGACTAGAGATGAGTGAGCGCACTCGTCCGAGCTTGATACTCGTTCGAGTATTAGGGTGTTCGAGACGCTCGTTAGTCGAGACGAGCACCACGCGGCACTCGACTCAATTACATTTCCTTCCCTGAGAAATTTGTGCCCTTCTCTGGCCAGTAGAAACACAGGGAAGGCATTACAACTTCCTCCTGTGAAGTTCCAGCCCTATCCCACCCCCCTGCAGTGAGAGGCTGGCGAGATCAAGTGACCCCCGAGTATTTAAATCAGCCCCGCCCGCGGCTCGCCACAGACACACACTAAGAGAGATCAGGGACAGTGCTGCTGCTGCTATAGGGACAGTGTTAGCGTCTTCAAGAACCACAACGGTCCTTCTTAGGGCCACAGCTCACCTAGTGCATTACTGTAGTGGCTGCTGTGAGCAGTTTTGCACATTTTTTTTTTAATGTATATCGGGCGTGCAGGCTATAGCATTTTCAGGCTGCAGGCTGTACTTGAGTATAGGGGCAGTATTGGTCAGGCAGGGACAGTGGTAGTGTAGAATCCTTTCTACAAGAACCCCAACGGTCCTTCTTAGGGCTACCTGTGACTGTGTGCATTGAACTCCGTGGTTGCTGGGAGTTGTAGTACCTCAGTATTGCACAGCAGAGCCAGCGTGCAACCTTCATGTAAACATTTTTGGTCCGCAGTTAGTGTAACGTCAGCACTGTCTGCCTCTACGTCTACGCCAAGAAACCACAAATTTTTTACACCGCTCTGTGTTACACGTGTGCTGTCTCAGAAGTGTACTGTGTGTCAGATGCCTATAGATTGCATAGCCTCAGCCTGCATTGCATCGAAAAAAAAGGAAATTTTAAAAATAAATCCTTTTTACGGCTGACGGTCACCCAGTGCATTTGCCTGCGTGGCCTGTGGGACTTCACGTCCATCCAAACTGCTGGTGCACAGCAAGGCCTAAGTGCAGCCTTCATTTAAATATTTTGTGTCTGGAGTTAGTGCAACGTCTGCGCTGTCTGCCTCCAAGTCTACGCCAAGAAACCTCAAATTTTTTACACAAGTGCACGGTGTGTCTGACACCCATAGATTGAAAGTGCAATACACACTGTATAGCCTCAGCCTACATTGCATCAAAAAAAAAGGACATTTAAAAAAAAAAATCCTTTTTACGGCTGGCGGTCACCCAGTGCATTTGCCTGCGTGGCCTGTGGGACTTCACGTCCATCCAAACATTTTTACCGCTCTGTCTCTGCTTAATCTAGCATGCTGAGGGGTAGGGGTAGAGGACGGGGACGCGGGCGAGGACGCGGAGTTCCAAGTTAGGGTGTGGGTATAGGCCGAGTTCCTGGTCCAGGCGAATCACAGCCGGCTGCTGCGGGAGTAGGAGAGAGGACAGTTTCTGGGGTCCCCAGCTTCATATCACAATTTTTGGGCCCACGTCGTAGACCTTTATTAAAAACCGAGCAGTGTGAGCAGGTCCTGTCATGGATGGCAGAAAGTGCATCCAGCAATCTATCGACCACCCTGTCTTCTACGCTGTCCACTGCTGCAACTCTGAATCCTCTGGCTGCTGCTCCTCCTTCCTCCCAGCTTCCTCACTTCATGAAAATGACACATTCTGAGGAGCAGGCTGACTCCCAGGAACTGTTCTCGGGCCCCTGCCCAGATTGGGCAACAATGGTTCCTCTCCCACCGGAGGAGTTTGTCGTGACCGATGCCCAACCTTTGGAAAGTTCCCGGGGTCCAGGGGATGAGGCTGGGGACTTCCGGCAACTGTCTCAAGAGCTTTCAGTGGCTGAGGAGGACGATGAAGATGAGACACAGTTGTCTATCACTCAGGTAGTAGTAAGGGCGGAAAGTCCGAGGGAGGAGCGCACAGAGGATTCGGAGGAAGGGCCGCTGGACGATGAGGTGACTGACCCCTTCTGGTGTGATAAGCCTACTGAGGACACATCTTCAGGGGGGGAGGCAATTGCAGCCGCAGGACAGGTTGGAAGAGGCAGTGGGGTGGCCAGGGGTAGAGGCAGGGCCAGAGCGAATAATCCACCAGCTGTTTCCCAAAGCACCCCCTCACGCCAAGCCACCCTGCAGAGGCCAATGTGCTCCAAGGTGTGGCAGTTTTTCACTGAGACCGCGGACGACCGGCGAACAGTGGTGTGGAACCTTTGTCGTGCCAAGATCAGCCGGGGAGCCACCACCACCAGCCTCACCACCACCAGCATGCGCAGGCATATGATGGCCAAGCACCCCACAAGGTGGGACGAAGGCCGTTCACCGCCTCCGGCTTGCGCCACTGCCTCTCCCCCTGGGCACAAACCGGCCACTGAGATCCAACCCACCTCTCACGACACAGGCACGACTGTCTCCTGACCTGGACCCACACCCTCACCTCCGCTCTCCTCAGCCCCATCCAGCAATGTCTCTCACCGCAGCGTCCAGCTGTTGCTAAGAGAATCGTTGGAGCCCAAGCGCAAATACGCCCCCATGCACCCGCACGCTCAAGCTTTAAATGTCCACATAGCCAAATTCATCAGCCTGGAGATGCTCCCCTACAGGCTTGTGGTAACTGAGGCTTTCAAAAACATGATGGCGGCGGCAGCCCTGCGCTACTCTGTCCCCAGTCGCCACTATTTTTCATGGTGTGCCGTCGCAGCCCTGCACGACCACGTCTCACGCAACATTGTACGCGCCCTCACCAACTCAGTTACTGGCAAGGTCCACTTAACAACGGACATGGGACAAGCACAGGCGGGCAGGGCAACTATATCTCCCTGATGGCACATTGGGTGAATTTAGTGGAGGCTGGGACCGAGTCAGAGCCTGGGACCGCTCATGTCCTTCCCACCCCCAGAATTGCGGGCCCCAGATCGTTGCTGGTTTCTGCGGCGGTGTATGCCACCTCCACTAAACCTTCCTTCTCCTCCAACGCAACCTCTACCTCGCAATCAAGACGTGTCAGCAGCAGCACGTCGCCAGCAGTCGGTGTCGCGCGGCGCGGCAGCACAGCGGTGGGCAAGCGTCAGCAGGCCGTGCTGAAACTACTCAGCTTAGGAGAGAAGAGGCACACGGCCCACGAACTGTTGCACGGTCTGACAGAGCAGACCGACCGCTGGCTTTCGCCACTGAGCCTGCAACTGGGCATGGTCGTGTGTGACAATGGCCGTAACCTGGTGGCGGCTCGGCGGCTCTGCAGCTCGGCAGCCTCACGCACGTGCCATGCCTGGCCCACGTCTTTAACTTGGTGGTTCAGCGGTTTCTGAAAGGCTACCCACACTTGTCAGACCTCCTCGGCAAGGTGCGCCGGGTCAGCGCACATTTCTGCAAGTCCAACACGGACGCTGCCACCCTGTGGACCCTGCAACATCGGTTTAATCTGCCAGTGCACCGACTGCTTTGCGACATGCCCACACGGTGGAACTCTACGCTCCGCATGTTGTCCCGGCTGAATGAGCAGTGTAGAGCTATAGTGGAATACCAACTCCAACATGGGCGGCGCAGTGGGAGTCAGCCTCCTCAATTCTTTACAGAGGAGTGGGCCTGGATGGCAGATATCTGCTAGGTCCTTGGAAACTTTGAGGAGTCTACCCTGATGGTGAGCGGCGATGCTGCAATCATTAGCGTCACCATTTCTCTGCTATGCCTGTTGAGAAGTTCCCTGCAAAGCATAAAGGCTGATGCTTTGCGGTCGGAAACGGAGGCGGGGGAAGACAGTATGTTGCTGGATAGTCAGAGCACTCTCATGTCTATATCTCAGCGCGTGGAGGAGGAGGAGGAGGGGGAGCAGCCTGAGGAGGAAGAGAAAGCTGGGCCCACTGCAGAGGGTACCCAATGCTGCTTGCCTCTCATCCATTCGGCGTGTATGGCCTGAGGAGGAGGAGGAGGATCCTCAAAGTGATCTTCCTAGTGAGGACAGCCATATGTTGTGTCCAGGTACCCTGGCACACATGGCTGACATTATGCTAGCATGCCTTTCTCGTGACCCTCGCGTTAGACTCATTCTAGCCACTACGGATTACTGGGTGTACACACTGCTTGACCCACGGTATAAGGATAACCTTTCCACTCTCATTCCCGAAGAGGAAAGGGGTTTGAGAGTGATGCAATACCACAGGGCCCTGGTGGACAAACTGATGGTAAACTTCCCATCTGACAGCGCTAGTGGCAGAAGGCGCAGTTTCGAGGGCCAAGTAGAAGGGGAGGCGCGGAGATCAGGCAGCATGTTCAGTGCAGGCAGGGGAACACTCTCCAAGGCCTTTGCCAGCTTTATGGCTCCCCAGCAAGACTGTGTCACACCTCCCCAGTCCAGGCTGAGTCGGAGGGAGCACAGTAAGAAGATGGTGAGGGAGTACGTAGCCGATCGTACCACCGTCCTCCATGACGCCTCTGCTCCGTACAACTACTGGATGTCAAATCTGGACACGTGGCCCGAACTCGCGCTGTATGCCCTGGAGGTGTTGGCTTGCCCTGCGGCTAGCGTCTTGTCAGAGAGGGTGTTTAGTGCAGCTGGGGGAATCATCACGGACAAGCGTACCCGCCTGTCCATTGACAGTGCCGACAGGCTTACACTCATAAAGATGAACAAAGCCTGGATTTCTCCAGACTTCTCTTTTCCACCAGCGGACAGCAGCGCTACCTAAAGACCTTTGTCAATCTGTGTATGATATTCGTCCTCCTCCTCCGGCTCCTCCTCCTGAAACCTCACGTAATCACCGTGAACGGACAATTTTTCTGTGGGCCAAAAGGCTCATATAACTTTTCTAAATAATATTTATCTGTTTAAATTCTCATTAAAGCATTGAAACTTCCACCTGAACCAATTTTTATTTTGACTGGGCTGCCTCCAGGCCTAGTTAAAAATTAAGCCACAGTACGCAAAGCGATTAATGGGTTTCACCTGCCCTCTGGGTTGGGCATGGGCAATTTTTTGTGGGGTACATTTGTACTGTTGTACACCAATTTTTCGGGCCCTCGCCTACAATGTAATCCAAGTAATTTTTATGGGCTTCGCCTGCACTCATGGTACACCACTGTGTCTGGGGTTGGCCTACACTTTTGCTACAGAAATGTAACTCTGTTCTGCCTACCTATACTTCTGCCACAGTAATGCTACAGGGGTCTGACTATACTTCAGCAACAGAAATGTTACTTCGGTCTGCCGATACTTCTGCTCCTGAAATGTTACCTTGGTTGGTGTATACTGTTACTACTGTAATTTTACTAATACTGGGCTCTGCCCATACTGCTTCTACGTAAATGTTACTGGGGCCTGTCTATATTGCTACTACTGAAATGTTGCAAATACTATTCTCTCCCTACACTGCTGCCAGGGAAATGTTTTTCTGCTGCTTTGACCATACTGCTTCTACGTAAATGTTACTGGGGTCTGTCTATACTGCTACTACTGAAATGTTGCAAATACTATGCTCTCCCTATACTGCTGCCAGGGAAATGTTTTTCTGCTGCTTTAACCATACTGCTTCTACGTAAATGTTACTGGGGTCTGTCTATACTGCTACTATTGAAATGTTGCAAATACTATGCTCTCCCTACACTGCTGCCAGGGAAATGTTTTTCTGCTGCTTTGACCATACTGCTTCTACGTAAATGTTACTGGGGCCTGTCTATACTGCTACTACTGAAATGTTGCAAATACTATGCTCTCCCTACACTGCTGCCAGGGAAATGTTTTTCTGCTGCTTTGACCATACTGCTTCTACGTAAATGTTACTGGGGCCTGTCTATACTGCTACTACTGAAATGTTGCAAATACTATGCTCTCCCTACACTGCTGCCAGGGAAATGTTTTTCTGCTGCTTTGCCCATACTGCTTCTATGTAAATGTTACTGGGGCCTGTCTATACGGCAACTACTGAAATGTTGCAAATACTATGCTCTCCCTACACTGCTGCCAGGGAAATGTTTTTCTGCTGCTTTGCCCATACTGCTTCTACGTAAATGTTACTGGGGCCTGTCTATACTGCTACTACTGAAATGCTACAAATAATATGCTCTCCCTACACTGCTGCCAGGGAAATGTTTTTCTGCTGCTTTGTCCATACTGCTTCTATGTTAATGTTACTGGGGTCTGACTATACTGCTACTACTGAAATGTTACAAATGCTGTACTCTCCCTACACAGCTGCAAGGGAATTGTGAATCTGCTGTTTTGTCCATACTGCTTCTACGTTAATGTTACTGGGGTCTGACTATACTGCTACTACTGAAATGTTACAAATGCTGTACTCTCCCTACACAGCTGCAAGGGAATTGTGAATCTGCTGCTTTGTCCATACTGCTTCTACATTAATGTTACTGGGGTCTGAGTATACTGCCACTACTGAAATGTTAAAAAATATGCTCTCCCTACACTGCTGAAAAGGAAATGTGAATCTGCAGCTTTGCCCATACTGCTTCAACGTAAATGTTACTGGGGTCTGTCTATACTGTTATTACTACTGAAAAGTTACTGCACTCTGTCAATACTGCTGCACATGAAATGTTACTGGGCTCAGCCTACACTGCTGCAACGGAAATGTTAAAGGGGTGTGTCTATACTGTTACTACTACTGAAATGTTACTGGGGTCTGTCCGCACTGCTGGAACTGAAATGTTCCTGGGGTCTGTCAATACTGCTGTAAATGAAATGTTACTGGGGCCTGTCCCTAATGATACTACTGAAATGTTACTGGGGTCTGTCCGCACTGCTGGAACTGAAATGTTACTGGGGTTGTCTACACTGCTGCAACTGAAATGTTACTGGGGTCTGTCTAGACTTATACTACTGAACTGTTACTGGGGTCTGTCTATACTTATACAACTGAAATGTTACAGGGGTCTGTCGATACCGTTACTACTGAAATGTAACTGATACTGTGCTCTGCCTATACTGCAGCTACTGAAATGTTACTGGGGTCCGTCTTTACTGTAATTACAGAAGTGTTAATAGGGTCTCCCTAGACTTCTGCAACATAATTGTTAGTGGGGTGTGCGTATACCTTAGCTACAGGATTATTACAGGGGTCGGTTCATACTATGGGTGCACTAAGTGTTCCCATCGCGGTGTTCCACGAACATGGCCCAAGAAAAAAAATAACCCAGTCTGACTAGGGCATGCACTGCGGGCCGAAGCCCACCTGTATTTAATCTGACGTTAGCTCTGCTGTCCAGGGCACTGCAATAGGATATATTTATGTACCGCCGGTGGGTTCCAGGGAGCCACCCATCCTGTGGGTCCACACGGACTTCACATTAGGGAGTTGTACCTGCCTGTGTATACTTATAAAAAAACCCAGTCTGACTGGGGCATACAGTGTGGGCCGAAGCCCACCTGTATTTAATCTGACGTTACCTCAGCTGTGCGGGGCAATGCAATGGGATTTCTTTATGTAATGCCGGTGGCTTCCTGGGACCCACCCATGCTGTCGGTCCACACCGAGTTGTACCTGCCTGTGTCTACTTATAAAGAACCCCAGTCTGACTGGGGCATGCAGTGTGGGCCGAAGCCCACCTGTATTTAATCTGACGTTAGCTCTGCTGTCCACGGCACTGCAATGGGATGTATTTATGTACCGCCGGTGGGTTCCAGGGAGCCACCCATGCTGTGGGTGCACACGGAATTCCCATTGCGGAGTTGTACCTGCCTGTGACTATTTATAAAAAAAAACAGTCTGACTGGGGCATGCAGTGTGGGCCGAAGCCCACCTGTATTTAATCTGACGTTAGCTCTACTATCCGGGGCACTGCATTGGGACAAACTACAGGAGCAATACAGCGCTAATGAGACGTGCACAGCTACGCTAGCATTGGAGTCCGCTGTAGGTCAGCGATTGCTGAGGGTTTGTGCAGAGGCCTATGTCCTGGGTGCAGTGAAAGTCCGCTTCCTGCGTAGGATTGCTGAAGCTGTGGGCCGAGGCCTATGTCGTGGGCGCGGTGCAAGTCTGCCATGTTTGGCCGCTCAGATCAATTTTTTGTTCATGTCTTGGGTTTCCTAGGACCCAACTATGCTGTTGGTGCAAACTTAGTTCCCATCGCGGTGTTTGACCTGTCTGGCACAAAGACACTGACTGACTTGGGTAGGGGGCAGAGCGCAGACGGCTTTCCCCTTGCAGTGTCGATTGAGCTATGCGACACCTTGACAGAATGAATACTGTGTGGCACATGGATTCCCCATTGCTATGCCCACGTTTGCAGCTCCTGACGGAGGTGGCACAGGATTGGATTTCTTATTGCTTCTGTACAGCATTGTGGGCTATCGCCCTGCCCCATTTAAAGAGGGTCGCTACCTGGCCCTGCCAACCCTCTGCAGTGTGTGCCTCCGGTTCCTCCTGATCGCGGACACACTTATAAATAGACATGAGGGTGGTGTGGCTATGCAGCCAGCGTGTGGCATGAGGGCAGCTGAAGGCTGCGCAGGGACACTTTGGTGTGCGCTGTGGACGCTGGGTCGTGCGAGGGGGTTGGGCAGCATGTAACCCAGGAGAAGAGGCAGCGGTGTGTCCCACAGGCAGTGCTTGTGCTTAGTTGGAGGTAGTGTGGTGCTTAGGTAAGGTGTGCCTTGCTAATGAGGGTTTGTCCGAAGTAAAAATTGTTAGGGGGGGGGGGGGGAAGCCCACTCTTGCCGCTATTGTGGCTTAATAGTGGGACCTGGGAACCTGAAATGCAGCCCAGCATGTTGCCCCTCACCTGCCCTATCCGTTTCTGTGTCGTTTCCATCACTTTCTTGGGTTTTGCAGATTTTCACCAATGAAAACCTTAGCGAGCATCGGCGATATACAAAAATGCTCGAGTCGCCCATTGACTTCAATGGGGTTCGTTACTCGAAACGAACCCTCGAGCATCGCAGAAAGTTCGACTCGAGCAATGAGCACCCGAGCATTTTGGTGCTCGCTCATCTCTATTAGTGACTTATTGTCAGGATTGGTCATAAATGTGCAACAATGCAACTTCTATAATACCGCCCTCCATGTACAAGACTATAACTATTGTAAAACTGTCCACAGTTGGATATTGCTCATTATTGCACACTCCTGCTGATCCTCAGTGCTTGGAGTACAGCAGCATATTACACTTCATGTTCAGATGATCCTTACATAATCTTACATTATTACTACCGCATTTTCCTGATAATAAGGCCTACCCTCATTTTCGGGAAAGCACTGCAATACAAGCCCTACCCAAAAATAAGCCCTAGGTACACTACATGACAAAAAACAAAACTAATACACACTTAGCAGTTGCCGTTCGGGTCTCTACTGCTAGGCTGCAGTGCTCCAGCAGGCCTCAATGCCGACGGAGCATCTCTTGTTGGTGATAGGGCTTGAATTCCCTGCCTCCAGCATGTGATTGCTCTGATTGGTTCAGGAGCAACGCCTTAGCCAATCAAAGCCAGCACTCGATGAACCAATCACAGCCATTCAATAAATGGCTAAAGTAGAAGAAGCATAATCCAGCAACACTCACAAAAAAGGAGAACTCAGCAGGATGAGGTAGAAAAGATGCACAGCCACTTAGAAAGCTATGAACCTTCAGCCCTCCCTTCCTCCCCCACAGTGCTGCTACACAACCTCCTGTCTTTCCAATGTGGAGTCTCCCATGAATGATCATAGTAGCAGCCTGTAATGAGATCTATAGTATATATGGACATGAATGCAAATGATAGCCCTGTAATACACATCCTATTGTGAAGGTAACGAAGTGGGGTGGTATACTGGGCACTGAAGGGAAGCCCTGACTTTTCTATTACAGTAACAGGCATCCATAGCCAAATAGGATATGGCAGGAAAAACTGTTACCTGGCTGAAGGACAGTCGTGGCCTTAAGATGCTATCCAGCAAGAACAAAACAAAGCGGCTTTCTTCCAAACACAGCGCCACCCTTGTCCATAGGGTTGTGTGTGGTAGTGTAGCTCGGCTTCATTGAATCGAATGGGATCGAAGCTGCAATACCTGGCATAACCCATGGACAGGGGTGGTACTGTGTTTGGAAGAAAACAGCCATGTTTTTCTAACCCTGGCCAGCAGCTTTAAGGCGTTGTATGAAGTTTATAGTCCGTTTACGTAAGTAGACTTTTGCAACCATTATTTCTCCATTGCATCTCGTAATAACGGCAAAGTTGCTTCATTTCCTTTATGTCTTAGTTAAAAATGTACTACTTCGTGCATAAAGCTCCTCTAAAGGTCTGTGCGTCTCCATGATGACAAACTACAAATAGCCTACGCCGTTTGATTCTGCAGTCAGGTGTTATTCCACTCCATTATCCATGTAGACTACAGACTGTAGAGGAGGAGAGTAGGTGCATCTCTCCTAGTTTAGGGTGATCAGGGGTGTAAGATTGGTGCTATTCTTCCCCCCCCCCCCCATGTGAGGAAGCTTTGTGTATACCTGTCTTGACTTAACTCACACAAACCAACATTACTACCCTGCAGGCAAGTGGAAGCCATCTGAACCAACTGCTTTTTAGTTTTCTAAATCACCAAATGACTCCAATTGCCTTTGCAAATCGATCTTGAGTATTTCCTGCGCTGTATGCTAATAAACCTGAAAAGTCATATTTTCTGGAGAGGAGTCCCGGCACTCTGGCCTGCTGCATCCCTAAAACTATTATTGGCGGCACATGTGCTGTCCGGGTTTGTGGCAGCATAAGCTCTAATATTTTTTCTTGTACTCCGCCTAGCCTCACTGACCTCTCATGCGTAAGAAAGCTGGCAGCACACAAGATGACAACTTACGCCTGAAGGCTGCTTCACCGCACTTGACGCCAGAAGCAGTATAAAGAAATTTCTGCACTTGCGTGGATACAAAGCTGACAGCGCATGCGCAGAATTTCACCGGCATCAGTACATTTAGTATGCAGTCCCTCTTTTAGGGATTTGTCAGTCTGGATTGCTGCAACTCCTCTGCAGAAACTATGACTCTTCCAGTGTCATTCAAACACGACACAGAAAATATCCAAGATCGATTTGCAGAAGTAACTGGGGCCATTTGGCTATATAAAAAAAAAAAAGACATTTGTTTAGATGGCTTCCACTTGGCTGCAGGATAGTAATGTTGATGTAACATACAAAATCGTCGCACAACAGATTCTCTTTAACCCTTTAGTGATAACAGCCTATTTTAGACCCAAGTGCGTAAATGTTTTTTGGGGTATTTTCAATCTCCACTTTTCAAAAGTCACAATGTTTTTATTTTGCCGTAGACACGGCCATATGAGGCCTTGCTTTTTTGTGTGGTGAGCTGTAGTTTTTATTGGTACCATTGTTGGGTACATATAATGTATGTAGCTTTTTTTAGAGGGAGGGGGAGGGGAAGAAAGCATTAGCTCTGTTCTTTACATTTTTTTTTAAACTTATGCAGCATAAGTGACAATTTTGGTAATGTCATAATCATCCCAACACAGAGGGGGAAAAAACTATTTAGGTTTCTTATCCACTTTTGAACAATGAAAACCCTGTTTTTCAGAAATTATTTTTTTTTAGCATCGCTGCATTCAAAGTCCCATTGAAATATGATACTTGATAGAACAACTCAGGATCTCCTCAGGAAATGGTCATTCTATGTGCGCACAGACCGTAGTGCATTCATCATCCCAAAAACCAGAGTGATTATACAAAAGGCTCTAACAGCCTTAGGGTGCATTCAGACGACCGTATATCGGCTGGGTTTTTACGCCCAGACGATATACGGCGTCCCTCTCTGCAGGGGGAGGAAGTTGGAAGAGTCGGGAACAGTGCTCTGAGCTCCCGCCTCCTCCTGGGATATACAGCACATTTTGGATTAGATCTTCTATAGTGGTAGACCTATAGCGTGTCCTCATGCACTTTCTTGACGATCTCCGTTGCTAATGCTGTTGGGACCACACTTCTTCCATCCAAGAGGATGAAGCAGCCCTCAGGAGTGTATTTTCCATCTTCCATCTTTAGCCATTCCTGTTCACTTCAATTGTAGCAGGAGTTCCAGTTGCTGAGGGGAACCAGGAAAAAGGCTTGTAGCTTGACAGAACTTTCGGCATTTCAGGAGAGTGGCAGCTCGCTTGGCATCAGCATCTGCCTCGGTTTCCCTGTGCAACGAGTGAGTCTCCTTTCTGTTTTTCTTCACAGTGAATGACCCACGCCTCTTCTGACAGTTCCGAAATGAAAGGAGTGTGCTTCACTTCTTGACCCGCTGAAGGGATCAGACTCTTTTTCTCTTCTCAGAGCCCCATGAACATGGAGTGTGGGGAAGGCAAATTTTGATTCAGTGAAGATATTGACTTTCACCCCAGCTGCAGGGCTCTGATAAATGCAATAAGTTCTGGCTGTTGAGCAGAAGTTCCCTGGCGCAGCGATTCTGCTTTTGTAGTAGTCTGTAGGGTGACCACAGCATATTCAACATAGCATATGCCTTCATGCATGAAGCTGCTACCATCTGTGTACTATTTGACCTCAGAGGATTCAAGAGGTGTGACCCGTAGATCAGAATGGCTGCTAAAGACTTAATCCATCATCCACAGCAGTTAAAGTCATGGGTTTCATTTCTGGTGGGCAACAGAGTTGCTGGATTTAGAGTAGTACATACTTCCAATTTTAGTCTTGGGTTTTCACATAGGAGGCCTTGATACTTGATCATGCGAGCATCTGTTAGCCAGTGGTGGCCTTTGGCATCCATCAGAGTTCGGAGAGAAGGTGGCACCCATACTGTAAGATCTTGATCCAGGGTTAGCTTGTCAGTTTCCGTAACCAAGGCCACTGTTGCTGCCAGTCTTATCAGGGAGGGAGGCCATCCCATGGCTACATTATCAAGTTTCTTGGAGAACAACAAGTTGATGCCATGATCCCATCATCTGGGTAACATAGTAACATAGTTCGTAAGGCTGAATGAAGACAATGTCCATCTAGTTCAGCCTGTCTATCCTCCTGTGTTGTTGATCCAGAGGAAGGCAAAAAACCCCAAGAGCAGAAGCCAAATTACCCTTTTGGGGAAAAAATTCCTTCCCGACTCCCTAATGGCAATCAGACTGTTCCCTGGATCAACCCCTAATAGTTTCTACCTGCCTGTATACCCGGATTAACAATTAACCTAAGAGTTATAACCTATAATATCCTTCCTCTCCAGAAAGATATCAAGTCCCCTTTTAAAGTCCTCTATTGATTTTGCCATCACCACTTCCTCAGGCAGAGAGTTCCACAGTCTAACTGCTCTTTTAGTAAAGAACCCCTTTCTATGTTGGTGATGAAACCTGCTTTCCTCTAAACGTAGCGGATGCCCTCGTTACCGTCATAGTCCTGGGTATAAGCAGATCATGGGAAAGATCATTGTATTGTCCCCTCATGTATTTATACATAATTATTTGATCACCCCTTAGCCGTCTTTTTTCTAGAGTAAATAATCCCAATTTGGATAGCCTCTGGGTATTCCAATCCCTCATTCCGTTTATTAGTTTAGTTGCTCTTCTTTGAACCCCCTTCAATACTGTAACATCTTTCCTGAGCACCGGTGACCAGAACTGTGCGCAGTATTCCATGTGGGGCCTGACTAGTGCCTTATATAATGGAAGGATAATGTTCTCGTCCTTCGCCCTATACTTCTTTTAATGCACCCCAAGACTTTATTTGCCTTTGCAGCAGCTGACTGGCATTGGTTACTCCAGTTTAGTCTACAATCCACTAGTACCCCCAGCTCAATCCGAGCGGTCTCATTTTGTATATTAGCCTATTATGAGGCACGGTGTCAAATGCTTTAGAGAAGTCCAGATATCAAAGATCAATAGATTCTCCCAGGTCCAGCCTAGAGCTTACTTCATCGTAGAAACTGATCAGATTTGTCTGACATGAGCGACCTTCATGAATCCATGCTGGTGAGGAGTTATTCCGTTGTTCTTCTTGAGGTACTCGTCGATGGCGTCTCTCAGAAACCCCTTGTAAATTTTTCCCGTTACTAAAGTGAGACTTACCGGCCTGTAGTTACCAGGCTCACTTTTGGTCCCCTTTTTTGTAAATTGGAACTACGTTGGCAATGCGCCAATCCAATGGTACAACACCAGTCTTGATGGTGTCTAGAAATATTAGATATAGCGGCCTAGCTATCTCCTCACTTAGTTCCCTTAGTATCCTTGGGTGTATTCCATCTGGGCCTGGCGATTTATCGATTTTAATCTTCTTCAATCGGTTCCGCACTTCCTCTTGCGTTAGGTATGACATATTTTGTGAGGGGTTCCTTTTATTCCCCTGCATCTCGTGTGGCATTTACTTTTCGTTTGTGAATACGCTTGAAAAGAAACTATTTAATAGATTTGCTTTCCCTCCATCATCGTCAATGATTTCTCCTGCATCATTTGTTAAAGGGGCAGTGCTCTCCCTGCAAATCCTTTTGCTGTTAATATAGTTGAAAAATAGTTTCGGGTTGTTTTTGCTCTCTTTGGCGATCAGTCTTTCTGCCTCCTCCTTGGCAATTTTGATCCTATCTTTGCATATTTTGTTTTTTTCCCTGTACGATTCCCTGTACGATTTTAGCGCTTCTTCGCTGCCCTTTTGCTTTAGTAGTTTGAACGCTTTCTTTTTTTCGTTTATTGCCCCTCTTGTCGAGCCACATTGGTTTCCTTTTAATCGAAGTTCTTTTATTTTTAAAGGGAGTCAACTGCTCACATGAGGTGATTAGGATCCTTTTAAACTTTTCCCATTTATCCTCTGTACTGATATTTTTAAGGGTGTTGTCCCATTTAATGTTACCGATAGTAGATCTAAGCTGATCAAATTTTGCTTTACCAAAGTTTAGTTTATTTGTCGCTCCCTGATAAGGCTTCTTATTGAATGACAGCTGGAAGTTGATTATATTGTGGTCACTGTTCCCCAAGTGCCGATCAACCTGTGCCCCTTTATTCGGTCCGGTTTGTTAGTTAGTACTAGGTCCAGAATGGCCCTCCCTCTCGTTGGTTCCTGCACAAGTTGGTTCAGGTAATTACCTTGAATTACTCTCAAGAACTTATCACCCCTATGAGATTTGCAGGTTTTGTTCTCCCATGTTATAGCTGGATAATTAAAGTCCCGCATGATAATTACTTCATTGCGGTTTGACACCTCTTCTATCTGCCTTAATAGTAAGTTTTCAGTTTCTTCTGCTACTTTTGGTGGTCTTTAGAAAACCCCTATCAAGATTTTGTTATTTTTTTTCTCCCTTTATTTCTACCCACAGAGATTCCACCCGTTCTTCTCTTACCCCTATATCCTCCCGTAGTCTTAGCTTTAAGTACGATTTAACGTACAGACATATCCCTCCCCCTTTCTGGTTCCGTCGGTCTTTTCTGAAGAGATTGTACCCTTGTAAATTCGCCATCCAATCGCACTTATCATCCAGCAATGTTTCCGTTATTCATAATGTTTCCGACTATATAATAATTTTCATCATTCATTCTCGCTTCAAGCTCACCCACTTTACCGATCAGACTTCTTGCATTCATGGTCATACAATTTATATCGTTTTTTTTTTGTTCTTTAAATTCGTTTTGTTGCTATTCGTATGAATGGCTGATCTAACAGTTCTAACTGTACTAACCCCATCCCCTGCTTGACCCCCCTTCCCCTTGCTTAGACCCAGGTCGCTAGCTACACTGGCTACCCCACTATTTCTCATTTTGCCCTCCCCCCAGTCCCTAGTTTAAAACACTCCTCTACCCATCTTCTCACCCAGCACAGCTGCACCCTCCCCATTAAGATGGAGCCCGTCCCTATGGTAGAGCCTGTAGCCAACAGCAAAGTCAGCCCAGTTCTCCAAGAACCCAAATCCCTCCTTCATACACCAACTTCAAAGCCATTTGTTCCCCTCTCTAAGATCCTGCTGCCTTTCTAGTGTGGCTTTAGGTGCAGGTAGTATTTTCGAGAAAACGAACGTGGAGGTCCTCGCCGTAAGCTTGGACCCTAGATCCCTGAAATCATTTTTGAGGGCCCTCCATTGACCTCTAATTTGTTCATTGGTGCCAACATGCACCATGACCGCTGGATCCTCACCAGCTCCTCCCAGTAATCTGTCAATCCGATCCGCAATGTGTCAAACTCGAGCGCCAGGAAGACAACACACTGTTCGACGATCCCGGTCTTTATGGCAGATTGCCCTATCTGTTCCCCTTATAATGGGTGAGAATGCCAATCACCAGTTTCTTCTCATGAACATACAGAAGTGGTTTCTCCAGATTAGGCAAGGCCAGTGAGGGTGCTTTTAGAGGAGCTTGCTTGATGTTGTCATAGGCCCTTGTATGTTCCTGCTTCCAGCAGAAGAAGCATCTTCACCTCCCTTTGTGACTTCATAAAAGGGTTTGGCCATTTCAGCAAGGCCAGGTATCCATATTCTGCAGAATCCAGCAACTCCAAGGAATTCTCTGACTTTTTCTTCTGGTGGTTGGAACAGGGATATTGTAGACAGACTACTTTCAACTCTTAGTTGTCCCTTCCCTTGTGAGATATGAAATCTCAGGTATGTGACAGTTGCTTGAAAGATCTGACTTCTTCCTTGAGACTTTGTATCTGGCTTCATAGAGATGACAAAGTACTGTCTTAGGTGTTCTGTAGACTTCGTTCAGAGGTAGATTCAGTTATCAGGAGGTCCTCAACATACTGTAGCAATACATTGCCTGGCTGGGAATTCTTGTTAGGTCAATAGCAAGCGCTTCACCAAACAGTACGGGTGAGTTCTTGACCTCTTGGGGCAAACGGTACTTTTCTCTAGTTCTTAAATCTTCCCATTGGAAGGCAAAGACAAGCTGACCGTCCTTTGTCAGCATGGCGGTGAAGAAAGCATCTTTCAAATTCAGCACAATAAAGTGAGTAGCTTCTCCTGGTATCAGTCCAAGCAGTGTGTACGGATTGGGCACTGTTTGATGCAAGTAACCACAGCTTGATTCACTGCTCTGTGATCCTGGACTGGGCGATACTCTATTCTTCTAGGTTTCTTCTAGCTTGGTACAAGATGGAAACTAGGACTGAGCTAGCCCTGCACTGGTGAGGAATATGAAATCCCTGCCTAACAGAGAGCTGGGTCATAGTCTTAACAAGAACGGCCCAGAGCTAGAACCTGGGCCCTGACTAACCCTGTCTCGACCCTAACACCAGAACGGGTCATACCAAACAGGAACAGAGATTGAGTGTAAGAGTAGGTAACAGAGAACCTGGAAGGTACACAAGTTGCAAATAGCTACAGCAGACTGGAGATCAGTAGCAACAGAGATCACTGTAGAAGCAGCAGCCACAAGCTGTCCTACAATTCTGAGCTAGTCCTGGTAGATCATTTTCCACCCATACTCCTAGCAGCTTACTAGGTCCGGGGTGGGACTTGAGTGATCTGGCTCATGAATGACAGCAAACAATCTCCATTCTTTCTGCTGAGGCACTGTGAGTGAAAGGATGTGTGTGGGAGTTGGAACATCGTTTTAAGTTGTAAAGGCATCTGTCCCCCTCGTTCAAAGGACACTTGGGCCTGTAGTTTTCTCATCATATCCTGTCCCAATTTTGGTATCGGACAGTTAGGTGGATACAGGAATTGATGAGTGACTTTTTTGTTTCCCAAGTTGCATTGCTGTGGTATGATAAAGTGATGCTTCCTACCTTGTCCAGTAGCTCTCACAAACTGGGCTGTTCTGCGTGAAAAAGGTGGTAGTTGTCATGTTATTACGGAATATTCAGCTCCATTCTCACCCAGAAAGGTCACAGAATGGCACCATACATTTACTCTGGCCATAGGTTTCTAGGGGCACAGCAGATAAAAATCTTGTTATACTCATTCATCATTATCTTCATGGAGCAAAACAAGATGGAGGTTATGGAGGCAGGCATGACTGGCTCGGGCATGTGCTCATCTCTGGTAGAGGTTATTTTGGGCGTGACCCCTTATTCCTTCTCTTCATGAATGAGCAGAGGAAGGGAGGGGGGGCAGTCTCTACTCCAGGGACCATGCTTCCTGCACTGGTCTTCATCAAGGGGGTGGTGTTTGGAGCCCACCCTTCTTTACTTATGAAGGTGGGTTGTTTTAAGCATTGTATGTGGGTGGGACTGTCTTCACTGGATTTTTGCAGGCCATATTTTTTTTTTTTATGTTTGTCTCCAACCATCGTGCGCTGTAACTTTATTCTAATATTACTATTAGCACTCTGTCCATGCCTCCAGAAATGTGGGATTATGGTCTGATAGGTACTCCCTAAAACTTGATAATCCCCTTTCTGATAACTTTTAAATTAACATTTCTATTGGCATAAATTTATGATCTTCATTACAAGTTTTTATTCCATTCACGTAAGCCAAGTAACGCTGCCAAAATTCTTACATTAGAAGCTCACCACCCATTCCTTCTTTCACGCTTAAGGGTGTAGCTTAATTTTCCCATGGACATAGCACAGTGGTTTTTTGGGTTTTTTTTGTGTTATTTTTATTGACAGTGTTTTGGGGCACACATGGCTTTGTATTTCACTTTTATTGTGTTCTGAGAGACAAAGTAATCATTTTGGCTCCGTTTAGGTGGTTCCCCATTCGCTTCTGCCATGCAGACTGCAGTGTTCACCTTATTGTACAGGTCATTACAGATGTGGCAATTCAAAACATGTTTATTTTTTACATTGGCAAAAAAGTTTTTTCAATATACGTGTAGGGTACCTGAACCCACAATCTTATACTGCATTGTATTATCATTATATCCCTGTGTCATACAAACTTGAAAATTGGCACCATTACTTTCCTATTTAGGACTTAAACAAAAGGAGTCACAACTTGATTATTCAATTTTAAGTGAAAAAGTAAGCACCTGCCTATGTAATGTCACTAATAGCAAACATCTGTACCACACAGACATGAAGTTTGCTATGACCATTCTTTACGTTTTAATAGGAAAAGGGGTTGCTACCTAAATATTCAATTGAAAATCCACGACACATAACAGTTCTTTTCTCAGAAACCATAAAGCCTAGGGAAATTATTTGTATACTGAGAATTTACCTCCCCTCTATGTGTTTATACAGAGGAGAATCTACCTCACACCTCCATGTGTAGATACTGGGAATATGTGTATATACTGAAAGGCTGTAAACTACATAAGGAAGCAGCCATTGACTGCAAGGATGGACCATGCCACACTAAGGGGCTGCATCCTCCAGTCTGGGGGTAAATTTGAATTAAAAAAAGGGCGTTACCTTTAAAAGGTAAAAAGTGAGGAGAGTTGGAGGGGTGGCACATTCTACAGAGGAACATCGGTACATGCAGCCTGCATCGAGTCTAACGGTCCTTTATGTGTATACGTATTTTATTCCTTGATTCCTCTGAAGTAACCACGACTTCATGAAATTTTCTGTAGGAACAACAGGTAAACACTGGTACCAAATTAACTAGCTTATAGACCCGGCTTTGCCAATGTTAATCATATGCCATGGTTGCCAGGCAATGGTATTCATGATGACATCATGGTGGTCCCAAGTAGGCACAGAGAGAGAGTGCACTGCTCCTGTGAACCATTTACATGCTGCAATCAACATTGATTGTGGCATATAAGGGGTTAACCATAGGGATCTGCGTTTTCAGAGTTGTAGTGGTCCGGCTGGAGGATGGCTTTCAGGCACAGCCAGCTCCTGCTGCATACGATATACAGCCTATGACCCCATACCATGTACAGGATGCAACTATAGAACCTGTTGCCTTAAGTACCAGGCATACAGTATATAAATGAAGAGCCTGTGTCGTTAGACTCCTTGTAACCCTCTGACACTGGACGTGGCTGTCCCTTCTGCAGCCATGATGTTATGGAGCAGGAGCTGCTGAGCAGTGATATATAGTTTTATGGGGAAAGATTCAGTATAACTTGTGCTTCCTTCATTTCTCTGACCATTCTGAGCTGAACAGTCCAGTGGGCGGTCCCATCAGTGATTGACAGCTACCCCTGCATATAGTCATACACAAACAACTGTCAATCACCGATAGCTCCAGCCACTGGACTGCATCTCAGGAAGAACAGATAAATGAATAAAATACAAGTTATATGTGGTTTTATGGGGAAGGATTCAGTACGAGTCTGCTCAGCTGCTCCTGTCCTATAACATGATGCCTGTGGTCTGGACAGCTTGTTCCAGCCGACAGACTCCCTTTAAAATGCTAACTGAATAATTTTCCTAATCTACAGAGGATAGTAGGAGTCATTCTAATATAGTGATACCTTGGGTTAAGAGTGCCTCAGCATAGAAGCTTTTTGACTTGAGAGCAGGCTCTCTCCCAAATTATTGCTCTGATTTAAGAGCAAAAACTTGGGTTAATAAGCCTTGCTTTCAATGGGGCCACCCCTGATGCCGGTGGCCCCATTGAAAGCGATGGCCTGCCGGTAACCCCTGCAGTGATTTTCAGGGAAGGGCTTTAAATACAAGCCCTTTCCTGAAAAATCATCCCTAGCTGTAATAAAAAATATATACTCACCTGTCCACCACTGACAGGGCTGATTGTGATCTGAGTGCCATTGGAGTTTAGTCAGCCTGGAGAATCCTCTTCATACACTGAGCCAACAAGTGATCAGGTTTAGTATTACATTATGAGACTGGAGTCATTTTTATTTATATGGAAAACTGAAGCCGCATCTGGGATGCTTATTTCGCCCCAGTCAATAGACGCCACAGACACCAGATGTCGCATCTCCATTTAATGCATCATCATTGTGATTACTACATAGGCAGCAAAAATAACAAAATGGCAGATATGAGCGCTGTGCAGAAAATGTTCTTAAATACATAACAGGCCATTGACCGAGACCTGCAGCCTTCATGTGTCCCTAATTGCACATAAATATCAGAGTCCCCACCAACTATATTAAACTACATCAAATTCAGCTTCTTCCTAGAGCAATGGCCCCCCCATACATCCTCAAAAGCATCACTTACACTCAAAAGGCGCTGTAGCCAAGCGTACGTGTATAAGAATTCTGCTGGGCAGCAGGGCATTTCCTATTAGGACTGCTCTCAAAACAGGGTCCTCATTTTTAAATATACTTTTGTCACAGTTACTCACTATTTAAAGGGGTTGCTAGACTTAATGATTTTTTGTTTCTTTTAACAGTGGACCATGTCATAAACACAGAAGGCTATACCCTCTTCTCTCCCCGGTAAACTGCGCAGTGGTTGCTGTTGCCCTCCCACTCTATACTGGCAGCATTAGTTAGGCAACTTCTGCAGCCAGTCAGAGGCCACAGCTTCACCACCAATTCAGGCAGCAGCTCTCACATCTTGGGCACCATAATGCCAGGAGTTCGGAATGATGATGCTGCAGCCTCTAAGCGACAGGAGAGGCTATATGCTGTTTACTGGAGGAAGAGGGGAGTTTATACCATGGTTAGCTGTTAATTTGTAATTGTATAACCCCTTTATCTCCGTTAACAGGAAACTTGATCAGTGGGCATCTGCACTAATTTCCAGAACTGTATTCACATATCCCGCTCTGTCACAACAGAGATCACTTCTTCCCACACGGTGACGTCACTATGAAGGGAGCGCTGGCTGAGCATGCACGGTCATCGCTCCATCCATTTCAATACGACTGACAAAAATAGCCAAGTGGGTGCTGCTCAAATACTTGGCTGTCCCATTGAAAGAGTGCCAGTGCGCTTGCATGACCAGTGCTCCGCTCCATTCAGTGGACTCCTCCCTGTAGGCCTCCACGCTCCTGTGAATGGCACATCTAAAGACGGCATGTAAACAGAACGGCTGTGCTCACATGACTACCCCCTTCATTCACTTCTATGGGATAGAGGGATTGATGTATTTGGCAATCTTCCTTCAGCCCATAAAAGTGAATGAGGGAGATCACATGCACACAGCTTCTCCATTTACGAGGCAAGCAGATGTGCCACTCTTGGGATCACCGACAGTCCCAGATACTTATGCCCTATTCACAGTACAGGAAATAAGGTCTTGGTGGTAAAACCCCTCTCGTTTACAGCAACTACACACTGGCTTTGCATGTGGTCTCAAAAGGGACAGTGGGGACCTCTGGAGCAGAAAGCTAAGGAGAAGGTCCCGAAAACTCTGGGGGAAGCTGAATCTTTCATTGTGCTGGGAGTTATTGCTCAAATAAATACATACAGAATAAAAACTTTGCATTGTAGAGACAGAAGTGTCCATGAATAGATCAGACAAGGACATAAACTCAAAATCCAAAATAAGGTTGTGGGGAGAGGGGTATGAGAAATTTGCAGTGAGAATGGAAAAATAACGAGGTTTGGTAAGAGAACTCAAAGAAAACTACTACTAATTACAGAGACAAGATGATAGAGCGATCCGGACGACGTCTGGTCATCCACCAGTGCTCTCCTCTAGGCGAGGTGCAGAGCAAAGGCTTCATAACAAGCATTGTGGGTACAATACGCTATTCCAAACTTTTCCAGACCTGACGAAAACCCTGCTGTTCCACCGTTCACCCCCAAGATTCATCCTTAGGTAGACCAATGTGTTTATACTTAAACTCTGGGCAGCTTTCAGGACTTGCACTGGTCAGACCACAGGAAGATCAGGCAAGGGAACGGTCAACAGCAGGGCTTAACCTCAGCAGCCCTTCTGAGTGATGTCTCCACCGGATGATTTTGTGACTTCCAGGGTTGTAAAGGCCTAAAAAAAGAAAGGAGAAGGCGGAGGGGAATTTATTAACAATAGTTTCTTGCTGAAAGTGCAAACATGAATATTTTACTACAACCTGATGCAACCTAGTACTTCTGTGCCAGGAAGAGGGAATAAGAATCAGACGCCCAGCTGGATAGTAAAGCCGGAGATTGCTGACTTTTTACGATATACAGGTGGTTACGCCTCAGCAGAGAAAATGTAACAGGCGGCCATTTAAAAGAGAGAGGCGCCGGCTGAGCTAATTTTATTTGACGATTTACAGCATATGTTTGCATTAAGCAGCTTGGCAAGAGGTTTACAGGCAAGAAAAATCTGGTATAAAGCAATTAGAACTGAAACGATCTTCCCCTTTACGGAAGGAGCCTTAAAGGGGCGCCATACCCCAAACTAACAGCCTTAAATACATACCTGTGCGGCAGTATAGCTATATAATTGTATGAATAAAGCTCAATAAAAAATGGCAATATATAGTACTACATCACAAAGCATTTCAGGCTGGTAGGACATATACATCCACTCGTATGAAGTTTTCTCCATTAACTCCTTAGTGACACGGCTCATTTTGGATCCGAACATGCATCGATTTTTTTTTTTCCCCTAGGAATGTTCATCTCCACTTTTAAAAAGCCATAACTTATTTTTCCGTCAACAGGGCTCTTGCAAGATGAATGGGGGAGGGGGTTAGAAAAATCGCTTGGTCCTTAACCCCTTAATGACGCGGCCATTTTTCGTTTTCCATTTTCGTTTTTTCCTCCCCCCTTTAAAAAAATCATAACTCCTTTATTTATCCATCCACGTCACTGTATGAGGGCTTGTTTTTTGCGGGATGAGTTGTATTTTTCAATGGTGCTATTTAAAGTACCATATAATGTACTGAAAAACTTTTAAAAAATTCTAAGTGGAGTAAAATGGAAAAAAAACGACATTTTGCCATCTTTTAGTACGTCTTGCTTCTACGGCGCACAAATGGCAACAAAAACGACATGATAACTTTATTCTATGGGTCGGTACGATTACTACGATGCCAAACTTGTTTAGGTTTTTTTTTACTATACTCTTTTTTTTTTAAGACATAAAATTTTTTTCAATTATTTTCTGTCGTCATTTTGTGCGCGCGATAACTTTTTTATTTTTCCGTCGACGTAGTTGAGCAAGGTCTCATTTTTTGCGGGATGTCCTGTAGTTTCTGATAGTACCATTTTGGAATACATATGACTTTTTGATCGCTTTTTATTGCGTTTTTTATTGGAGACAGGGTAACTAAAAAAGTGCATTTCTGGCGTTCTTCATTTTTTGTTTCGGACGACGTTCACCGTGCGGGAAAAATTATGTGCTACTTTGATAGATCGGACTTTTACGGACGCGGCGATATCAAATACATATTTTTAATTTATTATTTAGATTTTTTAATAATAGATATGGCAAAAGGGGGGTGATTTAAACTTTTACAACTTTTTTTTTTTCAATTAAAAAAAAACTTTATTGATTCTTTTTTTTACTTTACTTTGAAGTCCCCCTGGGGGACTTTAAGATGCGATGCTTTGATCGCTCCTGCAGTATGACGTAATGCTATAGCATTACGTCATACTGCTTTTTGACAGGCAGCCTATGAAGCCACCCCACGGGGACGGCTTGATAGGCAGTCTGCTAAGGCAGCCCTGGGGCCTTTCATTAGGCCCCCGGCTGCCATGATACGTGCAAGGCTCCCCCGATCTCACCGCGGGGGGGCCGCGCGGGACCCCCGAACATCGTTCGGGGGATTTAAATGCCGCTGTCAGAATTGACAGCGGCGTTTAAATGGTTAATAGCCGCGATCGGCCGCGCGCGGCTATTGCCCGCGGGTGTCAGCTGTTATAAACAGCTGATGCCCGCACTGTATGAAGAGAGGTTGCCACGCAACCTCTCTTCATACATACCCCGACGCTCCATGACGTACCAGGTACGTCATTGGTCGTTAAGGGGTTAAGGCACCTTTATAGGCTGGTCACAAAAGGGGTTAAAGTCACTCATCTATTCTCTGTGCTCCTAGTTACCTGGGTTCTGATTAATGTTAGTCTTTAATCTGGCATCTCAATAGCAGGAGTCTGAATTAAATTTAAGGCTCTAGATGAGTTGGTCTGGTCTTTCTAACAAACCAGACTTGGTATACAGTACCAGTCAAATGTTGACAAGACCTCTTTGCGATCAGGTGAAGGTCTGAGATCAACTCCAGTAGTTCAGAACCTCTTGTCTGGCCTCGTCCATACAGGTTATGTGGATCCAGCCTTGCTGTGGTTCTGAGGCCCTAATATCGGGTTACTGTACTAAGGAGGTTGCCTGAAGTAACTCACCTCTGCACAAGTTGGATGGATTCCAATGGTTTCATCCAGCTTTTCTTTGGTCAGACCACATTTCATAGCAGCACCGAATCCCTGAGTGATTTCTCCTGCATTTGGCCCCAAAACATGGAAGCCAATGACCCGCTCCTAAAATAGTAGCAAACATGGTCGTGAAACAAAGACCGTAGCACAAGAACAGTTTAGTCATGCGATTCATGGACAGCCATAAGCTAAACATTTAACTATAAAAAGTAATGCATTTCTCTCACTATACAACAGTTTCCAGCAAGCAAAAAAAAAACTTGCTGTAAAGTGTCTTCGACTTATACTCCACAGTCATGGGGGGGGGTGTCTGACAGTAACGAGGACCTCTCACCGCTGCCTTAATGATCTGACAGTGTGCTGATATAGGCGGCGTCAGCCAATCACAGCCATTCAATGATGTCATTGAATGGCTGACGATGCGTAAGTTAGCCAATCACAGCATTAGCTTTCTGGAGGCAGGGATTTCAAGCCCTGGATTCAGAAAGCAATGCTCTGTCGGGGACGGGAGGGAGCAAAAGCGCTGCAGAACGCCGGGGGAGGAGAGTACTGCTTTTCTTTTTTTGACACCGTATTCCCGGCGTATAAGGTGACAGTTGGGGGGGAGGGGGGGGGGGGGTCGTCTTATAAGCCGGAATATACGGTATTCAGCTTGAGAACTGCCTGCGTGCAGCAGTGCTGTATGTTTGTATAATGTGAACTTATGTGTTTGAACCATTAGTTAAATGGATACTAGGTTTAATAGGAGCTGACCGTTCACCATTAGCCCCCTTTTCTATACTAGAACACGAAAGTTAATGACGGTAGTCACTCCACTTTGTTAGGTCCCCAAAGACAGATTAGTATTAAATAGGTCTTCCTGTTCTGCCGTCTAAACCTTGGGAGAAGTGTGCCGCCTTAAAGTTAGGCGAGTCTTCTAGTCATGAGGAAAAAAAAAAATGAAATAAAACACAGACTGGCCCTTAAAGTGGTTCTCCACTTGTAAACCATCGATTGGCTATCCTTGATGTTACTTTGCCTTTTATACTAAGCCTGACCACTGCAGTGAGAACAGAGCCATCTGCTTCCTGCAGAAAGCTGCTCCTGCATAATAGGGCCCGCCCAGGCAACAGCTGTTCAGCAGGGGTCCCATGTGTTGGCCCCCCACCAGTTTACTACTGATAGCCTCAGCATAGGCTAGGACATCAATAGTTTACAAGTGGACAACCCCTTTGAGAATTAACCCTTTGCAATCCAATTTTGGATTCAGGGTTTCCTAGGGGTCTCTCTCTGCCATTATACAATGGCACCATCTGTTGGCTAGAGCCAGTACTGTAGTATGTGACATACCAAAGAGGCCCCGACAGAGCGTCCAGCAATATACAGTAAGAATACCCTGCCAGACATCTTCAGACATCAGAGCTGCACAGGCTTCAATCAGAATGTAGGAAGACGTCAGACAGAGGGTTGGAAAAGGTTAAACAGAAAAAAAGCTGATCAGTATCTGTGCCACTCATGCATGTGCTCAGCAGCTCAGAAACAGGAACTGATGCAAACAATGCTGTAAGTTCTGCCCATTGTGAGAACACACAGCCCGCACCTTACACCAGAAACGCCACCTCGCTGGTACTTACATTATCAAGTCTGTTGCAGATGACTTTACAAAAACAAGTATTATTGTCACGTCCAGGAATCGTCCATTCCAGGGGCCAAAACAGAGTGTGATAAACCTGGAAAGAAGAGAACAGACTGTAAGGTGGGCTCTACCGGAGGATGGGGAGGAGAGAAAACATGGCCTGCATAAGATAATTAAACACGACGGCACCAGAAAGAGCGCCACACCTGGGCATACGTTGTATCTGGTATTCCGCTGTTTCTAGAGGAGAGCTGCCATGTTTTTGCTAATCCTCTACAATACTTTGAAGTACAGCACACTGAATTATTAGACCCCCATCTAGTAGCACGTTGGCTCTTTTGGCCCTCAGAACCGCCGCAATTCGTCGTGGCATAGATTGCACTAGCGGATGAAATTGTTCTTCAGGAATATTGGCCCCTGTGGACAGGAAGCTTCTTGGAGTTGCCGCAGATTAGATAGGTGTTCTGACCAAATGACAGGAAGGGTTCATCGATTCATGCTGCTTATGCCAAATTCTGACCTTTCATCAGCAGGTCAACAAAAATCTGGATCCATCTGACCAGGTGATGTTTTCCTGCTGCTCAGTGATACAATTTTTTGCACCCTTTTGCCCGCTAGAGTCTCACCTTTGCTTCCCTTACACACAATTGCGCTGGAACTGGTTGTCTGGTGTTCTAACCCATCCGTGCTAAGGATCGGTGAGTTGTGCGTTCAGACATGTTAGTTGAATACAAGGCTGGTGCTCCAACTGATTCTGCAGTGCCTGTTGGTCAGAAAGATCCCCGACATCCTCCTCTGAACAGTTTTGGTGACGAGTTGTTTCCGTCCACAGGATTCCCTTTCGCTAAATGTTTTTTCTTGATCATGGCATTCCTGGTATACTCTCTAGTTACAGGAGAAAGCCCTGCAGTTGGCAGCGAAGCCCCGTCAGCACCGATGACCAGGCCTCAATGGAAGTCATTCAGATTGCTGGATTTTCCTATTTAATGTGGATTCACACTGAAACTGATCCACGGAAAACTTGTTACATGATTTTATGCTGCACTCGAGTCACGGGGATAATTTCCGTACAGGGAAGCACTAACAGTAGGTTGTGGGGGCTTTAATAAACAGGTAGAGTCTCCAATAAAGGTCATTCAGTGTATATTGCTGTTTGAAGCCTATCAGTGTGCTGGTGCAGTCATGAGCAGGATTAAATCAAAGTTGGAAAGGAACTTGACACAAACCTCTAGATTTTCTTCGCCATATATTTCAGTGGCCTTTTCCTCGGAATATCCACAGCAGCCGTACTCCATTGGAGTAAATACTGTTGTTGGTACATTGACGTAGTCACACTGCAAGGAGAAGGAATTCCATTAGAATTTGTCAAGACACACAAACTATAACCACAGGCTCCAAGTAAAAAACTATTTTGCACAGAATAGCCACAGATTAGGCCTCACTGCATTACAATGGGACTAATCACACAGATCCGCTGGCACATACCCAGCAGAAATTTGTACTGCACTACAGATTTTTTGAAAAATACAGTCTGGATTTGTCTGTAGCAAATGCTGAACACTACATTATACAGCCAGCTATGCAGGTGGCATTAGCTTGAGGTGCTGAGCAAATTGATACAGCGACTTCTAGAAATCCATCCTGTGCTCAGATAGAAGAATGTTAAAACACAGAATGAAGTTCATCTGCATCTTGTGCTGCAAAGCCTGTGGCTGCCAAGGCAATTCCAAAAAAGTTGGGCAGCTGTATAAAATGTAAAGATACAAAAAAACAAAAAATGAAAGTCTCATCTAACACCATATTTTACTCATAGTTGAACATATAAATCAAAAGGAACAAGGTCTCTCGACTCCCTTCTGATATCTGTTCTAACACATTTAGAAATTGATGGCAGCATCATGTCTACCATTGTGTAGCATCACCTCTTATGGGAAAGGAAAAGACCCCTGGCCTAACTTTTGCAAGATGTGTTGCTGCCAATAATTTGTAAATTAGTTCATTTAGATGGAAAAATATTAGAAGGGGGGGGGGGGGGCTGGAATAAAATATGGTTAGATGAGATCTGCAAATTATATTCTTTTCTTTACATTAACATTTTACAGAGCAACCAACGTTTTTGGAATTACAGTTGTTGGTTCACAACAGCTGTAGGTGCAGAGGTTCATACCTTCACATTGGAGCCATTATACAGTCGCCTGGCCAGCAACCGACCAGCTTGGATTGCCACTGGGGTCAGCTCCAACTTCCCATCTAGGATATCCCCTATGGCATAGACATAAGGCACGCTAGTCTGCTCTTCGTCGTTCACCGGAATCTTGCCGTTCCTACGAAATGCAATTAAGATATTTACAATGCAAACAAAGTGCAGCAAATTTGAAAACGGCAGGAGAGTCATTGGTTCTCACTTCTCATTAATCTTCACACCGATCTTCTCAAGACCAATATTTCTGGTGCAAGAATCTCTCCCGATAGCGATCAACACCTAAAAGGAAAAAGGGAAGAGGAAGGACTTAGGCCGGTGTCAGACATCGCATACTAGTTGCAGAAATTCTACGACCCACTACAGTACAAGGTTAGTGAAGGAGGTTTTAACAAGTCACATTCACTTGCAGTGAAAAGAAATCTCCAGCAGGTTTAAGTCATTTTGTAGATTTTCAAGTCCTCAGCATGCATTGTCACAGATATGCTGTGGTATTTTACTGTAGTCCTTCATTTCAATGCAATGAGTGAAAACTGCAACTACTTCCGCACCAAAATCGTGCATATTAAAAGCATAGAAATTCTACAAAAGTGTGTGAAAGTAGCCTTAAAAAAGGATTGCCAAGGGAGTGAAATCCTTACCTGAACCTGAGTGTCAGAAGCTCCAATTTTGACACAGAGCCACATGGTATGGACTTTCTCACATCCTTGCTGAGGGCTTTGACAACCTCTTTAAAAAGGGTCTGTCAGCTACTACGAGCCCCATAAACAAAAGCCTGCTCTCAAAGCCATGGCTGCATGCATCCCGCAGACTATATAGGCACGGGCTTATAATGAAAGGCCTATGTAGTCTACGGGATGCATGCAGCCATGGCTTTGTGAACAGACAGCATGGAATACAAGTGTCACACTTGCAAACTAAGCTTCTATGAGCCTATAACTTTAGTTTTAGGGCCCTGCAGTAGCTGACCACGACTTTAACCTTTAGCGCTGAATTAATTTGGATTTGTAGTTTTGAGTATTGTAATTAATACTTGCCAGCATTATAGAAAAGTTTAGTTTGAGGGACTCTTTCCAGCTGCGGCACAGAGCAGATGCATTGCAGACGCATCCGTTTTAGTACATCATCGCATTCCCCATGAAATAATTCGGTGTCGTATTTTTCTTAGAACTTCCATGTAGATCACTTACCGTATTGTATTCATCTTCGATGATTGTGTCGCTTTCGGTAGACTTTGCAACAACCTTCAGCCTTCCTGGAGTTCCGGCTTCCAGCTGCTCCACCTATTGTGAAGAGTGAGCTTATTAATGCACCAATTATAGCCCCGAGACCAGTGACAGTAAGGATTGCTTTGCCAAATTAATTCTGCATCTCAACAAGATAGCAAATGATAGACATGTGGCAGAAAAGTTTAGCCTCTGCCACCAATCCCCTCTGGACCTTGTATGTCTACCTCAATGCTGTCAATACAGCTAAAATGAAATTACGCTGCCCGTTGGTGGCAATCTAGAACCAAAGAAGAGCATTTCTTACTGAAGTAGGCACAAATCTCTTGATGAACTTCACTCCATGAGTTTCCATGTAGGCTCCAGCTCTATCTGCCATTTCTTGGTCAAAGCCACGCAGAAATATAGAGCGCACCATAACCGTGACATCCAAGCCGATGCCGGCAAGAAAACCGGCACATTCCAAAGCCACATAGGAGGCTCCAATCACCAGCGTCTTTCCAGGACAGTAGGGCAACGAGAAGAGATCGTCACTATAAAAGGAATGATGCAAACTGAGATCAGGCGAGGGCAGCAATAGCAAAACAAGTCAAAAGTGGACAGCCCTGATCGCAAAAGTAACTGTGCGGTTAAGCAGCCAGCGGGGGCCTCGATGGGTTAGCATGGCATGCTGGAGCCAAAGGAAGGCAGGGCTTAACAGGTAACATTGAAAAGTACAATATACTGCAATACAGCAATTTTGTGCCTTAAAGAACAAAGCGATTTTCTTAGTCTCATTGCAAGAGCCATAACTAATTGACTTAGCGGTATGGAGACTTGTTTCTTTTGACAGGAAATGTATTTTTTTTTTTGGTACCCCAGAAAATTATTATACACCACACAGAAATTGCACCACTGATGAACACAAAAAAACTCAAACAAACATGAAAACTTTACCTGGATCAGAACAATTACTGCGTTACCAAGTTTATACAGATTTACTCTTTTTACAACTTTTGCACAACACCTTTGTAAAGAAAACAAACGGACTCTGCATCACAGCATTCTAAGGCGCAGAACATTGGTACTCTTCCGGCAGTGGAGCTCCGTGAAGGCTTGTTTGCTGCAGGAAGAGTTGTAGTTTTTAAATGGCTTGTGTTTGAGGTATGTGTGATTTTTGGATCTTTTTTAGGGAAGCAAATAAATTTATTAAATTCTGGTGTTCCTTTTTAAAATTATTTTTACGGCGTTTACCACCTGAGATAACTATTGTTTTGGTCGCTATGAATGCAGCAATACAAAAATAAATGAATGCACATAATGAGCCTTTGGATGGTGGGACAAGAAGAATCTGTATTTTTTAGTTGGATTATTCCCCCCCCTAGTAAATTAAACTTTATGGAACTTTACACTGATTTTTTTAGTCCCTGAAGGAGAATTGAAGATGCGATTGTTCGATCTTTAGGATAGTCCACTGCATTACTTTTGTAGTGCATTCTACTAAGCCTATGACAGCAGCCTATTAGGCTCTGCAGGAGGCGGGGCCTAATAGGCAGTTACACAGCAGAGGCCTTTATCAAGCTACCCGCTGCCATGGTTAGTACCTAGCGATCACATTGTGGGGTGCTGATGGGTGACAGAAAAAGCCCCCTCCCCCTGCCATTTGCTCACATGCTGCAGTTGCTAGCATGCAAGGGGTTACACTGCCAGGATCTGAGGGTTCTTCTCTCCCGATTATGGCTTTTGAAAGGCATTGTTGAAAAAACGAAGGATTAAAAAAAAAATCTATATATCCTGGGTCTTGAAGGGGTTAAAGGTGTACTCATTTGAAACTTCACAGCCCATATACTGGAAAAGCCATGAAAGGCTGATCGATCGGGGTCCCACCTCAAGCCAAGACCCCCAGCTGAATGCAGTATATGGAAGAAGCTAAGTAGGTTTTGCTATGCCATATCCGTAGCCCCCATAGTAGGTAATGAAAACCGCATAGCAAGCTGGGCTGTTTCCACTCCTCAGGATGTCACAAGTACTAAAACTGCTTTCCCAAACCCGTGGCAGAGAAAAGGTGCTGTTGGTGCACGGCAGCTATCTGGACTCTCCATGAAACGAGGCGGTTTTCTGCTAATTAACATCACTAATCCCACTAATGAAACACTGCAGCGCATTGTTTATATGTACGAAAGAACCACAACAAGCGGCTTAGGAAGAGATTAACACACAACTCTGGAAGAATTCACTTGTGGACAGCGATCCGGTGCCAAGATTCTGTCAGGTCATTATACTGAGATGTTAGGAGAGCAAATGCTTCATAAAATGCGTTAGCCCAGACAGATAATTAGCGCTCGTCAGCAGGCTATCTGTACTCAAGCCATCAAATGCTGGAAAACTAATAGACAGAGACACGGACATATGAAACCAATCAGACCCAGAAGGGATGATGTGGAATATTCTGCCCTGTCCTACCAGCGGACATCTGCCTGTCACTTAGTTTGTGCACTGCTGCATCTTAAACCCTTCCCAACGCGCGATACACATGTACGGCGCACATCAAGCGTGTGTATGAAGCGAAGCCGGAGCAGCACCCCCTGCATACATGGTGGGTGTTAGCCAGGAAATCATGGCTTTTAACCCTTTAAAATGCCGTTGTTTCTGACAGCGGCATTTAAATGCCCTAATAGGCGTTTGGGGAATTTTATTGGTTCCATTTTTGGGGTACAAATTGATTTCTTGATAATTTTGCCTCCAAAAAAAAGCAGTAAATGCATTTTGGTTCCTATTTTTCAGTAATGTTTGCCGTGTAGGATAAAAAGTGTTCAATTTACTGTACAGGTCATTATGAATGCAATAAGAAACAGGTTTTTTTAAATTTATATATATTTTTTTAAGAGGAAAAAGCACGCAAAAATGTTTTAAATATTTGTTTTCTTAATATTTTCATGTCCCTGTAGGGAACTTGAACCTACGATCGCACTAATACATTACAATACTTCTGTATTGCAGTGCATTATTGTTTATCGTATAGATCACAGGCCATGGCAACCCATTGGGCCTTCGCGATTACGTGGCAGAGGGTTGATGAAGTCACAGACAGAGTTAACAGTGTTCATCCCAATTCCACCTCGTGCATCGGGAGGCTAGCTGTCAATCACACTCTGCACCCACTGCGGATGGTGTGCGCTCAGATTTTGCGCTCACGCCATCTATAGGACTTACGTTTATGTTCATTTGCAGGAACCCCTTCTCAGCCAGGACGTAAATTTATATCCTGGGGCGGGAAGGCATTAAAGCAGCCGGTTCTGAGTGCAGCTTCCTGCCCCAGGGGTACAGACTTCACTGTAGGACTGGGAAAAGAAAAAAAAAAAAAAAGGGTACAAAAAAAAACAAAAAACAAAAAAAAAAAAAAACATACAAGCATTCCTGGTAGGTTTTAATTTCTAAGATTTGTAAGAATCCTGGCAAAAACGAAAATGCTCCAAGTGCAAGAAGTAAAAGCTAAATGATAAACCTCTATTAGTGAGAAACCTAATCAGTGTGTACAGCAGATGAGTATTCGGCGCCAGTGAGAGATGCTGGGAATGTTGCTTCATGATTGTACATGATGAAACCCTTAAGGGATTTCAAAACCCTTAAGAGCAGACGCTCCCTTCCTTTGTAACTACCACAGCTTAGGAGGGACAGATGTAATCCTGCAAGCTGCAACGAGTGCAAGTGGCCCATACCATATAATAAGGCTGAACAAGTCCATTAATCATGCATCCTGCACTTCATGCATTCAGCAGCCTGGTGCTTCCATACTATGCCAAACGCTGGCTGCCTGATGACATCACTAACAGCAGCTGACGTCTGTATCTGCAGAAGTAGTCACAGACCGCTCCTGCTGGGACGTGTAAGAACACAGTACAACGATGGGGCCGTGTGCGCCTCCTGCATCAGTGTCGTTCTACAACACATTAAGTGTACCCCAGGGTGGGACCAAAATATAAAACTTCAGAGTTATGGCTCATGCAAAGTGACTATGAAAATCACTTGGCCCTTAAGGCACAAAATGGGCCGGTCATTAGAGTGTTAAAGGGGTTGTCTCACGGCAGCAAGTGGTGTTAAGCACTTCTGTATGGCCATATTAATGCACTTTGTAATGTACATCGTGCATTAAATATTGGCCATACAGACGTTATTCACTTACCTGCTCCATTGCTAGCGTCCCCGTCGCCATGGATCCGTCTAATTCTGATGTCTTCTTGCTTTTTTAGACGCGCTTGCGCTGTGCGGTCTTCTCCCTTTCTGCTCGGTCCAGGCACGAGCGGCGTTCTGGCTCCGCCCTTTTCTACGCATCATCGCGTAGCTCCACCCCGTCACGTGTGCCGATTCCAGCCAATCAGGAGGCTGGAATCGGCAATGGAACGCACAGAGCCCATGGTGCACCATGGGAGAAGACCCGCGGTGCACCATGGGAGAAAACCGCAGTGCATCCCTGGGAAAAGACCGGTGGCCATCTTAGGGAGAAGATTTTTTAAAGTCCTTATTTCGTCGGATCGGTAAGTAGCAAGCGGCTTAAAAACCGCTTTACTTTGCTATTTTATGCCGGGGGGGGGGGGGGGGGGGGGGGGGTGACAGGGGGAATGGGGTAAGGTAAAATTTTGAGGTTTGCCGCGAGACAACCCTTTTAATGTTCTGGGCACACGCACGGTCAAGTAAAAAACTTTAGCGAGATCTGCTTTAAACACTTCCTATTCAGAGACATGTAATCCCCGCCTCCTCCTTGTAATCGTGCAAGAACGCAACAGAGAAAGGAAGGTGGTGCAATGTCCAAGGAAAGCGTTAATAATCTGGTATGTCCCCTGCTCACCTGGTAATGCAGTACTCCTTATCTCCAGGGATATTCATGTATCTGGGCCGCTCCCCTGTGGCGATAACAAATTTCTCAGCTGTGAAGAAGCTCTCTTTGCCTCGTTTGTTTGTTGCCTAACAACACAGAAGGGAATATAAATATGCCGTTTTACACCATCTAGTGTACTGAAAGCACATGTCGGGGGGGGGGGGGGGCTTGACAGGCTGAAGTCGGCCTGTGACATCCTGTAAACCTGCTGCTGCAGCAAATAACCGCGGTCATCGTACAGCAGCGATATTGTACTGCACATGACAGTGTAGTTCACTCATGCGGTCATGCAGAGTCTTCGGTTTATTTAACATTTCTCATGCTGTCGCTTTGCAGCGGCAAATATATGTGCCGCCCATAGGCAATGCAATTGTGTATGGGTGGCATAGATAACGCGCCCATAGAGAACAATGGGCTCTTATGCGTAATACACTGCAAAAAAAAAACCAAACATTCTTTTTTGCACTTGAACATTATGCAGTGCTTACACACGTGAGCGAAACAGCGCAAGGCAATGTATTTTGCCTGCGACTTATGTATGACACGGAGGAACATTGCACACAATACGCAGTAATCTTATGCTCGTGTGTGCCCAGCCTGAATGAACAGAATGTTCTAGTGCCTCCCAGCAGTCCGAGTACTACAAGAGTAGAGTACCATATAGATAATTGTTTCAGGTCATTCGCGCGTTTACCTTAATCTTATGATGTTCCACAAACTCCCCGTATGCATTCTCATACTGGACATTCTTGTCCCTCAGGGCTACTCTGTAACCCCAGTTTAGAGAGCCGATATAGTTCTGGATGTTCTCTTTCATGGTGTCCCAGTTGTGGTTTACTGTGAATTAAACATAAATGTTACACCTATGAGCACAACGCAGACAGGGACGTTACAGACACAAGGGTTGGACGGACTTTAAAGTGAATCTCTCATCACCTCTGAGCTGATAATACAGTTTATGGGGCTCAGAGGGAGGGACAGGTTCCCTTTAACCCTTTCCCACACCAGGACGCAAGTTTATGTCCTGGTTGGGAAGGGTTCCAGCAAATGGATGTAAAATTGCATCCCATTCATGACCTGAGCTCAGACAACTGCCGTCTCGGTGCAACAGTGGGGATCAGTGAGAATACAGTAGGGATGGAGGAACCCTAAAATTGCAGACAGTACAAGTATAGACTGTCTTACGCTGTCCTGCAAGTCATAATGCAGGGAGAACAATGCAGGAGAGTCGCTGGATCTGTCAGTCTTAACCCCATTGGACGTTTTACCTTCCTATACACAATCAGTCTCGCAAGCGACTAGGAGGGCCTAGTTTGCTGAGGATCAGCGCTCTACACCTGAACCGACACTAGCGACCGTTTAGAATACCGAGCACTCCTACGGTCAGTCTCCCCATCCCCAATGGGAGAAACGTGGCCTGTTCTGCACCCCACCAGGGTCCGCAGGAGCTGTCTCCTGCAGAGAGCTATCCACGTCCTACTGACACGGCTGTAGAACTAGCAGTCCATGATTCCTAGAGAGTACACATGCCTTGTAGTTCAGAGAACGCCCGAAAGAAACGAACTCGGCATTACAAAGTGCCGCCGGAGGGGCGCCCCGCGTCACTTCTGTCTGTGGTGGGGGCCTAAAAAGTATGCGGCTCTTCTGTCATCGTAGATCGCCCTAAGTTGCCTGTAGGAAGTTGCAGGTGGTCACTTCAGGGAGGCTATCCGTTATGAAAAACGCCTGGAGCGTAAGCTTCTGTGGGGTGCAGGCGAATACAACGTGTTCACAGAATTCCTGAGAATAGTATATTCCTCAGAAGGGTACCACAAGACTTAGCCAGACCGAAGGAAGCCCAACGGCTGTTTGACTTCCTTAAGAGTTTTGGCCTGCATACTGCTGCCTTAACACCTTGCTCCACACAAGGCCCAATACATGTTGTCCATAAGGTGACTAATTTTTTGGGGAATGCAACTCTCGTCCAATAGCGAGACCCCATACCGATGTGGTACTAGCCGGACCCTGTCCGCGTGCTATCCCGGCATAGGACATAGCGGTCTGGTTGCCTGCAGGAAAAAGCGGGGGGCTAGCTGTAAAGCCAGGACAACCCGGTCAGGCCTAACATCAAGGCCGGGGTACCGCTGATAATCAGCTTGTAGACCAGTACGGCAGCAGAGAGCGCACTTGATATGCAGTTCGGTCCCGAACTGCGACTCAGGGTGCAGGAAACTACTGAGGGGACGAAGCTGACTCCTGCTCAAACCAGTGTATGCGCTGTTTCGGGCATGGAAGTACCCCTGGTCTCAGCCGCCTGGGGTACTGCCGACAAGCACCTTGAACCCTGTTGTACGTAGGGCAAGATATTCTCCAGCTGGATGTAGTCTCGTTCCTTAACGAGCGCGCACACAGTATGTGACCCTTGCCGGCCGCTGTCATCGTGTCCTCCTGGACACGGACACTGTGATGCGATTGTCTGTAGAGGAGTTCAACCGGATTCAGGACAGACATGAGGAAAAAGGAGTCCAGAGACTCCCTGTGCGAGTACTGACAAGAGATCGCATACGGTTATCTGTAAGACGAGATTCTCTCTGCTTAATCTCGAACTATAGCGCGAGCGCACTTGGTATGTGGCTCTGGCCGCCCCGCCAGCATGTCCTCCTGGACGCAGACACTATGGTACATGTGACCGCGCGGGGGTGGGGGGAGAACAGGGGAGCTGCCGACATGTAAGGCTCAACCCAGTGCGGAGCCAACATGGGGAATGATGAATCCAGTCAACGAGCCCCGAGTAATGCTGACAAGAGTTCGCACACTGTTGTCAGTGTATATAGAGCTGTAGCGAGAGCACACCTGGCATGTGGCTCTGGCCGCCCTGTCCGCGTGTCATCCTGGACTTAGACACCGCGGTACTGCTGGCTGCAGGGAACTGCAGGGGGGCAATGGGGGAGCTTCCGTCAGGCAATGCTCAACCCGGTCCGGAGTAGATATGGGTAGCTTTGCGGTATTCCTTCTGTATGGAAGGGGTAATAGGGGCGCTATCAGCGACCAGGGAGCCACCGATAGTCTGTGTGTAGTACGGAAGGGGTCCCAGCGACCTCAGTTTCACAGAGAGGATTGCGTAAGGAGTGGTCAGCTGCTGCCTGCGGGCAAAGCGGGTCGCACAGTAGCATTATACGCCAGCCTATGGCAATCGAACGCTCCGAACGTCGCGAGCTACGCAATCTGTTCAGCAGCAAGGCAATGGTGGCCGTGCGATACGGTTATCCACCAGCCGTCCTGACCGGCGGCAACGCACGCAGGCAACATGTGACCAACGCTGCTGTAGGGGGCGATGCTGGTGCACAACCTCTAAAAATCACATGGCCTGTTCTGCTGCGCGTGGCGCCGAGAGCGTGGCCGCTTGGAGGTGATTTTAAAATGTCCCTGCACCGACACGTGGAGTGGGGCCGGCAAACCGGCTGTGCGGCGCTACAGAAAGAGGGACGCGGGGCGCCACAGTAGTCGCCCGCTTGGCGGGGAAAATACATACGCCCGCTTGGCGGGAATAAAAATCAAACGCCCGCATGGCGGGGGGGGGGGGGGGAATAAATCAAACGCCCGCATGGCGGGGGTGGGGGGGGTGGGGAATAAACCAAACGCCCGCATGGCGGGGGGGGGGGGGGGGGGGGGGGGGGGGGGGGAGGAATAAATCAAACGCCCGCATGGTGGGGGGAAAAAAATAAATCAAACGCCCGTTGGCGGGAAAAAATATCAAACGCCCGTTGGCGGGAAAAAATATCAAACGCCCGTTGGCGGGAAAAAATATCAAACGCCCGTTGGCGGGAAAAAATATCAAACGCCCGTTGGCGGGAAAAAATATCAAACGCCCGTTGGCGGGAAAAAATATCAAACGCCCGTTGGCGGGAAAAAATATCAAACGCCCGTTGGCGGGAAAAAATATCAAACGCCCGTTGGCGGGAAAAAATATCAAACGCCCGTTGGCGGGAAAAAATATCAAACGCCCGTTGGCGGGAAAAAATATCAAACGCCCGTTGGCGGGAAAATTCAAACGCCCGTTGGCGGGAAAATTCAAACGCCCGTTGGCGGGAAAATTCAAACGCCCGTTGGCGTCTGCATGCCCGGCCAACGGCGCGAGGAGCCCCTGCACGAAACGAGCAGCAGGCACGCGCCGGGACCGCGGCAACCCCAGCCACGGGCGGCCGGCAGCGCAAGCCGCAGCCATCAACAGGTGCGGGCGGCCGGTGGCACATCAGTCGTGGGGGCCGCCATCAGCCGCGGCTGCGCAGCAGGCGGCATAACTAGCAGCGTAGCGCAGCTAACAAGCAGCGCAACGGGAAACAAGTAGCACAGCAGGCGGCATAGCAAGCAGCGCAACGCACATCGGGCGGCAATAACAAAATAAACCCACATACTTACCTCCTTCCTGAGGTAGGGTGGCTTCCGGGCTCCAGCAGAGCTTCTCCCCATCATCGCCTGTCTTTGATAAGGCAGTGGATGCCGGACCATAAATAAGGGGGGGGGGGGGGGCTCTATGGCTGGCGGGTCACACTCAGTTTGGTGGCCGAGTGTGCCTCCTTTTCTTCAGAGGGGGCCCGGCAGACAACAGAGGGCTACATATCACCTCTGTTTGCCGCCCTCGGTGGGTTAACGGGGAGAGTCCTGCCTCCTCGTTATGCCCTGGCCTTCCGGAGAAAAAACTGATAAAAATAAATAAAAAAAATATAGTCTCAGCAGGAGAGACAGTCCTGCCTCCTAGACACTAAGCTAAAAACTGGGCTAGCATGCTGCTTGCAGGAGGGGTATAGCTAGTGGGAGGAGTTAACACTTGTGCTTAGTGTCACCTCCTAGTGGCAGAAGCTATACCAAGGCCAGAGCTGTGTCCCCCAATGATAACAGACAAGAAAAATGGTTTATAAAATTTACAGCTCGCTACACAAAAAAACAAGCAATTATACAGCTATGTCGACGAGAAAACAAAGCTATGGCTTTTGAAAAGTGGAGATGAAGGTTCCCCCAGAATAGTTGCGTCCTTAAAACCAAAATAGGCTGCCACACTAAAGGGTTAAGGAGTGGTCCTCTCTATAATCCCCCACACTCCCTTACCTTGCTCATCATACTCCCAGCCAAACTTCCTTGAGTCCTTCAGCGCCTGGCCTAGGAGAGCAGCTTGGTGCATTAACTTCTTGGGAATGCACCCAACATTGACACATGTGCCGCCGAGCCCTGTAGAGAAGGAACAAATTACCCATGAAAGAGCCGAGAACTGAAGATTACATAAAGTCACAGACATTGTGTCCTGGAGCCGAAAATACTTCCATGTGTAAATTAGTGAGCATATGAGGGGCTAAAATAATGTTACACTGCAGGATCAGTAAGAGGGCCGGCTCTCAATGGTCGTGCAATGTACACAACTCTGAGGATGCATCACAAGATTCAATGACTTCAGGTCACTTACCAAAGTTTTGATCCAAGATCAACAAAAACCAATATAAGATCAAGTAGAAAAATGTTTCACCAACACAGCTGAACTCGTGATCTTGGTTCAATTTGATTCCCCAATTTTGGTGGATCAAAGTAGTTAAACTTCGTTTAGTAGCAGAATCCAAGATGGTGGACTTGGCTGATGGCCCAATAGGCTTTGCCTGGGCAGTGAAATTACACCCGTGTTTGCTGCTGGTACCGGCCATTTTTTTTTTCTTTTAAAACTATTGCTATGAATGCTGGCAAGATCACTTGACAACAGACACCAGTCACCGTGCGCAATACATTTCTTCTAGGTTCAGCCTTTGATCACAGATCAAGTTAACTTGGTTTTGCAAATCTTAGATCAAAAGTTTTGGTGCAACACATATTCCTTAAACCAAGTTAAACAATAGATCACAGTTTAACTAAACCTGGATCAACAGCATGGTTGGTGCGATCAGCCCTTAATGCATCACAGGTTTAACCCCTTCCTAACACCTATCGTACATGTACAGCATTTGCAGGATGTCACTGTACAGGCGATCTGGTTGAGGGACAGATCTGCATGACCCTGCCCCCATGACTCTGAAGCCCATTTGGGGGTGCATCTTTAAAGGGGTTGGCCACTTTAAGTGTGCAGCACACGACATGGAGGGCAGCCTGAATTTTCTGTCATACCCTGCTCTCTAACTCGCCCTGGGGCACAAGCCCAGTTACTGCCATTCCTAGCGGCACAGGCCAAGTCATATAAGCAGCTGTGCAAGTGCTATCCTTCTAGGGCTAGGTCATACTCCGCTGCTTATACAACTCAGCCTGTGCCCCAGGATGATGCTGGAGAACAGTCCATGTGCACCTGCCTGGCAGGAAATTTGGGCAAGGATGTACCCTGATCAGTTGTCCCCTTCAGGTTACACACCACAGTGGACGAGAGTGGCACAACAGCAGTTTCAAAGTGCTTTGGAGTCAGGGAATGTAACTTAGAAGAGAGGCAGAGTTTACACAGAGGACATATGAGCGAGTTATTGGTTTTAAAAAAATGCCAAACAAGGCCATATGTGAAATTTTGCATACTTAAAGGAGTTGTCCAGGTGTAACCCACTGTGGGCCTATCAGCAGGATAGGTTTTCAATATTAGATCAGCAGGGGAGTCTGGTGGGTCAGTATGTTCATATTGCGAGCAGATTTCTGCCAGAAGCAGACAGCTCTATTCCCACTGCCGTGGATAGGCTTGGTATTGCAGGCCAAGTTCACATTCACTTTACTGCAATACCAAGCCTGGCCATCGCAGTGAGAACAGAGCTGTCTGCTTCTGGCAGAAATAAGCTCAGTGCACAAGCACACAGATCCAGGAAACAGCTGATTGGTGGGCGACCCTGGCAACAGACCCCTGTCAATATACTACTGATGACCTATCCTGCAGATAGGCCATTAATAGTTTACAAATGGACAGCCCCATTGAAGTAGGATTCTTCTGAATCGCTGCAGCGTACCAGAATAAGACATAAATGCCAGCCCAGTGGGTACGGTCCCAGGTTCATGTTGCCAATGGTTCAAGCAGCATGAACCTGGAGATATGTTCCCTTTAACAATACCAATACATATAACAAACTATTAGCTGTATAACATTTGCACTTACCCCAAGAAGTCCCTTGAGGCGTAGGAACCACGAAATCCAATACCATCACTTTTTTCCCCAGAGATGCAGCTTCCTATATAAAGAGGGGGAAAAAAAAAGAAATAAATAGGTGACTGCATTTATTCCCTTTATACACCATATAATTCTCCCTCCATCACTGCAGGGAGTGCAGCAGCTTGACACAAAGGGGTCCGAGCGCCCAAGTATCAGAGATCCCTGGAAAGGTTCCAATCATATTGTCCAGGACATTGCATGAAGAGGAACCAGCATAAATAGGAACCAGAATACATAAGAGATGCCTCTCCAAAATAAGAGCATAAGAAATGTAAGCTTCATGGTACACTGTAGTTCAGACAAGATGCGGTGCAACACAGAAGCCGCTTTAGGGGTGCGTTTACACAGCTGATAAAATAAACAGCAAATCCCTACTAAACTTTGTGCACTTACTGTCACGGATTTTGGTGACTATTCACAGATTTCATCCATTTAAATTCAACCGAAGAGTTGAAATATGCAGCAAATCAGCTGCGTGTGAATGCACCATAAAGGGGGAGGTCTTGGGAGAAGAGAATTAAAAAAAAAAAAAAGGGATACCACACCCGATCCCCTGGAGCTCCCTTTCCAATGAGGATGTCCTGTCTCAGGGTCATGTGACCACTGCAGGTCATTACTGGCCGATCCTAAAGCCCCATTTACAGGAGCGGAACATCCAGGGCGTGGAGGGGGTAAGTACGTGGGTCTCGGGGGCCTCTGCCACTGTCGGGGGCTCATCATTAGTGAGATGAGTAAGGGGGAGGCTGCAAGAGGTGAGGGCCTTTGCTATGGGCGTTTTAGGTTTATTAAATACAGTTTTACATTACAATTATACATTTTTGTTATTTAAACTATAAATATTGCGAATTTATGTTTTTTTCTCTCGAAGTGACACACCACCCGAATTATGCTTACAGCCAATAGGTACAGACACATTCTGGATAATGTGGCATCACCAACCCTGTGGCAATACTTCGGTACAGCTCCTTGGCTTTGCCAACGTGACGGAGCGCCATGTCATACAGCACGCAGTGCCCTGGAGCAGAACGTCTGCAGACTTCATTGGCCAGCCCAAAGTCCAGAGTATATTTGGGACGATACTAGACCGCCGTATCCGTGAACGCCCATCATCCCCCGCATCACTACCTGAAGCTCTTCTCCAGGAATGAAGGCAAATCCCTCCACACAACTATGGGAATCTGGTGGAAAGCGGCCTAAAAGGGTTACTGCAGTCAAGGTGGCCCAACAGTGGATTAAAAAAATGGGAATAAAATCCAATTTCATCATTTTCTATGTGCGTCCCAGTACTTTTGTCAACATAGTGTAGATAAGTTGCGACTGCTTCAGCTGCTGCCACCACTTGAGGAAGGCTCCATGAAAACATACAGCTCAAGTGTAAAGTTCAGACATTATGAGTTAATGAACAGGTGCCAGTGTAATATCTGCAGCACACATTGACCTTACATCTGACTACGGGGAGATAAGATAACGTCCTGGAGTGATATGCTAATACATAGAGACTGGATTACTGGTTGCAGGAAAGTGCAAATGCAGAATACTCAAAAAAAACAAAAACTCAAACCCTCTAGGGTTACTAGTGTTTACATAGCAAACAGCCAGGAGTTACACACTGATGTCTGGCTTTTCAGCAACATTATAAACATAAACATGAGGGTCTTCATTACTTTGATCAAGTTGTATAAGCCCACTTTATGGCGATCTCTTAGTTGCTCCCTACGCTATGGTTTGTGACACCACGTGGCGACCATGGACCACAATAAGGTGGCTGGTGGGCTTATACAATCTGAACAAAATGTAACCTCATGTTAACCTTTACAACACTGCTACAAACAATAGATCTGTATATAATATGTGGAGGTCAGCTACACAGCTTTCCGTGCTTGGCTCAATTAATATAATTTGCACCACCACCTGCCGTCATTACTTCCTCATCTGCTGACAGTCAAGAAAAAAAAAAAAAAAAGGAGTGTGGGGGAGGGGTAGGGAAGACACATGACAACCGACAATACCTTGGAGCACGCCAAACCGCCTGAGCCGCCACCGATGATGATAAGGTCATAATCGTAGGTGACCGAGTTATTATCCAACAGCTTCTGCAGAGTCCCGTCCCGATGAGCCTGCAGAGCAGAACACACCATTAGTGAAGAAGCTCGTCAATCATCCTGCTGTGCATTTACGTTTCAAATACCTCAGGGACATTTATAAAGTATCGTAAAAACATCTTGCAGTGGAAAGATAAGCCTAAATAAAGCAAAATACAGTAAAATGTATCAAGTTCCTGCACACCACATAATACAATTCCCGAGATGCTGCCATTGTATTTAGTCCAGCAGAGCTAGAGTGTTGCACAGGTACACTAAAATCTTGTGCCAACACAATTAAAGGGGTTGTCTCGCGGCAGCAAGTGGGGTTATACACTTCTGTATGGCCATATTAATGCACTTTGTAATGTACATCGTGCATTAAATATGAGCCATACAGAAGTTATTCACTTACCTGCACCGTTGCTGGCGTCCCCGTTTCCGTCTAATTTCAGGGTCTTCTTGCTTTTTTAGACGCGCTTGCGCAGTCCGGTCTTCTCCTTCTGGTCGGTCCGGGCACGCTCGGCGTTCTGGCTCCGCCCCCTTCATCGCGTAGCTGCGCCCCGTCACATGTGCCGATTCCAGCCAATCAGGAGGCTGGAATCGGCAATGGACCGCACAGAGCCCACGGTGCACCATGGGAGAAGACCCGCGGTGCATCGTGGGTGAAGATCCCGGCGGCCATCTTGGAGAAGGAAGACGTAGGAAGAAGTCGCAGAGTGGGGATTCGGGTAAGTAATATTTTTATTTTAACACATCCCTTGGGTTTGTCCTGCGCCGAACGGGGGGCCTATGCAAAAAAAACAAAAAAAAAACCCCGTTTCGGCACGAGATAACCCCTTTAAGGGAGCTTGTCAGAACTTTTCCACACATTAATCCACCGTTTAAAACACTGATAAACAGTCCCCCCCCAGGTAAATTTTGTTTTCCCCACTGTGCTGAGCATACCAGCAATCTAAAGACTTGCATCACGTTCAGACAGAACGATTATCGTTAAGAAAATCATTCAAATGAACAAAACTAAATGCTAATCATTGTTTAAATGCAGCCAATGACTGAAGGAGAATCGCGAGGTTATCGCTCGCCGTTCAGTTTCAGCTGCCATAAAAACCAGCACCAGCCCGTGCGCTTATCGTGACGTTTAAACACTAATCAGTCAGTATATCACATAGGAATATGAAAGCCTGAAGTGCCCGAGGACTCCATGATTCTAAACGCGATGACGTCACCAGCTCATTCTGAAGGGCAAACAAGGATCGTGAGATTCTCGGCAGACGTAAAAGGGCCATTGCTCTGCCAGATCTGCAAATACCAGGTGGGTGGGCCGGACCATCTCTGGAACCCTGCGTCACTCCAACACCGTCCCTCTCTCTGCAAGTGATGGAGACGTTCTCCATGTCACAGCCGTGGTCCAAGTCTTGCATGTGGACCTCCAAAACCGCCGCATGCGCAGTACATCTGTCCTGCTAGGCAGTAGGAAAGGAAGAGACTGCCCACATGCGCTGGTTTCTGACATAACGGTGTATGCGCGAGACTTGGACTGAGGATGTGATGACATGGAAAACATCTCCATGTCACTTGTAGAGAGAGGGGTGGTGTTGGAAAAAGGCGACTCAGGGTTCGAGAGATGGTCCGGCTAGTCCACCAGACCAATCGCCTGATATCTGCATGCGGCGTTGGAACAATAAAAGTCTTCAGTTTGCAGGTATACAAAGATTGTGAAAGTCACCTGTAGGGTTTTGTCACAGCCGCCCACGTGGGTCTTGTTCACAAACACATTGGGGACAGTCTTCTGCCCGGTCATTTCATGCAGCACTTCCTGGATACTGCTGCCGTCATCTAGGTGGCGGGGAAAAAAAAAAAAAAAAAAAAAGGTCAATAACAATAAATCAGCGTCTCCCTTATGAGTGAGGAAGGGGCTGAACAGTACGGTCCCAGCATCCCACGGGTGTTAATAAATGGCGCTCATTTTCTCAGCAGCTGAGTTATTAATACCCTAGTGACTAATGTAACAACATATTATACTGCGCAGCGAGTCAGCACTTCCTATACTGGAAAGCGAACGGTGCGTGAAACGCGTCAAACATTAACAGCTACAAAATGAGCTAGGATAATTATGGGGGATGTAATCATCTAATCTTCTCACCGCACTGATCCAGCTCCAGAGCAAAATAATCTTTTCCCAGCGTGGTAAAGAGTTCTTTTACCTGGAAGATTGAATAAAAAAAAAAGCATTAACAATACAATGTCAAAAGCAATCCAGTACCCAGAAGTTGTCGTTTTGCTGCAAAACTCGGCATGCAGTTACACAAGTGATTAGAGTTGTGGTTCCCCCCTTGGCCTATAAAAGGTTCCCGGAGGCTCCTTGTGTGTAGTGACCTCTTCTTTCGCTTGTGTAGAGCTTGTTGGCCACTAGACGCCTCTACAACGCAGAGAAGAGATTTCACACAGTTACCAGAGTCTGAGAGGGGCGCATTATTGGGATGCGAGAAGCTGGATGGTTGAATCGACGAATTGCCCCCCATCTGGGCTGTTCTGACCAGACAATGTGTGACGGCACACCAGGCGGCCAGGCTCAGGACATCCTCGACAGACCACCAGTAAAGAGGATAGTCCAATCATCCAACAAGCATGAGCAGCTCCAACTGTTTCTTTGCCTGTCATTGTTACCGGCCCCCTTGGCTGTCGGAAACATTTCCAGGCGCTTCGCTGAAGGACATTTAGTTCCACAGCGCCCATCACATGTAATGCCTTTAACACCCACCATCGTCTCAAATTATACTGTGTCGTGAATGACTGTAGACCTTGGGGTGAGCGCTTTATCCTGTGACCACTGCTGATGTGATGGTCTGGGGTCCATCGCATACGACGGTCGGTCACCCCTAGTGGTGGTACCATCTGGGACGCTAACTTAATCCCCAAGCTACAAGTTTGCACGATCTTGAGGCTCAGTTACAGTGAATGTGGAGCAATCTGCATCAGGATACCATATGGAACCTGTATGCCTCCATGTCCCCCGTATCACATCTTGTATCCAAGCTAGAGGCGGTACAACAGTGTACTAGAGCGCATGTATATAATACATATAAAATGTATATAGGTTACTCTGTCATATCACACACACACACACACACACACACACACACACACACACACTTACCTGTAAAGAGATTGCAAGCGATTGCTCTCTGTTATCAGCCGATGGTAGTGGTCTTCATTAGGAGAATTAATAGGACGTCCTGAAACCTCCCTGCCTCCCTAGTTGCCATTTTTCATATCAGTGCTGGAGCGGTATAAGAGGATGCGGCTGATATCACACATATGATATGAATGTCTGGAATCCATGGCTCCTCTTATAACGCTCCGGCACTGATATAACCTCCATGAGTATCACTGATACCAGTGCCCACCATGACGCGGTCTAGGTACAAGCTAAGCACATCCGCTGCATGGAGCTCTCCCGAGCTTGTTACAATGTATCAGTGCAGGGAGGGACTGTCTGGACTAGATACATTGTAAGCCCCCGCTGTGACAGGTAGCAGCTCTGCAGGCTCTCAGCTTCTGGAGTATCAACATTCACTGAAAGCAAGTAAGTCTTGAAAATGGGGAGCAAGTGAAAGGCGTAATCTATTATAGAGCTGCAGGATCGGAGAAGCTTCCAGCAAGTAAAATGGTCACTCCCGAAACCAGCTTAGGGGGCGCTATATACCACTACTGAGAAAGGCAGAGCCCCGTCAGTAACAATCCATGTTGCCAAGAGCTCAGTGGCAGCTGGTTGAGCTTATAGCACAAAGACGGGCCAATTTAATTGGTAACAGCATCATAATTGATGGACCTGCAGTGGTCATGTGACTGGTGCCATCGCAGCTCCTTCAACCACTCCACCTGGGTATCTGCACTGAGGGAGGCAGGGGGAAGGGTGGGACACGTCCTGCAACGGAACTGTCCCACAGACTTCGGGAGATGCAGATATAACCACATCATACACAGTTACATGGAAGTACATCACATGACTAATCTTCGCCCGGTGCTCCAGAGCTGCACTCAAGTTCATACATGACGGTTACTATATAGCCCACCCGCTATATTATATTATATTACCGCTCCCCTCCTCACCCGGTTACAGTAGGGGCAGTAACTCTTGCTGAACACCATCACGGCGTTCTTCTCCAGCAGCTCCTGGACGCGGCTCCGCAGAGCTTTCCTGCCGGTCGGCGGCATGGCGGTGCTGGACGCTAATTCTGTCCCTTCTCAGCCTCCGTCTTCTGTGTTACCTCACGCTCTTCCCGCCCGACAACCTCCTCCTGTGACGTCACTCCGAAATCACGTGGGCGCGCCGAGAATGTCTAGTAATGATGAACAGACAGAAGTCGGGTCACGTGATCTGAAAGCGGCGGGAAGGCGTGTGAGGAAGAGAAGGCTGAGGAGATGTTAACGATATAGGGGCTCTGATGAACTTCTCAGGGCCTGAGTTGCTGCCAGACACGAGAAAGCACACAGTTTTACCATATATTAGATATTTTACCTGGTGTCAAACAATTGCCACATAAAGCCATGCAGTGCCCAGAGAACGCCATCTTTGCCCACATAGAATCCAGTCACACACATATTTCCAAACAATGCCCAGAGAGTCATATTTTGCCCAAAGTGGCAGTGCCAAAGAGTGCCATACTTATGAAGAACCAAATTGCGCTCATAAAGTGCCACAGTGCGCTCACATAATTCTACAGTTCCACACAAAGGCTAAAGAAGTGCCAAACAGTGCCAACATAGAGCCACGTCGTGCCCGCAGTGTCAGACTGCCATACTTTGATAATGAAGAGCCATATTGTTCAATATATGGCCAAACAGTGCCACAGTGTGCCCATGTATCCATACAGTCCCCACACAACGGAGACAAGGCCTCATACACACGGCACGCGCAGATTCCTGCCACGGATGTCCGGAGAGTCATTGCGTAAATTCATTTTAAATACTTGTGGGAGATTGCAAATTCAATGGTTTGTCCGCACAGATGCACCGCAGATCAGGCAAAAAAAAAAACCGCAAGCCCAATGGTGCCTTCCGCCACCTCCCTGCCCGGTCACCAAGCAACCGGAGAAGTATCCGCCTACAAATCCGCAATGCATTCGCTAAGTGCAGCATAATGTGAGATATTTTCCGCTCGCGGAATCCGCAAATCAAATCCGCCCGTGTGCATGAGGCCATAGAGTCTCCACAAAATGCCACACTATGCCCATATACTGGCACACGGTCCAGACAGTGCCACAACCTGCCAATAGTAGTATGTGGCGCGGACACGTATAATAGAAGGCAGGATGGCTGCACGGTGAATGCTCACGGACGGATATGCATCGCGTTTCCACGGTGGAAATCTGCGTGTGAATTCCGCAGTGGCACGGTCCTTTTGAAGCTAATCGCTTTCTGCCTGCCATCGCACACATGCGGATTTCCACGAGTGGAAAAAAAATCGTGGCGTGTTCTATTTTACCACGGATTTCCGCCGCAGCAGGGCTCCATTGATATCAAGGAATGGAGACAGAGGAAAAACGTGATAACTTGCTGGCACTTTTTTGTTTTGAATCGCGGTACTCCCGCAGCGGAAATCCGCATCGCTCATGGGCATGAGCCTTAAGTGGGGTTGTTTTAGGTTTGGCGTGTTTCGCACTTACCCTTGTAGCCGCCAGTTGTCACATTCTAGGAACTATTTAGATGTAATTTTTGGAATGAGGCCAATAATGACCTCCCGGCGTGACAAACCAGCATTTTTGCGAATGTCATGAACGGCGCAGATTCCGCTCTATTTTTACGTTGTTTTCTGCTCTTCCATAACCGGATTACAATAACGTAAAATGGTAATAAAACAAGTCTAAATATTTTAATTTTTAAGCCCGTACGGCTCCTGTGTTGCCATGGAAACTGCAACGTTTGTAAGTGTTTAATCTCATGGGGGATGGAACTGTTTGCAGGAATTAGAAGCAACAAGCGGCATTACGTTCTACATTCTAGATGATATTAAGCGAGTCCTTGTGATTCCGTCAGCTGGCGGCAGAGTAAATAAGTCGCCAGGTCGGACTACTAAGGATGTGCGCTCCTCCTCGTGACGCGTGTACCGGGTGCTCCTATCACCCCGGATAATTTAATTATCCTCCAGCATCATTACTTATTAATATAATCATGTTCAGTTCTGCGTAGGGCGGCAAGAAGTCGAGAAACCTTCGGTGCTGAAAAGGAAGGAGATGGCCTCCTCTAGTGGGCACACAAGGTATTGCGCTTTCTGCAGAAAATCATACTGTGTAAGGGCTTATTCAGATGACCATATTTGCGCAGGTATGTCCGCACATAAAATGCGACCATGCAATGCATTGGAATTTAATTGCTTCATTCAGACGAACGTGTTTTTCCACGCAAAATATTAGCGTGGAAAAAAATAAGACCTACTCGATCCTTTTTGGGCGTATTTTTTATACGGCGCATAAAAAGATAGACCTTGACCTATCTTTTGCGTGGTACACAGCGAGCTCCTATAGACTACTATGGCAGCTGGAAAAAAGTGATGGGGAGGGAGTTACCCTTTGTACAGCGCCGTAATTAGGCATTAATTGTCATTCCGAGTATTTTATTCCGATCATTGGTTGCCATTGCTTCAGCGTGTTTCCGTGGGGATTTTACATGGTGGGGAGCGTGATATAGGGTGGAATTCACACCTCATTTTTGAAAGTCAACGATGCTTTTTCCTGAGAATAATCTCGCATTGCATCGCTGCCGCCCGCGATTTTCTTGCGCGAATGTCAATAGGAGTTTCTAATGTTGAAATCGCAGCGTACGAAAATCACAAGTTTGTGCGTTGCGGAAAGAAGGAGGCTCGATGGGGAAATATGGGAGATAAAAAAAAATTGTTTTTCACTCCACATCGCAAATGTGAAGGAAACCATTGAAAATCATTGGTTTCGTAATTCTGCATTTTCACTCACTCTCACATCGTGTGAAAAGCGGGCAATTTTATCGCAAGTATGAAGGCACCCTTAGGCTACTCTCACATACTCGCTTTTTACAACTATTAACTCCGCGGTAATTGTGGAACATTGCTCCTATTGATTTCAATGAGGCCTTGCAGACCTGCGTTCGAAAACGCAGTGATTTTTGCGCGCTGTTTGCTCTATTTTCACGCTTTTTAACGCACCTCATCACCCATGACAGTAACCTACGTTTGAAATCGCAGATAAAAATAGTGGCGTTTTGCCGACGCTGTGTGTGAGAGTGGCCTTATAGAATCTTACTTGAATGGGTTTTGCAGCGGAAGGTACGCTCACGCAGTGGAGTCCGCATCAGATTCCCCCTGCGGATACCGCCTCTTAATCCACTAGGTGAACATATCCTAAATCTGGCTATATAATGTATAATTGTTGGTAGCTCTTCCTCCCGACTCCCCCCCCATACACATGTACCCTCGCCAAGGCCAACTTCACTCTGGCACGACCGCAGTATGGTGCCGTGAATCCTGCCCTCGTATTGCGTTCCCCACCATGTGAATTCCCCGTGGATGCGAGGCGTTTTTGTGTCACAACAGCTTCACATTACTTGGGGGAAGAAGTAATCCTCCACCGTGGTGTCAGCCGCGGCAGGAGGATCGTGGAGTTTCTCCCATTGTTTTCAGTGGGAGACCTTGCCTGGCGGGCACTTACAACGTGGCACGATGCTGCCGCCAGCCCCATTGAAACAATGGACGCTGTAATGCGAGACCACAAACAAGATCGAACATGTTGCGATCTGTTTCCCGCATCGCGGTGCAATGCAGAGAAACATCTCTCATGTGCTTAGCTCCGTAAGTCATGCTGCTAAACTCCCTCCCACCTCCCTTCTCCGGCCGCTGTCCTTGGCTCCCATAGAAGTCTATGCAGCGGCCGACATATTCCGGGCAGAAAGTTCCAGGACTATCTTTCCTGCTTGGTGTAAAAGCATCCGGCGCTGTATTCGCTAGCCGGGCACTTTTATGCCGCGGGAATACGCCTGTGTGATCTGATGCATTGGAATCCAATGCATCAGATAGTAGCGTATATCGGCCGGCCGTGAAAACAGCGGACGATATACGATTGTGTGAATAAGCCCTCACCCTGTACAAAGACTACAATAAGCTCCTCAGCTCCCTCTAGTGGCGGCTGCAGGCAGGCAGACTTGTATTTATCTTTAGGTCTCTGAACCGGGTTTGAAGCTCTGATTACCATGATGATATAGTGAAAAAATAAGCAGAAGCTGCAGCCATGGAAGGGAGATTAATGGTAAGGAGAACAGTTTAGGGCAGTTTTTACTTTTCATTTATGCCATCAAGGTCCATTCTGTTTGCAAATTATTTTACCAAGTGTGAAAAAAATCTGTTTGTGCTGATTTTTAAGTTATCCAGATTGATGGAGGATTCTCATAATCCGGAGCCATTGCCAGTGCAGGTGCTCCTTATATCATCTCGCTACTCTGAGCAGAAGGAAAATTGGCACAACGTGTTTCCCGAATACTCAGCCCCATTTAGCAAATTGTAAATATGAAAGCTGTTACTGTCTTGTTTAACAAACATCCTCTCCTCGTTCTTATGGAAACTCATCTTTCCCAGTCACTGAGGCTCCCGCCTACACGCTTTGCCGCCCCCCGTACCGAAGGAAGCCGCCAGGTGCTCACAGATCATATCCTTATCTTAAATGCCGGCACTCGATTACAGCAGCAGCGGATGTTAAGGACGTTATAAGAGCCGCCCTGAACCCAAATACACTCATTGTCATTAACATATATATATATGTTAATGACAATGAGTGTATATATATATATATACACACACACACACACACACACATATATATATACATACACACTCAATGTCAGTAGCATCCCTTCCCTAGAAGTTGTCGGATAGAATGAAGAATTTCTCTGATTGTAACCTTGATACAAGGCCTTATGTCCACTTGCACGCACGCATACCATTGGTGAATCCCGCAGTGGTATCCATGCGTGCCTGCGGCCATGGAGAGGGAGAGAATGTTCCTTACCTCTCCGGGTCTAATTTTTTCTTCAGCACGGCGGATGCATCCGGGGGCTTTGGGAGATGTGCCCAGGGCATATGCAGTGCTCACTTTTTTGTTTTTGCTTTCCCGCGGCACCTCCACAGTGACAGCTGTAGGTGTGCCGCGATGGACATGGCTTCCATTGACTTCAGTGGAAGCTGTCACTGCGGGACCCACAGGAAAATGGAGCATGCTGCAATTTATTTCTATGCATGTGACCCGCATGCTGGGAAAAAAAAAAAATCACATCCGCATGCTTTTACTTGTCGTGCGGATGCTAATGCATCCCTATGGATCTCTCACGCAGGAGACACGTGCGGATTTTATTATTAAAATCCGCACGTGGACATTGGGCCTAAGAAAGTGATTACAATATCAAAGTAAAAGGGTCATTTATTGTGGAAAACCGACCCATTGAAGGAAGGATCTAATACCTTGTTGTACCGCCTCTAGCTTGGATACAAGATGTGATAGGGTGCGTATGGAGGTTCTAGTACCCTGTTGTACCGCCTGTAGCTTGGATACAAAGTGTAATACGGACGGACATGGAAGCTCTAGTACCCCGTTGGGCGCACCACAACTCTAATCACTTGTATATCTGCCTGAGATGGAACTGCATGCCGAGTTTTGCAACAAAATGACAACTTCTTCTAGGAACTGGATTGTTTTAGACAAAGTGTGTACTAAACTATCAGCAGGAACTATCCAGTACTGTTATATCAGTGACTCCACCAGCAGAATTTTGAGCGCAGCTCTGGAGTATAATAGAGCATGTGCTTCTGTTCCTTGGCCATCAGATCTGTTAGGGGTGTGAGTACTGCTTGCATTATTTAGGGTCAAAAAAACTAATTCACAGGGGCAGTTGTCGAACAGTAATCTTGGAGCCCTTCACAGTTTACACTGATGAAAATAAATAATTTTATTATAGAATGCTAAAAAACATATACCACTCTAGGGCAGGGGTCCCCAACTCCAGTCCTCAGGGACCACCAACAGGTCATGTTTTCAGGAAATCCTATAGTAAGAAGACCTGTGGCAATGTCTGAGGCACTGACAATAATTACATGACCTGTGCAACACTGAGGAAATTCTGAAAACATGACCTGTTGGTGGTCCTTGAGGACTGGAGTTGGGGAACCCTGTTCTAGGGCACACCTGACATAGAACAAAAACAAAACCAACAACGGGTAGCATGCTAGATGGGTTGGTGGCCAAATTAGATTGTAATTTTGGCGACCAACTCACATATACTCCAAACACAGTTACTATGAGGCCGTGTACTAATGCCCCCAATGGCCAAATAGTGTAAATAGCTCTCCCTAAATTAATAGGCTCAATATGGATGTTAGTAGCCTATTATGTACCAGGAATATTTGTCAAGGTGACAGTGGGGAATTCACAAAGCCACCTCGTAATAGTGTGGTACTGGAATTAGTGGGAGCGTGTAAGACCTAGTAAATAAAGATGTACAAGGGTCCTATTTGTTATTACACTAAATGTAAGTTCGGGTTTGGTTCCCTTTATAGGATTGATTCTCCTATTTACTTTACATGTGAATTAGGGTTTCATTCCCTTTTATAGAATAAATTCTTCAACAGGTTTCCCCGTGAATGCCACGGATCATCAGGAAGTGAGTATTTCAGGAATGCACCAAAAGAAGCATAACATGCTACCCACGAGAGGCAGATCGTGTGGTCAGTGATATAAGCATGCAGATTAGCGAGGATAAACTGACCATACAATAGGGGAGCATATAGGGTAGAGGGTTAATATATGTGTTAGCGGTTGAGCAGAGGCAGCAGCGTGTGAGCGGTTGCGCAGAGGCGGGAGCGTGTGAGCGGTTGCGCAGAGGCGGGAGCGTGTGAGCGGAGTGTGAACAAGTCTATCTTCACTACTTCCACAAGTAAATTGTAGATCCCCATTAGAATGAGCTCCATGCCTGGCAATGTCATCCAGTGTTCTACTTGTGCAATGTATGCGGTCCTTGATCAGCCGATCGAGGGTGCATACTGTTGCGCAAGATGCGTGCACGTCGCACATTTAGAAGCCCAAATCCTGGATCTAAATGAGCAACTGGCAACACTGAGAGCCATTGACAACATGGAAAGGAGTTTGCTGCTCACTGAGCAGGCACTCGCTGGGGTAGAGGCGGGGGCGGATGGTAGTACAGAAGAGCAGCGGGAGCAGGCAAGAAGCTGGGTGACAGAAAGAAGGAGGGGTTGAGGGAAAAGAACAAGGGAGGCTAGTCCTGAACTGGCACAACCCAACAAGTTTGCAAAGTTGGCAGATGAGGGGGATGCCATTACAGAGCCAGCACCGCTGCAGCACGACATGCCCTCTGAACGCCAGGGAGATGACTGCTGCAGTGAGACGGGGAGCGCAGGGCATGCTAGACAGGTCCTAGTGGTGGGGGACTCAATTATAAGGGGGACAGATAGGGCAATCTGCCATAAAGACCGGGTTCGTCGAACGGTGTGTTGTCTTCCTGGCGCTCGAGTTCGACACATCGCGGATCGGATTGACAGATTACTGGGAGGGGCTGGTGAGGATCCAGCGGTCATGGTGCACGTTGGCACTAATGAACAAATTAGAGGTCGATGGAGGGCCCTCAAAAATGATTTCAGGGACTTAGGATCCAAGCTTAGGGCGCGGACCTCCAGGGTAGTTTTCTCGGAAATACTACCTGCACCTAAAGCCACACTAGAAAGGCAGCAGGATCTTAGGGAGGTAAACAAGTGGCTTTGAAGTTGGTGTAAGAAGGAGGGATTTGGGTTCCTGGAGAACTGGGCTGACTTTGCTGTCGGCTACAGGCTCTACCGTAGGGACGGGCTGCATCTTAATGGGGAGGGTGCAGCTGTGCTGGGGGAAAAGATGGCTAGAAGGCTGGAGCAGTGTTTAAACTAGGGACTGGGGGGAGGGCAAAATGAGAAATAGTGGGGTAGCCAGTGTAGCTAGCGACCCGGGTCTAAGCAAGGGGAATGGGGGTCGAGCAGGGGGTGGGGTTAGTACAGTTAGAACTGTTAGATCAGCCATTAGTACGAGTAGCAACAAAACGAATTTAAAGAACAAAAAAACGATATAAATTGTATGACCACGAATGCAAGAAGTCTGATCGGTAAAGTGGGTGAGCTTGAAGCGAGAATGAATGATGAAAATTATGATATAGTCGGAATAACGGAAACATGGCTTGATGATAAGTGCAATTGGGTGGCGAATTTACAGGGGTACAATCTCTTTAGAAGAGACCGAAAGAACCAGAAAGGGGGAGGGGTATGTCTGTACGTTAAATTGTACTTAAAGCCGAGGCTGCGGGAGGATATAGGAGTAGGAGAAAAACAGGTGGAATCTCTGTGGGTAGAAATAAAGGGAGGAAAAAAATAACAAAATTCTGATAGGGGTTTGCTATAGACCACCAAAAGTAGCAGAAGAAACTGAAAACTTACTACTAAGGCAGATAGAAGAGGTGTCAAACCGCAATGAAGTAATTATCATAGGGGATTTAAATTATCCAGACATAACATGGGAGAACGAAACCTGCAAATCTCACAGGGGTGAAAAGTTCTTGACAGTAATTAAAGACAATTACCTGAACCAACTTGTGCAGGAACCAATGAGAGGGAGGGCCATTCTGGACCTAGTACTAACTAACAAACCGGACCGAATAAAGGGGGTATAGGTTGAGGGGCACTTGGGGAACAGTGACCACAATATAATCAATTTCCAGATGGCATTCAATAAGAAGCCTTATCAGGGAGTGACAAACAAACTAAACTTTGGTAAAGCAAAATTTGATCAGCTCAGAGCTACTATCGGTAACATTAAATGGGACAACACCCTCAAAAATAACAGTACAGAGGACAAATGGCAGTTCATTCCCTTTAAAAATAAAAGAATCTCAACTAAAAGGAAACCAATGTGGCTCAACAAGACGGTAAGAGGGGCTATAAACGAAAAAAAGAAAGCGTTCAAACTACTAAAGCAAGAAGGTAGCGAAGAAGCGCTAAAATTGTTCAGGAAAAAAAACAAAAAATATGCAAAGATAGGATCAAAATTGCCAAGGAGGAGGCAGAAAGACTGATCGCCAAAGAGAGCAAAAACAACCCGAAACTATTTTTCAACTATATTAACAGCAAAAGGATTTGCAGGGAGAGCACTGTCCCTTTAACAAATAATGCAGGGGAAATCATTGAAGATGATGGGAGGGAAGGCAAATCTATTAAATAGTTTCTTTTCAAGCGTATTCACAAATGAAAAGGAAATGCCACACGAGATGCAGGGGAATAAAATGAACCCCTCACAAAATATGTCATACTTAACGCAAAAGGAAGTGCTGAACCGATTGAAGAAGATTAAAATCGATAAATCGCCAGGCCCAGATGGAATACACCCAAGGATACTAAGGGAACTAAGTGATGAGATAGCTAGGCCGCTATATCTAATATTTCTAGACACTATCAAGACCAGCATTGTACTATTGGATTGGCGCATTGCCAACGTGGTTCCAATTTACAAAAAGGGGACCAAAAGTGAGCCTGGTAACTACAGGCCAGTAAGTCTCACTTCAGTAACGGGAAAAATTTTTGAGGGGATTCTGAGAGACGCCATCGATGAGTACCTCAAGGACAACAAGGGAATAACTCCTCACCAGCATGGGTTCATGAAGGGTCGCTCATGTCAGACAAATCTAATCAGTTTCTACGATGAAGTAAGCTCTAGGCTGGACCTGGGAGAATCTATTGATCTCGTATATCTGGACTTCTCTAAAGCATTTGACACCGTGCCACATAATAGGCTAATATACAAAATGAGACAGCTCGGATTGGGTGAAAACGTATGTGATTGGGTAAAGAATTGGCTCAATGACAGAAAGCAAAGGGTGGTAATAAATGGTTCATATTCTGATTGGGCCACAGTCACTAGTGGGGTGCCACAGGGTTCAGTATTAGGCCCCATTCTGTTCAATATATTTATCAACGACCTGATAGAGGGGCTGCACAGCAAAATTTCAATATTTGCAGATGAAACAAAATTATACAATATAATTAATGCAACGGAGGATAATGTACGGCTACAAACGGACCTGGATAAGCTGGGGGCTTGGGCAGAAAAATGGCAAATGAAGTTCAATGTTGATAAATGTAAAGTTATGCACATGGGCAGCAAAAACGGATATTACCAATATACACTTAATGGGGTACTGCTAGGGAAAAGCGATATGGAAAAAGACCTGGGGGTACTAGTGGATTGTAGACTAAACTGGAGTAACCAATGCCAATCAGCTGCTGCAAAGGCAAATAAAGTCTTGTGGTGCATTAAAAGAGGTATAGGGGCGAAGGACGAGAACATTATCCTTCCATTATATAAGGCACTAGTCAGGCCCCACATGGAATACTGCGCACAGTTCTGGTCACCGGTGCTCAGGAAAGATGTTACAGTACTGGAGGGGGCTCAAAGAAGAGCGACTAAACTAATACATGGAATGACGGGACTAAAATACCCAGAGAGGCTATCCAAATTGGGATTATTTACTCTAAAAAAAAGAAGGCTAAGCGGCGACCAAATAACTATAAATACATGAGGGGACAATACAAGGATCTTTCCCAGGATCTGTTTATACCCAGGACTACGACGGTATCAAGAGGGCATCCGCTACGTTTAGAGGAAAGCAGGTTTCATCACCAACATAGAAAAGGGTTCTTTACTGTAAGAGCAGTTAGACTGTGGAACTCTCTACCGGAGGAAGTGGTGATAGCAAAATCCATAAAAGAGTTTAAAAGGGGACTTGATGTCTTTCTGGAGAGGAAGGATATTATTGGTTATAAATCTTAGGTTAATTGTTAATCCGGGTATACAGGCAGGTAGGAACTATTAGGGGTTGATCCAGGGATTAGTCTGATTGCCATTAGGGAGTCGGGAAGGAATTGTTTCCCCAAAAGGGCTAATTGGCTTCTGCTCTTGGGGTTTTTTGCCTTCCTCTGGATCAACAACAACACAGGAGGATAAACAGGCTGGACTAGATGGACATTGTCTTCATTCGGCCTTACGAACTATGTTACTATGTATATACCATAGAGGGAGTATACTATGTCAGCCCAGTATTGTATAACACAAGCACATGGGTGCATAAGTGTCAGACTGTGCATAGTATTATGGAGGGCTATTGGGTGGATTCACCAGGGTTTTGTATCCCCTGCTCAATCAGAAAAAATATATATGTCTCTGGGGTTCTTAAGCGACACAAAAAATTGGAGCTATGTCGCTCGTCGTAGATCTTTTTGACAGGGCAGTAGCCCCTAGATATGCTCACAAACAATGCCGGAAAGTGACGCCTTAATGTCCCACAAACAGTTGGAGCAATAAACCACAGACTCATAGGGGGTGTAGTCATCAGGAGCCCAATTGCATATAGCGTAGATATGCTGCTCGCAAGAGTGCTAGCACCCACTCTAGAGGTAAAGCGTTCTGTAGCTACTATTTCACTTAAGCCATTACTATAAGACCCCCCATACCCTCTTTTGCCCAGCTCAAGATGAAAATACCGTATATACCGCCGTATAAGACGACTGGGCGTATAAGACGACCCCCAACTTTTGCAGTTAAAATATAAAGTTTGAGATATACTCGCCGTATAAGACCCTCTTCCCACAGCGTGCACCAATCAGGTGGCTCTAATCAGCAGCGCTGCTTAACCTAAGCAGAAAGTGCTAATATGCGGTCCCTCCACTCCTGTCATCCAGCAACCTCTGATAGCTTCCCGCCCGTCCCGCCCATCACAAGTTCCACAAAGACCCCGGGGAGACTCACCATCCAGTCAGCATCGCCTGCGCTTCCTTGCCGCGGTGTTTTCGCTCTCAGCGGGGCCCCACAGAGCAGAGAGTCCAGCTGTCAAGAGACTACAGGCGAGGGGCGGGGATGAGGAGGCTGCCGGCGCACACAAGTCAGCAGAGGTCCTCCGCGGCAACATCAGGGGGGGCTGTCTGTCATTCTCGTGCCCGAGCCGGCTCCTTACAGCATGGTAAGTTCTGCCGTACGGCGACCGCAGATTCTACTGTAGCTTTTAGTACAGGAAGTTTTAGTACTCGCCGTATAAGACGACCCCCGACTTTTGCAAAGATTTTGCTGGGCTCAAAAGTCGTCTTATACGGCGGTATATACGGTAACAAAGTGCTCATAGCCCTGATGGTGGACATAGAGCATTACCTGCCTCATGTTGTCCAAAGGTATTTAAGGTGTTCCAGCCCCACCCCTGGGTGGAACTCAAGATAAGGTTCCTCCTCTAATTAACAGTGTAAACTGGTAAAAACAATGATCAATATTATCATATTTGACATTATCATGTTGACCTTACTCAAGCCGATTAACATAATCATGTCCTGTCTGGCAAATTAGTGTATTCGCATCTTCGGTGGGTAAATACTTTTCCATTAAGGACAAGAAATAGGCAAAAGAATTGGGCCTAAGGCCTCCTTCCCACGAACAGATTTCCGCCGCGTAATTCCCGGCGGAAATCCGCTGCGTTGCCCGCAGCTATTAGGTTCTATTGAACCTAATAGCTCAGTGCTCACGGTGCGGAATTCCACCGCGGAATTCCGCACCGTGAATTCACCCGTCCTCACCCGCGACATGCTCTATTTGCCGCGGGTGTACGCGCAGACGGCTTCCATTGCAGTCAGTGGAAGCTGTCCGTTCATGCTATCTTCCGCTGTAGCACAGCAGAAGATAGCGTGAAAACGCTTCCCCGCCCACCGCCGGCACGTCATATTACACGGCCGGCCGCGTCATGTGACGCGGTGGGCGTGTCACATGCGGCGGAGGTGGGCGGGGGAAGCGTCATGCGGGAGCGAGGACGCCGGATCCGCAGGTAAGTATGGGGTCTCCTGGGCGGCGCCGTGACGGGCTCCGCCGCGGAATTTCGCGGCGGAGCCCGTCATGGCCGCGTGCAGCCGGCCTAACAGTACAGGATCTTCCAGGACTCCGTATCCTAGAAAGCCTAGAAAATGAAAACGAGGTTCAACAACAATATATGGAATTAAAACGACCAAATAAAACAAACCCTCCACAAATACACTGCCCAGAAATCGAAATATTCAAGGAACTTGTCCTGAGAGAGCTTAAAGAACTCCATCCCCAAAAAGGAGTTCCAAGCAATATGACCCCGGCCGAACTCAAAGCATTAAAAGGGCTAGAAAGCAATGATAGTATCACTATAAAAATGTCCGACAAGGGAGGCAACATAGTGATTCTGGATAACTTACAATACATCAATATGTGCACTTCCATTTTGCAAGATAAGGACACATATAAAATTTTGAAGGCCAATCCGACATCTATGTTCCTTCAAGCATTACAAACTCTCCTCGCTGAAGGTATGAGAAATGGTTGCGTTAATGAGGCGGAATTAAAATTCTTAACCCCTCATAGCCCAAGAACGGCAACTTTCTATACATTACCTAAAGTCCATAAGGGATTAGAACCCCTTAAAGGTCGTCCGATCGTTTCTAGGTAATGTAACCGAAAATGCGAGTGTATACATAGACGAAGTTCTCCCGTTCGTGACAGCACTTCCCTCCTACATCAGGGACACGATGGACCTCCTTAGACACCTGGAGGGTATTCACGTACCCCAAGGCATGCTGATTGCCACCCTGGATGTGGAAGCGCTCTACAGCTCTATACCACACCAGGGTGGCCTCCAAGCTGCCAGTCACTTTCTGTCCCAAAGGGGTTTATAGTATAAACCACAGAGCCAATTTGTGTTGGACCTTCTCAAATTTGTGCTGACCCACAACTATTTCATCTTCAACGCTGAGTACTTCCACCAGCTCAGGGGGACGGCGATGGGGAGATCATGTGCCCTATCGTACGCCAATCTCTACCTGGGCTGGTGGGAGGAAAAGGTTGTCTTCAGCGAGGAGTATACTATATGGTCGCGATGTATCTTAAAGGGGTTGTCTCGCGAAACCAAGTGGATGTATACACTTCCGTATGGCCATATTAATGCACTTTGTAATGTACATCGTGCATTAAATATGAGCCATACAGAAGTTATTCCACTTACCTGTTCCGTTGCTAGCGTCCCCGTCTCCATGGTTCCGTCTAAATTCGCTGGCAGCTTGCTTTTTTAGACGCGCTTGCGCAGTCCGGTCTTCTCCTTTCAGCACGAGCCGCTTCAGTGTGCTCCCCACTACAGCTCTTCTGCGCATGCGCAGACGAGCTGTCACTGCTCGGGAGCGCGCTGGAGCGGCCATTCTGTACCATCCTCTGTTAGAGGAAGGTGCAGAAACTGGAGCTGCCGTCCCGAGAAGCCGCCCAGGTGTCCAGCTGTCCCGAGAAGCCGCCCAGGTAAGTGATGGGTCAGGGGTGATGTTCACTGACAGGTGAAGGCCCCGGAGCCCAGCGCTGGGCTCCGGAACCTAGCGCTAGGCTCCGGAACCTAGCGCTGGGCTCCGGGGCCTTCACCTGGGCTCCGGAACCTAGCGCTAGGCTCCGGAACCTAGCGCTGGGCTCCGGGGCCTTCAACTGGGCTCCGGAACCTAGCGCTAGGCTCCGGAACCTAGCGCTGGGCTCCGGGGCCTTCACCTGGGCTCCGGGGCCTTCACCTGGGCTGAGGGTCTAGCGCTGGGGAGCCGGGAGCGTAGCGCTGGGGAGCCGGGAGCGTAGCGCTGGGGAGCCGGGGGCTAGCGCCGGTTACCTGCTGCCTGGCGGTGGGTGACTGGTCGGCGGCTGCGGGGCGTCTGGTTGCCATGGAGACACAGCTGGTAGCGTCTCGGGAGCGCGCACGTCGGGCTGCAGCAAGCGAAGGGAAAAGAGATGGCGGCCATCTTGGGGAAACTTTTATAAGTTGCTGAAACGCTGGAACGGTAAGTACAAACCAGCTAGAAAAGTCATTTACAGGGGGGCTTAGTAATGTATGCTTAATTAGGGGGACTGGGCAAAAAAAAAAATTCACTGCTTCCTCCAGACATCTCCTTTAACCTGCGAGCAGCATATCTACGCTATATGCAATTGGGCTCCTGATGACTACACCCCCTATGAGTCTCTCTGTGGTTTATTGCTCCAACTGTTTGTGGGACATTAGGGCGTCACTTTCCCGCATCGTTTGCAAGCATATCTAGGGGATACTGCCCTGTCAAAAAGATCTACAACGAGCGACATAGCTCCAATTTTTTGTGTCGCTTAAGAACCCCAGAGACATATATATTTTTTCTAATTGAGCAGGGGATACAAAACCCTGGTGAATCCACCCAATAGCCCTTCATAATACTATGCACAGCCTGACACTTATGCACCCATGTGCTTGTGTTATACAATACTGGGCTGACATAGTATACTCCCTCTATGGTATATATTAACCCTCTACCCTATATGCTCCCCTATTGTATGGTCAGTTTATCCTCGCTAAGCTGCATGCTTATATCACTGACCACACGATCTGCCTCTCGTGGGTAGCATTTTATGCTTCTTTTGGTGCATTCCTGAAATACTCACTTCCTGATGATCCGTGGCATTCACGGGAAAACGCGTTGAAGAATTTATTCTATAAAAGGGAACGAAACCCTAATTCACATCCAAAGTAAATACGAGAATCAATCCCATAAAGGGAACCAAACCCGAACTTGCATTTAGTGTAATAACAAATAGAACCCTTGTACATCTTTATTTGCTATTGATTTTGGTATAATTGTGGAATATTCTATGATGGATATTGTCTGCCCACCTTGCCCCTTATTGACTTTGGAGTTGGAGATTAATCTGCAGTCTCCCAGCTATATACTGACTAACCAGGAACTATTCTGTATTCAGTGCAGGATGTTGGCTACGGGGACAGAAGTTTCAGACACAAGATTGTAAAGTAATCTAACGTGGAAGCAGAGAATGAGAGCTAGAGGGGTTTCTGACTTATGACATTTACCGTCTATCTACAGGATGGGGGATAAATGTCTGATCGCTGGGGGTCCAACCACTGAGATACCCATCAATCCATAGACCTGCACACCTGAATGCTGCATATGAATGAAGTGTCAGTGCACATGCCCCATTCACTTCTAAGGGACAGGCTCAGATTGATGCGCTCGTCAATCTCCATCAGGGTCTGGCTGGCAAATTTTAGCTCGGGGTGCAAGCACACAACACTGTCCTATGAATAGCAGCCAACCCTAATGCCCAATGTCCACGGGCAAATTTGGAACCCGCGCAGGGCACCTGCGCGGACGATCTGCAATTTAGGCCGCCAATAAGGAGAAATGGGCATCTGCAGCTTTATTAAAGCATGCTGATTTGTTTTGCGGACCTTCTGGTTTGGAAAACAAATCGCAGCATGCTCCATTTCGCTGCAGTTCACGCACGGACGGCTTCCATTGACTTCAATGCAATTGAATTGCGGACAGGCCACAGGTTCCGTGGGAAAGCAGGAGATTTAAAAAGTCTCTACTACGCATGTGCGCCGGCCGGTGCTTCCACACACATCCTCTCTTAACACCCAGAAAGGCAAGCATGGTCCTCAGCCACAGGCAGGGTCAGATTCCACTGTAGGCTCCCACATGCGGAATCCGACCTGTCCATGGACATTAGGCCTAAGGTATGTTTACACATGGTAGATTTTACTGTGGATGTTTTGTAGCAAATCCGTGCCATTTAGTGCGAATTTTGGTGTGATACGCAGCAGATATCATCCCTTCAGTTGAAGAGGCGAAATTGCTGTGGATCCATACAGAAAGGTGCAGATTTGATGCGTATTTGTTGGTGAGGATTTGCTGCATATATATTTCCACAGTGGAAAATCCGCTACATGTGAATGCAGCCATAGCGTGGAAACACACTGTGTGGCTGGCCGCACCCAACCAAACCATGGCCACACAAATTACTGGCAAAGTTAGCAGCCATTGGCCACCACAGTTGGGCGTGGGTTAGTCCTGTGCAGCCAGCTCCAAAATTTCCTTCCACACTTAACTAGACATGAGCAAGCACGCTCGGATACAAGACACAACGATACAACACTAGACATCATGTTTGGCAACCCTTCATTGTCGATTGTATGACCTCAGTAGACAAACTGGTTGACCTTGTACAACTACTGTTGTTGGTTGACCGTGATTGAGACATTTATGTGTGGCGCGTATCCAACTTTTAAAATCTTTTCACAGTAAATCCGAAAACCAACCATCACCACCTCTTGTTCCAGACCTGATGGTGCTTGTTGGAGTTTGGGGAGTGATGGTGCGAGGAGAGCTATATCAACTGCAAAGGCCAAGTCAGTAAACTGTCAGCTATACAACGGCAACTACATTCGGGCCAATTGCTTGATCCATGACGTGGTTGAGCGCTAGGTTGAAAATGAATGGCGACAGCATACAGCCTTGCCGTCACGGTCACCTCTGTTGATGTTGAAGAAATCTATAGCTCCTGTAATGGTTTGAATGCAGCAACTATAGTTGGAGTGCAGTGCATAAAAAAATGCTAATGGGTTAATGAACTGGTTGGGTATGTCGTAGGAGTTGGTGATCTTCCATCAGGCGTTTGGTGGAGGAATTGCTGATGAGAAAGGAGGAAGGTAGGGTGTGGGACCAGCACCCCACCCCATAAAAGAACTGGAGTTGCTAAGTGAATGACAGAAGAATCAAGTCAAACGTAGTAACGGAATGACGAAGAGCATAGTGTTATGACAGTGATAGACCAGAGTCGCCAAATTACAATTTGTCGCTTGAGGTACGGCGCCCCCTTTATTGCTAACTCAGTAAAACAAGTTGGGATAAGCAATGTTTGAACACTATTGGAAAACAATCAATTAGCCCAGCTAATTTACACAAAGTATCAGAAAGTTGCAAAAATGTATTTTCCCAACAACTAAAGGAAGTTGTCCTTGAACTGTTTGAAAACTTTTTCTTATAGGGACGTCCCTGTGAAATGCACTCTGGGGTCATGTCTATGGCAGAATATGTGGGGGGCATCTTTGGGGCTGGTTGCACTCTTATATGACATTTTGCACTGAGCCCACCAGTGTGATATAAGAGCCTTATATGGACTGTATAGATTTAATTACTATGTAACCAAGATGGACTCTACAAAGTGCATTCCAGATGTTCCCCAACTCGGTCAGCTCTGCTACATCTGCCAGTGTGTAATAACCTGTGAAGGGTTAATTCCTGTACATTATACCCTCTCAGCAGTGATGAAAGCCTCCTGACATAACCTGCACCTGTCAGGCCGCCTGTTATTATCTGCGGAGTTGTTACAAGAGCATCTCTACATTGTGCCTCATACCGAGCTGCGTGGAGCTGCTGCATTCACAGGCTCCGCTGCAGGTTGTTATGTACCAGGTGCGAGAAGAAGCCCTCCGGCACTTTATATATCATTAAAGCCAGCATAGAAAACTGATCATACAAGCGCTCTGAAAGGAGCCGCACGTAATACAGAGCAGAAAGCCTCACAATGTGTTACGTGCGCCTACACGGCGTTACCTGCTATCCAGATAATGCCATAATGTACTGATGGACTTCACAGGGCTATAAAATTATTTTAACCCCTTCCCGCTGCTGCCCTTTTTTCCTATTTCCTCCCACTTTCCAAAAAAAACTTAGTTTTTTTTATTTTTCCTGCAACATGAGGGCTTTTTTTTGGTGGGACAACTTGTATTTTTCAGTGGTACCGTTTAACCAATTTAGGACTGTCGAACACATATAGACGTCCTGTGCTTGTGAAACTTGTATGGAGCAGGCTCAGGAGCCGAGACCGCACCATGCCTGGCAGCTATCAGCTGATTTTGACAGTAACTGCCATGATCAGAGTAAGGCCGGGCGCACACAGCCGTAAGTGGAATCTGCTTGCAGAGGCCTGCAGCTAATTCCAGCTGTGAGCCCGGCTGTGACCCTGACCGTAACCCTGTGTACGGTCATGAAATTGTACTGCACATGACTGCGTACTCACGCAGGCGGTCATGCACAGTACACCTATTTTTTGTTTATATTTCTAGTGCCAGGCTTAGCGATGACACCGATACCCGCAACCCATACACAATGTAATTGCGTATGGACTGCGGTTACATCCATGACCATATAGAACAATGGGCTTTTCCACGTGTGGATTAATCAATTCTGATACACTAATGTAAGCGGAACTGTGTCATTCTATGCATTTTATTGAACCGCAGATTACCGCAGATCAAACTCTCGTGGAATTCGCAATTCAATTCCGGTTGTTTGACATCGACCTAAGGGCTTAAACCGATAACCGTGATTGCACCACGATTTGCGGGCATGAAAATCACGCCTATAAAACATGAAAAATGAAGCCATTGATTCCAATGGTTTTGTTTCCAATAGCGTGATTCTCGCGTGATATTACAATGTGCGCAAAAAAATAGACCTTGCCCTATCTTTCTTGTACGTAGTTTTTATACGTGCGACAAAAGATAGGTCTGGCCCTATCTTACTGCTTCTGTTTCCGTTTAACTGGTAAAAATAAATGACTTTCGATTGGTTCATGAACAAATACGCTCTGTAGCGGTGAGCATATATGCGCATACACCCATCTGAAAAAGCTCTTAAGATGCTTTTACACGGAACGATATAGTTCGGATTCCCACGATCTAGGAAGAATCTGAACAATTATCGTTCAGTGTAAAGGCATGCCCCGAATGAATGACAAACGAGACGTGGTTCATTTTGTATGCAGAAAACTGAACAATGTATCGTTCCGTGCAAACACTTCTGAACTATTGCCTGCTTACTGGGAATTTAGGCGGGCGGGCCCGAACAATCTACGTGCGAGAAAAGAGATAGGTCTGCCCTGTCTTCCTGCTTTTTTTATTTAAACGATAAAAAAAAAAAAAAAAGTTTCTAGTTGCGGTGAGTGTATTTGCACCTGCGTTTGTCTGTTTAAGCCACGATACACATAGTACATACATTTCCCTTTAAATTGATCGCTGTGAAAATGGAAGGATTGTTCGCTATTTTCAAACCTTTGTCACCTGCGCCAGGAAAAACCATCCTGCTCCCCTCAGCATTTCGTCTGCTCTCTCATTATTTGCGGCCCAGAAATAAAGACATCTGCTCCTTGCTGTGAAAGTCGGGCTGTCCAGGCTGGAGCTGGAGATATGGATGTCGCCAGTAGGGGGCACTGTGCTACCACGGAAGAATCATACTGCGGCTGCTGCAGAACCAACGTTACCTCTGAGCCGTACTGAATTTAGTCTACATAACTAAATGACCCTGGAATTAACACGTCCGTACGCCGCGCACAGGTCGTTCTTCACGCCGGCCCTGTCAGATGTGCTCAAATCTGTGTGAGGGTGTATTTACACGGGTGTTTTCATTGAACGAGTTTTGCCAGATTTTTCTCTTGCAGTGATGCTGCGAGAAAGAAAAATTGCTGCATTTCACATTTTTGGGCAATATTGCCCATTATTTGTAATCGACCTGCAAAAAAGAGGCATTGCGCTTGTATACCCTGTGGGGAGAATGCAAGTGCGATGCAATTTATCTATAAAAGCGTGTTCACACGTCGTAATTAATGGGGCAGAAAAAATGCTTGTCAAAATACACCCCTGTGAACTTTGGATTATTGGGTGCGGATATGCGTCAAAGTATGCATCAAAATACCCGTCCAAACCTGGCGATACATATTAAGAGGCATACTTTAGGCCCACATCATGCAAAGCCAAATCTGGCGTGTAAAATGGAAAAAGATGGGACATTTTCTGCGTCGTGTATTTTAAATATCTGCTGGGAAACATGTCTGGACAGGGGCACAGTTTCCCAAAACAAATCAATGGCTGTGTATTGTAAGCATAGTGGCGAGTGTGTTTGTGCATGCGTTCATCCAGACAGAAGATTAGGGCCACAATGGGTATGTTTATAAACACGGGATAAACAGGGGGATCCATTTTGGGGTGCAAGTCTTCATTTATATATGTGCGCTGTACAAAAAAAACAGTTTTTAAAATTACATAATTGCTAAAAAAATGTAAATCGTATTTTTTCCTTCTGCTTTGCTTCAAATCATTCAAAAACTGTGGGGTCAAAATACGCAGTACACCCCTATATGAATTCGTTAAGGGGTCTAGTTTCCAAATTGGGGTAATTTGTGGGGCTCTTCTGTCGTTTTGGTTGCTCAAGAGCTCTCCAATGGGCAATGGGGCCTAAAACACCTTTAAGCAAAATGTCTGTTCTGTAAGTTACCGGCTGCTCCTTTCGTTTTGGGCCCCGTTGTGCATCCAGACATAAGATTAGCGCCACAATGGGTATGTTTCTGAACACACGACAAACGGGGATATCCATTTAGGGGCGTAAATCCTCATTTTCATGTGCACTATAGGAAAAATATGTCGTTAAAAAATATGAAATTTTATTTTTTCTCCTCTAAATTGCATTAATTCCTAAAAAAAGAAACTGTGGGGTCCAAATATTCATGACCTTCCTCAGTGAATATATATAAGCTTGGCTTGGTGCGGGAACCGCAGTAAAATGGAGCATGCCGCAATTTTTCATCCACAAGCGGAAACCGTAATTGATTTCCGCTTGTGTGCATGAAGAATCGTTTTTCCATAGCATACTATAGAGGGTTATTGCTGAGGAATCCGGAGGCGGACACCCACTCTCCATTCCTGCCCGCGTACATGAGGCCTTAGAGGTGGCTCAGCGCTCCCAGGTTTGCTGGCCAGGAGTTTGTATTTTACATTCCTTTGCCTCTTAGTATTTTAAAGGGGTTGTCTCGCGGCAAACCTCAAAATTTTACCTTACCCCATTCCCCCTGTCACCCCCCTGGCATAAAATAGCAAAGTAAATCGGTTTTTAAGCCGCTTGCTACTTACCGATCCGATGAAATAAGGACTTTAAAAAATCTTCTCCCAAGATGGCCGACGGTCCTTTCCCAGGGATGCACTGCAGTTTTCTCCCATGGTGCACCGCGGGTCTTCTCCCATGGTGCACCATGGGCTCTGTGCGTTCCATTGCCAATTCCAGCCTCCTGATTGGCTGGAATTGACACACGTGAGGGGCGGGGCGGAGCTACGCGATGACGCGTAGAAGGGGGCGGAGCCAGAATGCCGCTCGTGCCTGGACCGAGCAGAAGGGGAGAAGACCGCATAGCGCAAGCGCGTCTAAAAAAGCAAGAAGACATCAGAATTAGACGGATCCATGGTGACGGGGACGCCAGCAACGGAGCAGGTAAGTGAATAACTTCTGTATGGCTCATATTTAATGCACGATGTATATTACAAAGTGCATTAATATGGCCATACAGAAGTGTATAACCCCACTTGCTGCCGTGAGACAACCCCTTTAATTTAGTTCTATAAAAGTTAGATTTAAATGAGGGTCTTCAAATGGGGTTTTCTTGTCCTTTGGGCAATTTTGGTGTTAAACACTGGAGTAAAGAGGCGCCAGGAATAAAGAACAGCGCAAGAATGAGGATTGGTGACTTCGTACCCAATTACAGCGGAGTTGCTAGGGTCTTAAAAGATCAGAGGGATGAGCCCCAAGATATGACACCCCCACCCTCCCAAAAAATTATTTGATTCGTATACATATGTAATTATCATATAACATTGTTGTTGCTATGCCTGATCCACATATTACTGCCATAGTGCTACTTAACTAAATACGCTATACAAAGGGCAGTATCACCAATGATACCGCTATACAAGGCCTAAATAATCAGGGACACCCCATTTATGTGGCAAGTTCAGTACTCTGCCTCTGGCGGCGCCCCTTTCCAAATGCAGTATGATTATTACTACAGGGAGTATTATGGCTAATATTACAGGGGACAGTATGATTATTACTACAAGCGACATTATGATTAATACAGGGGACAGCGTGATTATTACTACAGGGGACATTATGGCTAATATTACAGGGGACAGTATGGATACTATTACAGAGGAAAGTATGATTAATATTACAGGGCACAGTGTGATTATTGCTATAACAGACAGTATAAATACTACAGAGTACAGTATAATTAGTGTTTCCCCCAAAATAAGACCCTGTCTTATATTAATTCTTACCCCAAAAAAGGCGCTAGGTCTTATTTTGGGGGGATGTCTTATTATACTTACCTAGCAGGTTTGGTCCAGGTCCCTCCCGCTGCTCTCTGGAGCTCTGACACTCTTCTTGCAGTCCTCGGCCACCCACAGAAGATCACTTCCTGGATACGGGATTTATAAATCCTGCCTCGAGGAAGCAATGGCTGTGATTGGTTTTTTGAGCGCTGCATTATTACTACTACAGGGGGTATTATGGCTAATATTACAGGGGACAATATGAATACTATTGCAGATGAAAGTATGATTGATTCTTCAGGGGATATTATGGCTATTTATCTTGTCTCTTTTTTTCTTGGAAATCAGTGAAGTAATGCTTTTTGTGGGTCGGTGGTGTGAAGACGGGGGCGCCATTTAGTTATTCATTTAAGGCTAGGGGCACTCCGCAAATAATACCACTACACCATGACCACTACCATTACGACTGGGTTCACACAGGGTGGATTTGCAGCTGAATTTCACTGCGGAATTTCACTGGGGTAAATCCGCCTGCGGCCGCTAATCCTGTCGAAAATCTTGTCCACACGGGGCGGACAATCCGTCGCGGCAAAGCCTGCATTAGCCGACACTGCAGCACGGATTCCCGGAACGCAGCATGTCATTTCCTTTTTTTTTCGTTGCGGCCTCGCTCCTCTCTATGGGAGAGCCGGCAGCAACGGAAAAGTATGCGGCGAAGCCGCTCCAAAGTCCACGGCTAAGTGGCGCGGGTTTTGAAGCTGCGCTTATCCTGCAGAAATCTTGCGGTTTTTTTCTGTGGCAAAACCGCAAGATTTCCGTGGTGAAGCCGTCCCGTGGGAACCCAACATATTACTACACAGTGACCAAAAATAGTCACTGAATAAGAATAACAGTCAGAAGACCAGTTATTATCAATATTATCATTATACAAGGCCCAAATAATACTACAACACTATGAGCTCATATTACCACCACAGTATTTGCTAAATGCCAAACTGTTACTGAATGAAAACTGCTATACAAAAGACCAATATTACCATATAGCGACCATATAGCGGTAGATATCCAGTCGACACAGGCCCTCTGCAGACTGTGTAAGTGATTACAGTACCGTTGTATTCAATGCTCACAGGTGACTCCCTCTCTGACTGGAGTCGTTTGCTTTTACCATCTTTTTCATCTGGACCAGACCGCCACAACAGTGTCTTCCAGTCATGACTTGTCTGCAAAAGGTTTGTAACAAAGACATCTTAGGCTCCTCACACACCTCAGCAACCTCCCCTCCTTTTCCTACACAAACTTTCCATGCTGCTGCTACCCTCAATTCTGTGCCTGGTGCTACCCAGTCTACTCCTATTACTGTATGCCCAGTAGTGTTCTTATTAAGTAATAGCGCCCCTAATAGGTAACAGTGCCCCCACAGTTCACGTAATAGATAACAGTGCATGCATTAGGTGATAGTGCCCCTAATGAGTAACAGTGCACCGATAGCGTGTGTTTTGGGTAATAGTGCCCTCATAGTTCTCCTAATAGGTAACAGCATCCCCATAGTGCATCTAATAGATAATAGTGTCCCATAGTGTGCCCAATAGGTAATAATGCCACTAATACATAACAGCACCCCCAATTGTGCCCAATAGGTAATAGTGTCACATAGTGTTCCTGATAGGTAATAATGCATCCATAGTACACCTAATAAAAAAAAATACTAGAAGTGGAAAGAAAGAACAAAGACAAAAAATTCTGAAGAAAAGTAGAGGAGTAAGAGACACCGATCACAAACTAAAATGTTTCTACACAAATGCACAGAGCATGGGAAACAAACCAGGAGAATTGGAGCTTCTAACACAGGAAGAGAAATAGGATGTCATAGGCATCACGGAAACATGGTGGGATGATACACATGATTGAAATACAAGGCTTGAAGGATACAACATATTTATAAGAAACAGACCTAATGAAAAGGCAGGAGATGTTGTATTGTGTGTTAGGAAAGCATATATCTCCACAGAGATTCAAGCTTTAGAGCATGGTAGCTCTGTAGAAACTGTTTGGGTAAGAATACAAGGAGAGAACAGAAAGGACGCCATTGTATGCATTTACTATAGGCCACCTGGACAAGCAGAAGATATGGATGAACTCTTTCTACATCAGATGGCCAAGCTCTCAAAAAAGTACGACATAGTGATCATGGGAGATTATAACTATCCAGACATTTGTTGGGAATTTCAGGCAAACGTAATGAGCCCAACAAATTCTTATTCTCTCTTGCTGACTCTATATTCCAAAAGGTAGGAATGAAGAGGGATCTTCTATCTTGAACCTAATTCTTACTAACAGGGAGGAAATGCTTGAGGAAGTACGAGTGGCTGGGACCTTAAAAGGCAGTGATCATGCTATCCTTGAATTTTGAATAACAAGGGAAGGAAGACCTGAGAGAACTCAGACTTCAAGGTGAAAGGCAGATTTTAATGGACTCAGAAAGAGAGTAGGAAGGATCCAATAACAGAAATGTCCAAGAAGGTTTGGAAATATTGTGAAATGAGATTGTCAAAGCACAATCGTTACCAGTCCCTATGTTACGTCCATGCACCACCAGGGCACCAAGCCTCAGCACGGACGCAAGACGGCATTCACACAAACACCATAAGCACACACAAAATGCATACTGAACACCAAGATAGGACTGCGAACTGGTCTCACGGGCAGACATAACATATCCCTACTCTAACAGGGCAACCACCACATGAAAACCTGCCTGCAAGCAGGCTGATCCCCCCGATAAGGATGACTCCGTGCTGGAGCCTAGGGACCTACTTATCCCTGGATGACAAATAATTTACAGCAGGACAGGACACAGCTCACACCAACTCACAGAACAGGACTGTTCACACATGATGTCTGGAAACCCGTAAGGTCACTACTCGTGTCTGCCACCCTCATGTGGTTCTGGGCTGCTGTAAGCATCATTCTGCTATTCTATGAATTTTTAAAAAGCGGGAGGAAAAGCAGAAAATGGAAAAAAAATACGGGCTGCGTTCTTAAGGCCACTGTCGTTTTTTATCGTGACGTTTGAACGTTTGAACGCGTTTGCCGCAATTAGCGCATCTCATCACCCATCACAACGATGGAGTGCACTAAAACCTGCTGTCCAAGAACAAAAGTAAATTCGTGGCAAAACTCCATAATCGAAATTGCAGCGTTTTGCCAAGCGAATGTGTTAAATACATGCTAAAAATGGTAGAAAATTTTGTTTAGCAAATGGAAAGTGGGTGGGGGGAATATCTAAAGAAGAATATAATGCGGTCTGCAGTAACTGTAGGGCAAGTGTCAGAAAAGATAAAGCTGATAATAAATTGAGGCTTGCAAGAGAAGCCAAAAGCAATAAAAAAAGGATTTTAGGGGGGTGTCAAAAGCAGAAGAAAAGTCAAAGATGCTATAGGATGTTTACAGGATGAAAATGGTGAATTGGTTATAAATGATGTTGAGAAGGCCGAACTTTTAAATTCCTATTTTGTATCTGTGTTCTCTCAGAAAGTAGATGTGACATCAACTGATCTTCCCTGTGCTATTGGGGGAATAAATAATGCAGGCTATCTATAAGCAAAGAGATGGTGAGGGAACATTTAACTAACTTAACGCCCATTTAGACTGGACGAATGTCGGGCAAACTATGCTGCTACACGGGAGCTAGTATTGCTGGTTCATAGCGGGGAGGCTGGAGGAGATTTCTCTCCTCACACTCCCCCGCCCCTCTCCATTAACTTAACATAGCGGTCATTCAGTGCTGAACATCTGCTATTTAAACTGAGCGATCAGCTCATTGTCCATTGTTTATTCTGAATAAATGATCGACAATGAGCTGATAGCTGATCACTGAGTGAAAATAGCAGCCATTTAGTACTGAACGGACAGTATGTTAAGTCAATGAAGATGGGCGGGGGAGTGTGAGGAGAGAAATCTCCTGCAACCTCCCTGCACCCCTGCTGGCCGCTCTGTGAGCCAGCCAGCGATACTAGCTCCCGTGCAAGTATCGGGCATCGTTTGTCCAACACTCGTCCCGTCTAAATAGACCCTTCTATGAATTCAAGTCTCCAGGGCCAGATTTATTACATCCTAGGATAGTGTAAGACAGCGTTTCCCAACCTTTTCAGCCTTGGGGCACCCCTGGGAAAAAATTTTTATGGCACCCCTACCAAAAGGGGTGTGGTTAGGGGTGTGACTATGGCGTGGTCAGGGGCATGGCTAGGGTGTGGCTTATTACTACATATGATTTTTACCTCCATTGTTATAAAAAGAACAGGGCTGTTTAAAAAAAAAAAAAAAACACAGGGGGGAACGCTGGAGCGCTGGGTGGGCTATTGATATAAATTATATTTAAAATTAACATGTTGTAGAATTAAATCCCGCACCACATCTTAATATCCACATGGGTTTTGTACAGAATATTTTCACACCGTGTGGATGATTTTCAAAATCTCATCCACTTCGCTGCTACAGCTACTATAAATTCCACAACTAATCCGCCCTGTGTAGTAATAGTATGTCGTCCCTCCCCCCTTCCCCCCATGTTGGTGGCCCCAGTAGTAATGGTGACCCCCACAGTAGCCTTAGTAGTAATTGTGGCTCCGGCAGTAATAAGTGATCATTATTGCGGCCCCTGCAGTAATAGGTGACCAGCATTGCGGCCGCTACAGTAATAGGTGACCATTATCGTGGCCCCAGTAGTAATAGCGGCCCCCTATTCTGGCCCTGGCAGTAATAGCGGCCTCCTATTGTGGCCCGGCAGTAACACCACCCCCAATTGCCGTCCCGAAAGTAATAGGGACCCCCTATTGTGGCCCCAGCAGTAATAGTGACCCTCTATTGCGGCCCCGGCAGTAATAGCGGCCCCCTATTGCGGCCCGGCAGTAATAGGTGACCCTAGTTGTAATATTGACCCCTATTGCGACCACAGCAGTAATAGCGACCCCTATTGCGGCCCCGACAGTAATAGCGACCCCTATTGTGGCCCCAGTAGTACTATTAACCCTGCAGTAGCCCCAGCAAAAACATTAACCACCCCCCAGTAACAACATTAACCACCCCCCAATAATAACATTAACCCCCTAACTCATATACTTACCTCCTCCTTGCAGTCCCGTGCTTACTGTGTCCTCGCCGCTGACTCTAATGTCATGCGTCCCGGCTGCTGGCTCTGTCAGACAGGCATCACGCCCGCCGACTCTACTGCCATGCGTCACTGGCGCATGCTCTGTTAGGCAGGTGTCCCGCCTGCCGCTCTACTGTCATGCGTCCCCGGCGCCGGCTCTGTGATACCTCCGGCTCTCTGGATTAAAAATGCCCCCAGCCAATCAAAAATTGAGCCTGACTTCTATACCGGTCTTCGGACAAATTATTAAACCGCATATATGCAAGTACTTGGATGAGAATGGAGTAATTAACCCGAGCCAGCATGGGTTTGTAACAAACAAGTCATGCCAGACGAATCTAATTTCCTTCTATGACAGAATCACTGACTGGGTTGATCAGGAAATGTGGTAGCTATAGAATATCTTGACTTTAGTAAATTATTTAACAAAGTATCTCTTACCATACTTATTGAAAGAATGACCAAATATGGGATTGACAAGGCAACTGTTAGGTGGGTTCACAACTGGCTGAGTGATCGTACTCAAATAGTGGTCATAAATGGCTGCACATCCAAGTGGAAGAATGTATCAAGTGGGGTACCACAAGGCTCTGTCCTGGGCCCAGTGTTGGTCAACTCTGTTATAAATGATCTGGAGGAGGGAATTAAGATGACACAAAGCTAGGAGGGGTGGTTAAGGTTTTAAATGCTGCTTACTATGCCACCGGGATGGGAGAAAAAGTGGTAACATCAGCATCTTGCTTTGTCTACGTTGTTTCTGTACAAAATATGCAGAAAAACACAGGCAAAAGCTCACAAAAATGCTGCTTTTAATGCTGTAAAACACTACGTTGAAAAGCGCAATGTTTTTACAAATGCTTGTGTTGGGAGTGGCCTAACACTAGAAAAATTGAAGAAAACTTGAACATGTTGAGGAATAGAAAACATACAGTATAGATAGAATGGGCAGCTTTTGATCCCAAAATACACACAAGAATATCATCATTCACTGACAGCAAGCAGGGATCTTGAACACATCGAAGAAATGAAAACACAATGTATAGAGTGGATACAACTTTAGAGTTTCAACCTCTGAATATAACCAAGAAGGGATTCACTGACAGCAAGCAGGGATTTTGAACATGTTGAAATACAGAGTATAGTGTGGATTTAACTGTAGAAAACTCTCCACTGTGGGAAGTATTAGATCTGTCCAGGATTTCATCCTATAAATAGAATCGAGAAGGCTGCCATTCACTGACATCAATCAGTGATCTTAAATAGGGAAGAATTGAAGAAAACATGAACATGTTGAACAGCAGACAACATAATGTATGGAATAGATACCCATGTACATTTTTTGAGCCTTTGAATAAAAACAATGTCCCAATTCACTGACAGCGAGCAGGGATGGTGAACATGTTGAGGAACTGAAACACAAAGTATATGGTGGCAATCTTGTCGTGCGCTGACAGCAAGCAGTGATCTTGACAATGGCAAGAAATAGAAGCACAAATGTCAGGGAGGTAATCAGGGGTAATCAGTGCTGTGTCAGACACATATTAATGGCTCCTTGGCTTACAGCTTTTCTGGAGGCTGTGCGGACCCCGCCAGACACCTGGCATTGAGGACCCGGCCAGGATTCACTTCCCAGAATGCTCAGTGCTGTCGCATTTGTCCGTGATTGATGCATCTTTTAGAGCGGCGGCACAACAATGTGTCATTTGGAGATGTTTCTCGTTAGTCCACTCCGTCACGTAAAGTGCAGAGCGCGGCAGGGGTGCATTTATTTCCTGCCGCCATGTCATTGAAACAAGCGACCGAACGGCACGGACAGCGAAATTACACAGCAGTCCAGGAAAGCGAAGCGTGACGCAGTCCCGGGGACTGCTCTCGGCAGCTCTAGCCGGCCGCTGTGTGACAGAATGAACTACAACAACTGTAGGCCTCATTTATCAAAACGATTTACCAGTAAGACCGTCCTTGTTGCCCATAGCAACCAATCACAGCACTGCTTTCATCTTACCTTAGCAGTATAAGGAATGAGAGCTGCAATGTGATTGGTTGCTACAGGCATAAAGGGCGGTCTTACAGAGAGACAGTTTAATTAAATGAGGCCCAGTATGTATACACCGCCATATAGAGGAGCATCCAGGACATAAACCCTGAAGGATCCCCATCCTCACATGTCTACAGCTGTCCATAATTGTGTGTAAAAGGACCTTAATACAGGATGTACCTCAAGATCAGTACAGGATAAGTAATGTATGTACACAGTGATTCCACCAGCAGCAGAACAGTGAGTGCAGCTCTGGAGTATAGTACAGGATGTAACTCGGGAGCAGTACAGGATAAGTAATGTATGTACACAGTGACTCCACCAGCAGAATAGTGAGTGCAGCTCTGGGGTATATTACAGGATGTAACTCAGGATCAGTACAGGATAAGTAATGTTTGTACACAGTGACTCCACCAGCAGAATAGTGAGTGCAGCTCCGGAGTATAATACAGGATGTAACTCAGGATCAGTACAGGATAAGTAATGTATGTACACAGTGACTCCACCAGCAGAATAGTGAGTGCAGCTCCCGAGTATAATACAGGATGTAACTCGGGATCAGTACAGAATAAGTAATGTATGTACACAGTGACTCCACCAGCAGAAAAGTGAGTGCAGCTCTGGAGTATAATACAGAATGTAACTCGGGATCAGTACAGGATAAGTAATGTATGTACACAGTGATTCCACCAGCAGCAGAACAGTGAGTGCAGCTCTGGAGTATAATACAGAATGTAACTCAGGATCAGTACAGGATAAGTAATGTTTGTACACAGTGACTCCACCAGCAGAATAGTGAGTGCAGCTCCGGAGTATAATACAGGATGTAACTCAGGATCAGTACAAAATAAGTAATGTATGTACACAGTGACTCCACCAGCAGAAAAGTGAGTGCAGCTCTGGAGTATAATACAGGATGTAACTCAGGATCAGTACAGGATAAGTAATGTATGTACACAGTGACTCCACCAGCAGAATAGTGAGTGCGGCTCTGGAGTATAATACAGGATGTAACTCCGGATCAGTATAGGATAAGTCATGTATGTACACAGTGACTCCACCAGCAGAATAGTGAGTGCAGCTCTGAAGTATAATACAGGATGGACCTCAGGATTAGTACAGGATAAGTAATGTATATACCCAGTGCTTGTGTAGTTTACATCTATACTATAACATGGTGGATGTATCGTTTGACCATTGAGTAGATGTGTAAGCAGTTTGGTGCTGTTCTTCGGAGTGAGTACTCATATTCTTTGGGGGCAATGATCATATTGTCTTACACACCTCTGTAATTCTCTGACCTCTTTGTATGTTGACAACAAAGAAAAAAAATGCGCAACTCGCAGTATTTCTATATCTTCTCCCGCACTTGTGGCCTCGCCAAGGAGTAGCGCTATAAATTAAGGCTTATGAGACATAATTGAGTCCTCTGGGAGAGAAGCTGCAGCTGCGCTTTATATTATAGGATCATCTAAGGGAAAACACAGAGTGAGCAGATAGCGGGTTATTTATAGTGAATGTATATGGTAAATACCGCTGTCCTCGGCACTGTATGAAGCCGCAGAAATCATCAGCCTCTAGATTACGATGATGAATGTATTAGCGAAAATATTTATAATTTATGCCGATGGAAAACGTACAGCGCCGGCTCGTACTGTATTATTTCTTAGTAATCATCCTAAATGCAAACGTCTATGATTTATGCTCTTAGTAATTCGGTATGCTGCCACCTGCTGGTAATTTGTAGGCACTGCACTTCAGACTTTTCTCATGGACTTTATATTTTTATGATTCTTTACAGCAAAATACGTACCTAGAGAGATCACCAAAGGAGTCCTAGATCTTCGAAAGGGTTCCGACACAGGACATACCATTTTTACACCACAGTAGAGTCACCCTTTAATTCTGCCTAATTAAAGGGGTCTTATACTTCCATAAAAAGCAGCATTTTGGAGCAGGAGCAACTTTAGGCCACAGTCAGACGAGCGATTTTCTTTTTGCGCGTCAATGTGCGCAAAAAAAAATCATGTCTATTAGAATCATTGGTTTCCTATGCAGTGTTCACATGTCCATTTTTTACAGGCACAAAATACTTGCACCTGCAAAAGATAGGACATTCGTGTGCCGGTAAGGTCCGTGCTGCGCGTAACATCGTGTGATGTTACAGGGAATCCCCTCATCATTGAACACTGTGACAGCACTGTTACAGTGTTCAGTGATGAGGGGACTGCAGCGGGGACAAAAGAATCCCCTGCCACAGCTGTCATAGCTGTGGCAGAGGATCGCAATGTTCTCCTATTGCTTTCAATGGGGCCGGCGCTGCTGCCGCCCCATTGAAAGCTATGGAATGCAGGCAACCCCACAGTGATTTTTGGGGAAGGGCTTGAAATATAAGCCCTAGCTGAATGTAAAAATAAAAAAAAAACTAATACATCACCTAGCAGCGCTGTCGGGGCTCCGGCGCATCTTCTCTCTGGCTCCCCGGAAGTGTTCTTCAGCATTTTCTTCTGGCCGGGGATTTAAAAATCCTGCCTTCTGGAAGTGCTGCCTCTGATTGGCTGAGCGCTGTGGCCAATCAGAGGCAGTGCTCAGCCATTCATTAAAAGGGTATTAAAAGTAAAAAAAACCCCCAAAATTATATATATATAATAACAAAATCAAAACAAGCAAAATCCACAAAGCATATTTGGTATCTCTGTGTCTTTAATAATTTGATCTATCAAAGTAAGGATGTCTGCACACAAACAGGTCGAATTCCGCACGTGGGAGCCTGCAGTAGAATCCTGACAGCAGCCGGCATCCACGCTTGCCTGTCTTTTTCTTCTTTTCTCTGTACTGCGGATGGTTGCAGCGAGCCGTCGTCAGACGTGCAGTCCAGTTCTTTAAAAATGTTTATCTTTCCCGCACTATCGCTAGTCGATGATGCGGAATCCGCGAGCTGTTCGCGATGTCAATTACAGATGGGCTGCAGGGCGGATAGCTTCTATTGACTTCAATGGAAGATGTCCGTGCGGACACTGCACGAAAATAGAGCATGCTGCGATTTTTCTTTCGCTAGCGGACACCGCAATTGATTTCCATGAGTGTGCTATGGACAGCATTTGCTGTGGATCCGCGACCACGGATTCCGCAATGCAAATCTGTTTGTGTTCAGATGGCCTAACACGTTATTTATCCCGCACGGAGAACGTTGTTACAAAAAAAATACGCAACAGTAGAATTGAGTTTTTATGGTTACCCCGTCTGCAAGAAAAAACTTAAATGACCAATAAAAAAGTTCTATGTACCCCAAAATGCCCAAAACAGAAATAACAGAACGTCTTGCAAAAAGCGAACCCTCACACAACTATATCGATGGAAAAATAAAAAAAATTATGGCTGCCAGAATATGACGGCAGAAAATAATTGTATTTTTTTACAAAGATATTATAATTAAAAAAACAAAACAAAACTATAAATTTGATATCATCATGATCGTACTGAACCACACAATAAAGTTCCCATGTTATTTTTGCGGCAGTGTGTATGCCATAAATAGAAGACTCCCCCCAAAAAAATGGCAGAATTGCATTTTTTTTTCATTTCATCGCACTTAGAAATTTTTTTAGTACATTATATGGTACATTAGATAATATCAGTAAAAAATACAACTCATCCTGCAAAAATCAACAAGACAGCTACGTCTATAGAATAATAGGAGTTATGATTTCTTTTAAACTGAAGAGGAGAAATCAAAAATGAAAGAAAGAAATAAAAAGGCTGGGTTTACACAGGGCGGATTAGCCGCAGAAATTCCGTCCGGAATTCCGCTGCGGCAAATTCGCCTGCGGACGCTAATCCCGGGGTAAGCCAGCCATGTGGACAAGATTTGTCAATCTGCAGTGCGGATTTCCCATCAATTTTTTTATTTTTTACGTTTTGGCCACTCTTTCCTTTATGGGAGAGCCGGCCGCAATGGAAAAGCATGTGGCCAAACCGCTCCAAAACCTGTTGCTAAGTGCCGCGAGTTTTGAAGCTGCACTTTCCTGGTGGGAATCTCGCAGTTTTTCGCTGTGGCCAAACCGTGAGATTTCCAGCGGGATTCCGCCCTGTGGGAACCCAGCCTAAGAGGTAAAATCAATACTTAAAATTGGAAGTTGGCTCTTATTTTGCATCCTTATGACTGTACAGATGAGCCAATTTGCAATAATTCGCCCATGATCTGCACTGCAGAGGTAGATTTTTTTATTTGAAGGGCATTTGTGCTCAAAAATTTGAAATTGCTGCATACAGAGCAATCAGAACAGCAACCGCAAAAGAGAACACAATGATAACGTAACAGCAACAACATAACGCCCCATGCACTGACCTGTGCTCCCCACCCATACACATCACCATCATCTGGGTGAAGAACAACTGCAATGCTGCTGCATTTTATTTTGGGGGCTTTAATAAAACCTTCTACATCATTTTATGTGTGTGCCAGCCTGTGCTCCCTTTTATACTACAATGAGCCATAGTGCCCCAATAGTCAAATATGCTATAGCATGATAACAGGATGAAAATGGTGAATTGGTTAAAAATGATGTTGAGAAGACTGAACTTTTAAATTCCTATTTTGTATCTGTTTTCTTTCAGAAAGTAAATGTAACATCAGCTGATCTTCCCAGTGCTATTGAGGGAATAAAATAATCCAGGCTATCTATAAGCAGAGAGATGGTGAGAGAACCTTTAGCTAATTTACATAAATTCAAGCCTCTAGGTCCAGATGAATTACTAAAATAGTGAAGGAGATAGTAGAGGTAATTGCTGAACCACTTGCTGTAATCTTTGAAAAATGGAAAATGAAGAAGGTAAAATGTTGTCCATATCTTGAAAAAAGGGAAGAAGGTGGACTCAGGAAACTACAGGCCTGTGAGCATGACTATACTGGGAAAGATCTTATTAAACAGCGTGTATGGAAGTACTTGGATGAGAATGCAGTAATTAACAAGTCATGCCAGACAAATCTAATTTTCTAGTTCAACATTTTTATAAATGATCTTGAGGAGGGAATTGAGGGGAAACTGATCAAGTTTGCTGATGACATAAAGGAAGGAGGGGATGAAACTGAAAGTGAGGAGACACAGGTTAAATATTAGACAGTGAGGGTGATCAAGGAGTGGAACAGGTTGCCACGGGAGGTGGTAAGTTTTCCTTTAATAGAAGTCTTCAAATAGAGGCTGGGCAGACATCTGTCTGGGATGATTTAGTGATCCTGCATTGAGCAGAGGGTTGGACCCGATAACCTTGGAGGTTCCTTCCAACTCCACCATTCTATGATTTTACAAATCTATAATTCTACCACAGACCACTGGTGCCCTCATTGTGCTAATTTGCAGCGGCAGACTATTCAGAAGTTTCATTTAGAGGCCGCATAACTACCAGCCATAGTTGCCACTGCAGAGGCAAATCATAGTGCCCCCATAAAAGGCAGCCATAGTTCTTTGAGAGAGCCCCAGATACTAGGCACAGTGTCCTCATAAGTGTCAGCCATAGTTCTCTCAGTGTGCCCCCATAATTACTAAGACAGTGCCCCCATAAAAGGCAGCAATAGTTCTCCTAGCGGGGCCCCACAAATATAAGCCATAGTGTCCCCAGAAGTGCCAGCCATAGTTCTCACAGAGGACAGCCAGAAATACATGCCACAGTGTCCCCATAAGAGGTAATCTTAGTTCTCTCAGAGAGCCCTAAATACTAGTGACAATGACCCCATAAGTGCTAGCCATAGTTCTCTCAGAGAGCCTCAAAACGTACTAGGCACAATGCTACCATAAGAGGCCACGATGGTTCTCCCAGAGGGCCCCAACAAATACTAGCCATTGTACCCCCATAGGAGGCCGCAATAGTTCTTCCAGAGGAGCCCACAAATGCAAGCCATAGTTCCCCCATAAGTGCCACCCATAGTTCTCCCAGTGGGTCCCGAGAAATACATGCCACAGTGTCCCCATAAGAGGTAGTCATAGTTCTCTCAGAGAGCCCTAAATACTAGTGACAGTGCCCCCATAAGTGCTAGCCATAGTTCTCTCAGAGAGCCCCCATATGTTCTAGGCACAATGCCACCATAAGAGGCAGCCATGGTTCTCCCAGAGGGCCCCCACAAATACAAGCCACAGTATTCCCAAAAGAGGCAGCCATAGTTCTCCCAGAAAGCACCCATAAGTACTAGGCACAGTGCCCCCATAAGAGGCAGCCATATTTCTCCCACAGTGCCCCCATAAGTACTAGTCACAGTGTCCCAATAAGAGGCAGCCATAGTTATCCCAAAGAGCATCCATAAGTACTAGACACAGTGTCTCCATAAGAGGCAGCCATAGTTCTCTCGGAGAGGCCTTATAAATACTAGCCATAGTGCTCCCATAAGAGGCTGTGATAGTTCTCCCAGAGGGCCCCCAGAAATACAAGCCACAGTGGCCTAAAGCAGCAGCCATAGTTCTCCCAGAGAGCCCCAAATATCAGTCACAGTGCCCCCATAAGTGCCAGCCATAGTTCTTCCAAATAGCATCCATAAGTAGTAGGCACAGTGTCCCCATAAGGGCAGCCATAGTAGTGTCCTAGAGATACCCCATAAGAGGAAGCCACAGTTCTCCAAAAGAGCCCCCATAAGTACTAGGCACAGCAACCCCATAAGAGGGACCCATAGTTGTCCCAGAGTGCCATCATAAGTACCAGGCACAGTTTTCCCCTAAGAGGCAGCTATATTTCTCCAAGAGTGCAGCATAGGTACTAAGCACAGTGTTGCTATAAGAGGTAGCCATAGTTCTCCTAGAGAGCTCCCATAAGAGGCAGCCATAGTTCTCCCAGACAGCCCCCATAAGTACTAGCTACAGTGTTTCTATAAGGGGGAGCCATAGTTTTCCCAGAGTGCTCAATATGTACTAGGTAGAGATGAGCGAACCTACTCGGCCACGCCCCTTTTTCGCCCGAGCGCCGCGATTTTCGAGTACTTCCATACTCGGGTGAAAAGATTCGGGGGGCGCCGTGGGTGAGTGGGGGGTTGCAGCGGGGAGTGGGGGGGGGGGGGGGAGAGGGAGAGAGGGCTCCCGCCTGTTCCCCGCTGCTACCCCCCGCTCCGCCACACCTCCCCCCGCCTCCCGGCGCCCCCCGAATTTTTTCACCCGAGTACGGAAGTACTCGAAAATCGCGGTGCTCGATTGAGTAATTACTTGAAACGAGTATATTCGCTCATCTCTAGTACTAGGCAAAGTGCCCCTATAAGAAACAGCCATATTTCTCCTAGAGAGCCCAATAAGTACTATCCACAGTGCCCCCATAAGTGCCAGTCATAGTTCTCCTAGAATGCCCAATAAGTACTAGCCACAGTGCCCACATATGTGCCAGCCATATTTCTCCCAGAGTGCTCAATAAGTACTAGGCACAGTGCCCCCATAAGAAGCATCCATAGTTCTCCCAGACAGCCCCCATAAGTACTAGCCACAGTGTTTCCAAAAGAGGGAGCCATAGTTCTCCCAGAGTGTCCAATAAGTACTGTCCACAGTGCCCCCATAAGTGCCTGTCATAGTTCTCCTAGAATGCCCAATAAGTACTAGTCACAATGCCCACATATGTGCCAGCCATTTTTCTCCCAGAGTGCTCAATAAGTACTAGGCACAGTGCCCCCATAAGAGGCATCCATAGTTCTCCCAGACAGTCCCCATAAGTACTAGCTACAGTGTTTCCAAAAAAGGGAGCCATAGTTCTCCCAGAGTGTCCAATAAGTACTAGCCACAGTGCCCCCATAAGTGCCTGTCATAGTTCTCCCAGAGAGCCCCAATAAGTACTAGCTACAGTGCCCACATATGTGCCAGCCATATTTCTCGCAGAGTGCCCAATAAGTAGTAGGCACGGTGCCCCCATAAGAGGTAGCCATAGTTCTCCCAGAAAGTCCCCATAAGTGGCAGTCACAGTGTGTCAGATTATCACAAGTGTATCGGAGATGATAGTTCTCATAAAGTTTGCGTCTCCGCAGGAAACTCGGTGGCGATGTCACTTGGAATAAACGCAACAACTCTTCAGCTAATGATGCTGAAGAGTCGCCACAGGATGGACAGCTCGCCAACGGAGGGGAAGGGGATGGCGGCATGAACCTGCTAATTATCCGCAGATTGTGCCAGTATTATCTTGGCTGTAATAGAGAATGAGGAGCCTCCTGGTTTTGTAAACACTTCATCGTCTTAAACGCGGCTCCGAGCAGCCATAGATAACACACAAGTAACCGCTGCACCGTGATAATCACCTCAAATTATATGCTTGTTTTTTTTCACATGCTGCCAAGAATAAACGGACAGCTTCCAGACTCCTCATTACACACTGTGCATCTGGTAATCCAGAAAGTCTGATAATCTGAAAACCTGACAGCTGATTTTGCGCTAATATTTTGTATGGGGGTTATGCTTATTGAAGGTTCCATCCGACAATCCAGAGAATTTGATATTCCAGCGCTCATCAGCTCCCATTGATTCCGTATTAGTGGGGTTGTATGGAGAAGGATTGATATATCATTGCAATGGGAAAAATTAACTGAAATATCGCTGCCAGCAGCCATTTTTATAAATATGCTATATAGTGGAGGGGCACAGGTGCAAGTTGCTGTTGAATGGCCACCCATATACCTGCCATATATTGGGGGCTACTTAGTATTATACTTGCACATAGATAAGGCATACACAGGGCGCTGAACCAACTGATACGTGTAGTGCACCATGCAGGCTTACAACCTACTAATAAATCCACATATGACCCAGCCTAAACGGTTGCCATACACCTCCAAATGAGGAAAAAAATGTAATAAATTCTTAGAAAAAATAAAAAGCTAATAAAAGTTTAAAAACCATTTTCCCATATTTATATTTTAAAAAATCCAAACAAGAGAAACATGTTTGGTATTGCTGCATCTGTAAAGGTCTGATTTAACAAAGTAACACATTATTTATCACACATGGTGAACGTCATCAGGAAAAAAAAACGCAACCCCAGAACTGGTCCCCACATAAAAAGTGATCAAAAAAATCATATGTATTCCAAGATGGTACAAATAGAAACTACAGTACATCCCCGAAAAAAGGAGCCCTCACACAACTATGTTGATAGAAAAATCAAAAGTTATGGTGGTCAGAAGATGGCGGCAGAAAATAACTTATATTTTTCCAAATATATATATATTTTTTAAAGTAGTGCAGCAAAAAAGTATAAATAAACTTGTAGTGACCGTCAGAAAAAAGTTATGTCCTTTTCGCCACAGCATGTACGTTGTAAAAACAATCCCTACATAGATGGTGGAATTTTTTTTTTCATTTCACTCCACTTAGAAATATTTAAGTTTTTCAGTACATTATCTAGTACATTAAATAGCATCACTGAAAAATACAACTCTGCCCACAAAAAACAACCAGCCCTCTGACAGCTACATCGATGAAAAAATAAAAACGATTTGATTTTTTTAAAGTGGGGAGGAAAAAAAACAAAAAGGACAAAAAAAAGGGCAGCGTCCTTATGGGCTTAAAGGGGTTGTAACAGAATAGGCTTTTATCACCTATCCATAGACCCCCACGATCCCAAGAAGAGCAGTGTTTACCCCTCTTCTCATTACTGCAGGGCCGTTGCATCCCCCAGAGTGACGTCACATTGAATGCGTGATGCCACTCTATTCCTCTTCAATGAGGCTGACAGAAGTAACGCAGTACAAGTGCCGCCTGCTAAATAATATCCTTTTTCCTTAGACATCATGACAGCATACGCTGGAGGTTGCTCAACTGCTGACCTGAAGGGACAGGAAAAAGCAAAGCATAAAAGGAACCTCCCCTCCACCAACACCAGTGATTTTCTGTCCCTCCAGGACAGCAGCGGCAGAGCTCCAGTGATGCTGTTCCATGCCAGAGGTTCCAGGACTTACCGGGTGCGGCGGCATCTCTTCTGGCAGCCCCAGTTACCCCAGTGGGAAGGACCTCACCTGGGTGCTAACCGGGAACTGCGTGGGTCTGGGTCCAAGTACAAACTTTCCGGTTCCACCGCGGCCCTCATCCAGGCAGCCACTACCTCTGGGTCTCTCGACTGAGCAGTGACGTCAGACACTCTGCAAGGAGGCGTGGCCTCGGAGGGAGCGCACGGAGGGGCCTGGCCCCAGATTTAAAAAGTTTAAAGCTCCCTGCACCAGGAGAAGACGGCTGGTGCTTTCTACACGCTGGGGATTGATCCTAAGGACAGGAATTGATCTCACAAGCGCAGGCTGTCGGCCAGAGAGGACCCAGAGAATCTCCAAACTGTAAGTGGTCCTGTGGGCAAACCTACAGACACCTGCACTACACTTCCTTACTAACAGTTCTCCCTTGTCATTTCAGGACAGGGATGCTCAAAAACCTAGGGGAGCTAGGAGCAAAAGTAAAAAGTGTCCAGTATGCTTAGCAAAACTTGACGACTCCTACGCTAAAACATTATGCGCTTCCTGTTCAGCAAAAATTCTGCAGGAAGAAAAATCCCTTATGTCTGAAATTTGGTCGGTCGACCGGGAAGAAGTACAGTCCTCCCTCTTGGACCTCCAATCAGGACCCTCGGGGGTTACAAGAAGGTAGGCTCCTGCAGTGTCAGAGTCCGACTCTGACATGGCGGAAAAATTTGAGTTTGAAGATCTTGGGGAAGTGTCGCAGGGGGAGAAAAAAATGATTTTTCCGCCACTAACATGGATCAACTACTAAAAGCAGTTCACAGAACCATGCAAGTGGAGGAAGAAGAAGATCAGCAACCCCGCACAGTGCAAGATGACATGTTTGCGGGTTTGCTTCCACAACGGAAATCTACATTTCCCGTAAACGCCACACTAAATCTATTGATCCTGAATAAGTGGAGTTGTGTGGATCAAGTTCCGCTAATTTCTAAAGAATTTAAGGAGTGTCTTTTATTTGCGGACGATGAGGTGGCTATCTTTGAGGAGACGCCAAAAGTGGACATAGCTATCTCCATGGTGTCTAATAAATCTGGGCTACCATTTGAGGATACGTCCCACTTAAAGAACTCTATGGACAACAAAGTGGACATGACCATTCGTAAGGCTTGGTCCACGTCCAGTTTTATCATAAAGTCTAATATCGCGGCTACTTCGGTGGCTCGCTCCATGGCGGTCGGGCTGGATTAGCTTGCATCCTTAATTGACCAGAAAGCTTCCAGAGAAGAGAATGGGGGCGGCATCCCTCTGCTCCAGATGGCAACGGGATTTCTGGCGGATGCTTCTATGGAGACGGTCCGCTTCGGAGCCCATATGGCAGCCCTATTCAATATGGCGAGAAGGGCAGTTTGGGTAAAGGAGTGGTAGGGAGACATAACCTCCAAAAACAAGTTGTGTACCCTACCCTTTCGGGGCTCACGCATCTTTGACCAGACCTGGACCGCCTGCCTGAAAAGGCAGCAGACAAAAAACAGGGACTGCCAGCCATCAGACCGCCCAAAAGACCCTACACTCCATGTCCCTCGTCTACAACCTAGGTTGGGAAAGGAAAGACCGGAAGGTGGTCTTATCCGAAGGAAGGGGTAAGACTCTTACCGTTGTCCCTCAGCCCGCATCATCGTGCCCGGTGGGCGGAAGATTAGCTCATTTTTCTGCTAGTTGGCAAAACATAACCACTAATGAATGGGTTTTACACCTTGTGGCGGAAGAGTACAAGATTGAACTAGAATATAGCCCCCCTGATAGATTTATTTTAACCTCGGTACAGTCTCCAGCCCTAGACCTGCTCTACTGAAGGGTGTACAGAACCTGCTAGATCTCAGCATGGTTATCCCAGTCCCCAAAAGGGAATGGGGGAAAGGGTTTTATTCACTTTTTTTCCTGGTTCCCAAACGAGATGGCTCCCTCCGCACAATAATTAATCTCAAGGAATTGAACAAATTTATTGAGTATAGAAAATTTAAAATGGAGACTATCAGAACCGCAACCCCCCTGATTGCTAGGGATAATGTAATGGCTATGATTGACTTAAAGGATGCTTATTTTCACATCCCCATTTACGTCAACTCGCAAAGGTTCCTGAGATTTGCGCTGAGAGTGGAAGGGGAAATCCATCACTTCTAGTTTATCTGTCACCCATCTCAGCCCCACGATCTTTTCCAAAGTGGTGATCGAAATGGTAACTTTTTTGCGCAATCGCGGGATTATTATCGTCCCTTATCTGGATGATTTCCTGCTGGTGGCGGACACCCCGACTATTCTGAGATCACATTTGGGTTCCACGCTTCAGCTTTTTAAGAACCTGGGTTGGATCATTAATTATCTGAAATCCAAAATGGAACCGGAAACCCAGAAAAAATTCCTGGGAGTCATTTTGGATTCTTGTCTCCAAAGTTCGTCCCTTCCTCTTCCCCTAAGGAAACAGCTCATTTTAGAGGAGTGTTCCGCTCTATATAAAAAATCTAGAGTATCAATTTAGAGAGGCAATGCGGATCCTGGGGCTAATGACTTCATGCATTGGTGTGGTTCCCTGGGCCCAGTTCCACAGCCGTGATCTCCAGGCACTTATCCTTCAGAATTGGGACAAGTTACAGTCCTCACTCGACTAGACAATCCCTATTTCTGCTAGGGCCAGATCTTCACTCCGCTGGTGGTTGTCCTCAGACAACCTTTCGCGGGCATCTGAATGGAACTTGGACTCCGCAATAATAATAACAATGGATGCCAGAGCCAAAGGATGGGGGACCCACTTTGAAGGTGGACATATACAGGGTACATAGGACCCTCATGAGAGATCCAGTTCATCTTACTTTAGAGAACTTAATGCGGTGTGGAAATCCCTACGTAGCCTGCAAACAGTTTTAGGGATGAAGCATGTGAGGATCTGTTCCGATAACATGACGGCAGTGTCACTCATTCACCACCAGGGTACCACCAGGAATCCTCTACTTCAGCAGCTGGCAGGAAGGATCCTTCAGTGGGCGGAACTCACAACCAGGTCACTGTCGGCTTTCCACATAAAAGGAGCTGAGAATTCAGCCGCAGACTTTCTAAGCAGGAAGAAAGTGGACCCAGGAGAGTGGGAACTCCATCCCAAGGTGTTCAGCCTTCTCGTGACAAAATGGGGGGTACCCGAAATAGACCTGTTTGCCTCAAGCACAAATACCAAGTGCCATCTTTTCTTTTCCCGAGGCTCGGAGAAACAAGCCTTAGGCACGGACGCCCTCTCTCACCCCTGGGTTTGTGACTTAGCTTACGATTTTCCCCCTTTACCGTTGATTCCGCTCCTTCTAAGGAAATTACTGCGGTCAAGCCTGTCAGTAATTTTAGTAGTGCCTTATTGGCCCAAAAGACCTTGGTTTCCTCTCCTGAGATCTTGGTCAGTGGGAGAGCCTTTCCATCTTCCGCCAAGACCGGACCTATTGCTGCAGGGTCCTCTCCTTTACCCGGAGGTTCACAAGTTCAGGCTTACGGCCTGGATCTTGAACGGGTAAAATTCTTAGGCAAGGGTCTTTCTCCTAATGTAATTTCCACTATTAGCGAGAGCCTTAAGCCCTCGACGAAAAAGATTTATTCCAAAGTCTGGAAAAAATTCTCGGAATGGATGGGTCAGGACATCCAGCAGTTAGACCAGCCAGATATCCGTAAAATTTTTGATTTCCTCCAGGCAGGCCTGTATAAAAGGTTGAGTCCAAATTCCCTCAAAGTCCAAGTGGCGGCTTTGGGGGCATTCTTTGATCTCGCGCTTGCTGAGCACAGGTGGATTAGGAGATTTCTTAAAGAGGCGAGTAGATTGCATCCATTTACAAGGCTTACGGTGCCCCCCTGGGATCTGACCATAGTCCTTTAGGTCTTCTGCGATCCCCCGTTCAAACCTATTAAAGACCTATTCATCGCCTTGCTGACGTATAAGGTAGCCCTCCTTGTGGCAGTCACATCGGCTAGGCACGTGGTTGAAATCCAAGGTCTTTCACAGAGGCCCCATATATGACTATTCACCCCGACAAGATTGTATTCTCTTTAGACCCCTCCTTCCAACCTAAATCTTGTCAGATTTCCACAGAGGCCAACCAATAGTCATTCCAGCCTTCTGCCAAAATTTTAAAAATGAAAAGGAGCAGAGGCTCCATAATCTTGACGTTAAAAGAGCTGTACTAGCGTACCTTGAGGCGACAGAAAGGTTCAGAAAGACTGATGAACTTTTTGTTCAATTTCAGGGGCAGGCCAAATGAAGGGCCGCTTCTAGAGATGCAATTGCCCAGTGCCATCCAGGAGGCTTACAAGGCCAAGGGCATCCCTCCCCCAGAAGGATTGAAGGCCCACTCTACACGAGCAGTGGCATCTTCCTGGGCAAAAAGAGTGCACGCCTCAATCGAACAGATCTGTAACGCGGCCACGTGAACTTCTAGTCATACCTTTATTAAACACTACAGGCTGAACATTAAATCTAGTCAGGATGCAACCTACGGGAGGAAGGTGCTATAAGCAGTAATCCCTCCCTAAAAAAAGCCCATGCCAGTTATTTGGTATTCCTCCAAGCGTATGCTGTCATGATGTCGGAGGGAAAACGGGAATTTTTCTTACCGATAATTCCCTTTCTTGAAGGCATCATGACAGTATACGGGCTCCCCCACCCACATGGTTATCCTTGTTTTGTCTAACACATGAGGTAATGTGTATGCTCATGATTTCTTTGTCTGAGGTGTGTGATGCCAATAAAAACACACCTTCTGGTTAAGTATTCTGTCACTGTGGTTATTTGGAACGCACTGGTGTTTGGTGGAGGGGAGGTTCCTTTTATGCTCTGCCTTTTCCTGTCCTTTCAGGTCAGCAGGTGAGCAACCTCCAAGCGTATGCTGTCATGATGCCTTCAAGAAAGGGAGTTATCGGTAAGAAAAATTCCTGTTTTTTATGCAATAAAATGAAAAACAGCCTATACTCAGCTGCTCCTCACTCCGGTCTGCTCACTCTCTGGTAGTATGATCACATGATCTCTGCAGCCAATTCCCAGCCTCAGCATTGGTACCTTTAAATTTGGTGATTGTCTGCAGCGAACATGTACTAACAGACACCTAATCATGCTACCTGAAAATAAACGGGGACCGAAATAGCAGGGGAGTGAAAGGTGTGAGTACAGGGTGTGTTTTTTATTTTACTCCTTTGCAATCTGCTCCTGCAGGTCGTGTCTGCTGTCTCTGGGGACAGCAGGACTGCCCCTAAGAATCTAGGACTGTGCCATCTGATCTGAGACATGCCGATAGCTTAAGTGACCATATTTTGCATGTGTAAAAGTGGGGCAGAGGGGTGTGGTCAGGGGGCGGGGCTTATCACAATGTATGATTTCTCTCCGTGGTTATAAAAAGTACAGGGTCATTTCAAAAAGTCAGGGAGCAAATTCCGCAGCTTTTCTGCATCCAAAAAACAATCAAAATCTGTACCGTTAGTGCGGATTTTGACTGAAAATCAGCCTAGTATCCGCAGCTGATTTCATACTATGAGGCTTTCCCTCATCTGCTCTGCAGGCTTCCTGCAGTCAGCGCTTCCCACCTTCCGGTTCCCAGCGGCCTGTAGTGGCCTCACCTGACCAGCATCACCGGACCACACCGCTGGGAACTGTAACCCAGGGAGCACTTAGTGCAAGAAGTCTACAGAGGAGGTGAGGGGAATGTCGCATAGTATGAAATCAGCTGTGGATACGTGCCTGAATTCCAATCTAAATCCGCAACAATGTAATAGTGACCCCCACAGTGTCCTCAATAGTAATAGTGTCCCTTATATCCACCTCAGTAGTAATAGTGACCCTGACAGTGGCCTCAGCAGTAATAGTGTCCCCTATATTGGCCCCAGTAGTAATAGTGACCCCCCACAGTGGCCCCAATAGTAATAATGACCCCTACAGTAGTATTAGTGTCCTCTATATCAGTCCCAGTAGTAATAGTGACCCCTACAGTGTCCTCAGTAGTAATAGTGTCCCCTATATTGACCCCAGTAGTAACAGAGCACCCCCTGAAACCAATATACTTACCTTCGGCTGGTCTTCAGAGCGTCGCTGCTCCTCTGCTCGGCCCTGCTGCTGGTGGAAGTCCATACTCCTCTTTTCCTCCTGCGGAACCAGGAGGAGAGGTCAGAGGAAGAGGATGCCGGGTGTACACACTGCTAGCAGTGTGTGCATCCTGTAGCAGCACCGCAGAATGATTACCTGCCAGGGAGTCGTTGCACTTCGGATGGTTCTCACATTCATTGTGACCCCGACGTCCCAAAAGCAGGACAGACGTCCTGAAAATGGGACAAATGGCTGTCCCGCTGCAGACCCTGGTGAAAGCGCGAGATAGGGTCCCAGAGCAGGACTATTCCGCCAAAATCGAGACATCAGGTCACTTTACTATAGTTTCACCAAGGTGTGCTTTATATCTTCCCTCCGCATCGACTTTTTCAGGTCCTGCATGCTCATTTCCTGGTTTGCATGTGACCGGTCTCCTTGATCTGTTGTTCCTGTAGCACCGGACAATAAGGTTTTGATCTGCTAATGAGCGTTATGGGAATATGTAAAGTGTTCTAACAGCACGCATGTAATAAGGGTCCACGTCTCGCCATGTAGAGTTCTAGAATAGTCTGCGTGGGGGAATATTAATAATATGGAGCGCAATTATATCCCCAGGAGCTCTGAGTAGCCGGAGAACACACTGGGCAATGTGCGGGCAGCGGAGGGGTGCGCCGCCTTCTAGTCATTGTAGGAACCGCTGCTAATGATCCGGCCGCTCAATACATGACTATTGTGTATCCGGGAAATCTTTTCATCATTTCCAGTGAATGGGAGACATGAAAAAAAAAGTGTTGTGAAATAGAATAGAGGATAAATTGACAACAGATTAGAAAGTTACGCCATCCAATATCTGCGCCGCATGGCGGAATATTGAAGCATAAAACCCAACAATGCAGCCACTCAATCGCCGGCCGCATTTAGGAAGAAGGGAGGACAATAATTGATATAGAAGACTTGGTTAAGTGACTGCATAAAATAAAAGCTGGGATGTGGGGGAGGGTAAAGCTGTGGAAAAGTGCACAGAATGTTCTGTGTGGCAACAGTTACGGGATGTGTATTGGCCCTGTATTAATGGGGGTCATTTACTGTTCATTTCATGGGTTAATATGGGCCCTTGGTCCTCTCTCAGTACACAGGACAGTGGCAGCGGTGGTGTTTTATTGGGATATGGTAATGTGTCATCTTAAACCCTTAAAGACCAGGCTGTTTTGCACTTAAAGGACCAGCCACTTTTTAGGGATTTTACCCATGGGGTGCTTTTATCACTGCAGGCATTGCCGACAGGCCATTGCTTTCAATGGGGCTGCAGAACACTAGGACAGCTAAACTGACATCCTTCCCCCTTGTCTCCCCCCTTCTTCACAACTGCCAGGCCTTTGATAACCATGTGGCCTCAGGAAGTCTTTGATCATGATGGCAATAAGGTTAGTCAGGGACATGGGAATGCTAATTACCCCGCTGTCAGTGATGTTCGAGAGCTGGGATGGTTCCCAGAGACATCCTGGCTCCAAAATATTTATTAAGGGAAAATCTCTTAATCAGGGTTATTAGTCATGTGAAAGTCCTAGCCTGATATGAATTATAATTTTGGAATCGGGCGGGATGAAACGCATCTACACATGTTGCGGTACGGGCCCCAGAAGAACCCCAAATGGCGTATCTGCATACCTGGTTATAATTTACATGTCATGTTTGATATAGCTGAATAAATAAAATCATGACCAGAAATATGCCAGGCATATATTCTTAATCGGAGTCCCTCTTGCAGAAATATGGCCAAAATGGGGAACTATGTTTTTTTAGAGGTCGGTACATCTACCCACCCCTCTCTAAATGACCTCAGAGGGGGCGGAGGGAGAGGTGTTTTCTGGGGAATCCTTTATAATTTGGGGCTCAACAGACCTCTATCTTTAGACTTTGGAGATACGCTGTGGCATAAGGCTTTCCAGTTTGCTTCAGTGACTCCGCACAACAAATCAGAACATTGCCAAATATCCCAAATCTGGTACTTTTCTTTATTTTCTCCTTGTTTTATTTTAAATTACTGTCTGCTATATATGCCTGTAAACCTTATCTCCATTGTAACATCCTTTTCTGTATATTTTTGTATACATATAGATATTTAGCACTGCTAGTCTTTTTTTTAGAATAAATCTGCAATTTATTAGTCAAGCCTTGTCCATTATAAAACAAATAATAACTTCGAAAATTGTGTTCATAATTCATAGTCCGGGTTTCAGCTTACCAGTGACATACAAGCTGGTGGTGTCAGCGGTAGCATGTGGGTATTGTAGAGTGCTGGAGATGTTAGACCGACCAGGGGGTGATTTGAGCTTTCACTCTGCATGTGTGCAGGAGCCTGGGAAAGCTGGGTACAAATCCAACTGTATCCTAACGACTCTGCGCTTGCAACCCCGCTAGAGTGTTCAATCAAGGATCAAGGCTCTGCAGTCATAGCGGTAACAGTGCTCGGAGTAGTCGATCTGTGACAAATCGGCAACTGAGGCAGGATCGGTCTGGGTCCACGCTCTCTCCCCCTGACACTATTGTTTAGTTTTACTAGTGGTGAAAAGCTAAAATAAAATGATTTTTTTTTTAAATTTCTAGTTCATTTTTAAAATTAGTAAAGTAAAGTACAGGAATGGGTTCCTCATTTTGTTTCGGATGTTTTGATATATAATTTGTATAGTTTTGTATTACAGAGTAATGTCTTCCTTCCATCGGTTCATTTGCTTTTTTATAGATGTATATTTTTATTTTATTCTGTAAGTTTTTTCCTTACTTTTGTAACTATTTCTTTAATATCTATGTCCCCCATGACGTAAAATAAGACCTCTGGAGGTCATCCACATGGTCTCTTATTTGTATTTAATACTTTTCCACTGCAGCTAGAGAATCCATAGGAGCCCCAATTACAATAGTTAATATCACAGCTGATCTGGGACTGTTAGGACCCTGCAGCCATGCTATAGATGGGGCACCCAGTAGTCAGGTGATCGCCGGGTTGAATAGCGGAAGTGACACTTCTGCTTTCTCTCTTTACTACATAGCACTCATTGAGTGCTATATAGCCTGGAAAGGAGAAGGTAGAAGCAGGTAAAAACTCCACAGCCAAGGATCCAACCTGGTCCTGCTAGATAGAGAGACTCGGGCCACTGTGGGGGTCACTATTACTACAGAGGCCACTGTGGGGGTCACTATTATTACAGAGGCCACTGTGGGGGGTACTATTACTACATCAGCCACTGTGGGGGACACTATTACTACAGAGACCACTGTGGGGGTCACTATTATTACAGAGGCCACTGTAGGGGGTCACTATTATTACAGAGGCCACTGTGGGGGGTCACTATAACTACAGAGGCCACTGTGGGGGGGGGGGGGTCACTATTACTACAGAGGTCACTGTGAGGGTCACTATTACTACTGGAGGTACTGTGGAAGTCACTATTACTACTGGAGCCACTGTGGGCGTCACCATTACTGCAGAGGCCACTGTGGGGGACATTATTACTACAGGGGCCAATATAGGGGTCACTATTACTACTGGGGCCAATATAGGGTACACTATCACTAATGGGGCTGATATAGGGGACACTATTACTATTAAGGCCACTGTGGGGGGGCGGTCACTATTACTACTGGGGCCAATATAAGGGTCACTATTACTACTGGCCGCATACCTTAAGCTGACTTATGTTTACATGCGCGGAAATGCTGTGGAATGTCTGAGGCAAATTCCACAACATTCCCACTTTCAAAAACCATTTTGCCTGGAAACCAGCTGCGTACCCACAGCTGATTTCATACTATGCAGCGCTCCCCATCACCCTCTCCGAAGGCTTTTCGCTTTCAGTGCTCCCCAGCTTCCAGTTCCCGTGCTGGTCAGGTGAGGCCACTACAGGCCACTATGAACTGGGAGCTGGGGAGCGCTGACAGTTGGAAGCCTTTGGAGGAGGTGAGGCAGAGCACCAAACAGTTTAAAATCAGCTGTGAAAATCCACACCAATGTTAAGGATTTTGACTGTTTTTTGGATGCAGAAATGCTGCAGAATTTTCTCCCTGTCTTTTTTTTAAACAGCCCTGTACTTTTTATAACGACGGAGGTAAAATCATAAGCCCCGCCCCCTGACCACACCCCACATTAGAGGACAATACAAGGATTTCTCCCATGATCTGTTTATACCCAGGACTACGACGGTAACAAGAGGGCATCCTCTACGTCTAGAGGAACGAAGGTTTCATCACCAACACAGTATGGGATTCTTTACTGTAAGAGCAGTGAGGCTGTCGAACTATCTGCCTGAGGATGTGGTGATGGCAAAATCCATAGAGGAGTTTAAGAGGGGACTAGATGTCTTTCTAGAGCTTTATGATATTACAGGATATAGACATTAAATACCAGTGAAGTTGTTGATCCGGGTCTTGTATTCAGGTGGGAACTTTCAATACGGGATTATTCTGACTGCCATTATGGAGCCAAGAAGGAATTTTTTTCCCCTAAATGGGCTAAATTGACTGCTGCCTCATTATATATTTTTTGCCTTTCTCTGGATCAACAAGGGGGGTGGAAACAGGCTGAACTAGATGGACATTGCCTTCTTTCGGCCTAACATGCTATGTTACTATGCTCTGCTTTGACCCTGAAAAAATCTGGTCACCTTACGCAAGATGACTCCGGTATCATACTGTGCACATGGCAGGTGAGGGCCCCACTACAGATTTTTTTCTGGGGCCCAGGAGCCTGAAGTGTCAGCTCTAGAAGTCTATGAGATCACAGTGCTGAGGTCTAGTAATGCAGCGCTGCAGGTGTCTGAGCCAGAGAGCTTACACTCTAAGCTGTTCACTCCTATGTCTCCTCTGTTTCCGATACTCCCCTGCATCCGAGTGGAAATAGTTGTATGTTTCTGACTGTGTACGTTTTTACATTTTCGCAAATTTTCTCGCCTTGGCAAATTACAGCTTTTAGGCAGTGACATTGTGAGATGGAGTTGACACATCTTTTAATGGGTCTAACAGCCGGCGTTCTGCAGTGACATGTACTGAACCGGCCGCGGCATCAAGTAAATGAAAATAAACGGCCCAGAAGCGACAAGGGAGGAGGATCAGAGCAGCCGGCCGTGCAGTGATGTACAAATAAGGAACCGGTTCAACAGGTCCAGCCAATTCCCACCAGATCTGCCGAAAATGAGGATGGATGCGACTTCTTTAACAGCCTAATAACATGTGTCTACATTTCCCGTCCGCGGGGTCACAGCGCATTTCACTCTAGCTCTCACTTGCAGTTTGTGGAAGGTCAAAATTGCAACAAGCATTTCCAAAATCTGGGACTCTGAACAGCAAGATCATTATTGTGTAGCTACCTATTACCGGGAAATGGGAGGGGAGGGGGGGCTGGCGACAACCGATACGCAGAAACAAAATGAGGTTGTCGGTCTTCAAAGAAGATGCCGCATAATTAGCGCATTGCATTATACAGCACCGTCAGCACTGAGAACGTTGTGCTATCACAGTAGCGGTCAGTCCATTATTGGCGATATCGTCTCTTGCTTTATTGCTGATCCGGTGAAAAGTCTCTTCTCTGTTGAATCGGTATAAAAGTCTTTAGATTATACCATTTTTATCTCACACGCCGAGGGAGAGAAGAGAGCTGCTGGTGCCAATGAACAGGAGCGCACATCTGAAGGGTCACAGACTGCTGGGTCTGATAACCAGACGTATTCAAGGTTTCATCTTCGTGTTGCGCACGTGTCTGCTCATATTAGTATAATTTTTGCGCATGCAAGGCCAGATCACACGTGTGCATCACATACCCTTACCATAGATTTCTTGGCTAATTAAAGCCTAATAAGCTTCAGCTGTGTTCTCTTCCCCGTGTTTTCCATAGTGGCACACCATTCCCCTTGTGTATTTTCCCACCTCCCATAAGTTTCTATGGTAACTTCGCTGCACAAAATGCAAGAAAATAGAACAAGCCCTAGTCTTTTTTGCGCACACAAAGTTCATGCGCAAAACCCGCTTGTAAGAATGAATGGGTTCTGTTCTTTGTGTTGAGCGTGCGTGGATTTTGATCATTTGGATTTTGGTCATGTGATGGAGCCCTTAGAGCTCCAGCACATGGGTGATTTTGTACACGTTTTTCATACCCATATTTGCTCGCTCGAACCTCTGACAATGGAATCCATTGATTTCAATGAGTTCCCTCACATTAGTTTTTGCGCCTACATTTCTGAATAAATAAGCAACATGCTCTATTTTATGCGCACTCAAGCAAGTATAGCAATCTATGGGGGGGTGCAACTGCGAACCCTGTCCGCACGAAACTGCGTGATTTTCACAGGGGACTAACTGGGCTGCTGACTTGGTTCAAAACCAGCATGGGTGTGTCCTGCGCTGATGTGATTGGGCCCAACAGCGCAAAAAAGTACAGTAAGCAGCGCGGATACTCTGTAGGAGCACACAAACTCTCTGCCGGTCACTCACACGATTTGTAGTACTGGAACTCTGCACAGCTGACTTCACATTCAAACACACATTAGGGTAGGGGTCCTAGGGAAAGACCATCTCTCCTTTTCTTTCATCTTCACCCCATGCAGAGTGAAGGTACCTGCATGCAGGCCACACTCCAATAGCACACTCCGTACAGCTCCAAAAAAATAAAAGCCCAAAACTCCAAAGCTAGTCAAAAAAGACTCCATCATGCATTTTGCTCACACATTTATATGACAAGGTCACATGACTTACAAAAGTTACATTTCCAGACATAACCCAGACAGTAACCCATTCAGTGCTGCAGCTAGACAATACACTTCATATTCATAATACATAAAACACACTGACAATACACATAATCACGAGACTACATAGATCACTCAGAACCTTCTGTACATGAACTTGTACACCACAAGTGTTTTTCTCCCCCTTATACAGCCGTGATAATCACAGCTGAATAAGAGGACAAAACAAAACCACAGATTTCAAGAGGGGTTCAGTGGTTTCATTTTCACTGAATACATCGTGTGGGGAAGATCGGGCAGGTCCTACATTTTCTCGGTATTCATGGTTGAGAAATCCCGGCAGTGAACTCCCATAGAGATCAGTGGTTTCGTTTTGTCCCCTTATATGGCCGTGATTATAATGGCTGTATTAGGGTGCCTTTCCACTAGCCTTTTTTTATCGCTGCATTTTTTAAAACGCGATTGTCAATGGGACTTTCTAAAGTTAAAAACGCATCGCAAGTTTGTACTTTGCGATTTTTGTGCGATGCGTTTTTAACATTAGAAAGTCGCATTGACAATCGCGTAAAAAAAAAACCGCAGCGATAAAAAAAGGCTAGTGGAAAGGCACCCTAAGGGGTTTTTAACATTAGAAAGTCGCATTGACAATCGCGTTAAAAAAAACCCGCAGTGATAAAAAAAGGCTAGTGGAAAGGCACCCTGAGGGTGCTTACCCACTTGCGATTTTTTTTCCTGCGATGTTTTGCGTTTTTCTCAAGAGCAATTAGTATAGAATGTGTTCTTGTCCATCTGGGGGTTTTTTTCCGTTTCGTGGGGGTTTTTTCACATAGGAACTGTCAGTTGCATATGTGTCCTTATTTTTCTCTTAATGCACCCATGATTGTCAATGGAGGGATGCAAAAAATGCGCAAAAAACGCAGCGAAAAACGCGCGAAAACGCTGCGTTTTTCAGGGGCGAAAATCGGCAACGCAAGTGGGTAGGCGCCCTAAGGGTGGACACCCGCTTGCGTTTTTTAATGCGATTGTCAATGGGACTTTCTAATGTTAAAAACGCATCACAAGTTTGTACTTTGCGATTTTTGCGCGATGCGTTTTTAACATTAGAAAGTCGCATTGACAATCGCGTTTAAAAAAAAACGCAGCGATATTGCATGAAAAAAAGCGCAAGAAAAACGCAAGTGGGTGTTCACTCTTGGGCTAGAAAAACATACTCATGTATTTGAGCCCTTATGGTGTTTTACTCCAGCGTTTGGGACTAGTGTGGAGTGAGCTGAACTAGTAGGACCTGTGGGACCAGTTTCGGGGAGAGCTTTGCCAAAAGCCCTGTTCAGGTTTGTGCAGAAGCAAACTTTTTGCGAAATTTGACCCGAAAAATGTTCAGTTTGCCCCACACTAGTCAATAGAGCTATACAAACTTTTTAACAAACTGTCTGATGGTCTGTGATTATTTTTTTTAAATCGCAGTGTGTCGTATTTTGGTCCGATCTCTCAGATGACAATTGCCCGTTCAATTTAATACACAGCCAAAAAAATGGAGCATGCATGCACTGACATCTGTCTGCATTCTTTTCCACAGGTG